>NW_026577997.1:6542500-7058587 GCF_029603195.1 Condylostylus longicornis
TTAAACGTGCATATTGCAATCTAGAACTAAGTTAGAACTACGTTTTCAGAAGGACCATTATTTATATGTTATTTATTATTTTTTTCATAATAAAATACCTATAAGAATACAAAACACTTCTATCTACAATAAAAAATATTTTTAATTACAATTATAATTTGCCCGATTTAAGTTATTGATCGTATCTTATAACTTTAAAAACTAAAAACTGAACTTAATTTTACGCTATTTATATTCCAAAATTCTTAGTGGTAAATTATATAACAGTTTCAAAACAGCTTATCTCTTTAAAAAAAAAAATATTCTTTATTTGATTAAAAATATTTCATCAACTGATAAGAACTATCTTTGCCAAGAGCAACAGCAAAAAAAAAAAAAAAATAGAGTAAAATTAAACATGGTCCTTTGCCTAGTACACCATAACTTATAATAAAATAAAAAATGGTATGCAGTTATTATAAACAGTAAAATATTACTGCTATGATAGTAACTATTTTACTGTTTTATTAATTTTATAATATCAGAAACTGTTTTAATTATAAACAGTTTCTCATATTATAAAATTAAGCAAATAAATTATTTTACCGCACAGCGACGCAGCCTTCCCGTACGAAATTTATATATGGACTAAAGAATAACATAATCTCATTTTTTGTACAATAATCAATAGACACAAATACAAAAATATTAACATTACTTGTACATTATAGGAGTCTATGTTTTCGGTCACCCAAATTTTTTAACAAAATTGTGCCGTGACTAAACCCAATATCTTGTTAATTTCATTTTGTCAGTTTATAGATTGCAAATATTTAAAACATTTATTGTCAAAAATTTTGAAATAAAAGTATAAAATTAATTGAATATGTAAAATGTAAATCGAACGATTTCAATCAGATTTGAATCAGATTTAATCACAAATTTAGTCATCAACAAATCGTAACTGATATCTTAGATTTGTAGATTGTAGATTTTAAGGGAACCGAGTGGGACAGGAGTAACCCCCCAAGCCACCGCAGCCATTCTTGACTTATTGTAGCCTCCCCACGCTCTCATCTATAGTATCCTCGTCCCAACCACAAAGCTGGAGATATCTCTAATGGAGTTGGACGACAGTTCCCGAACACTTGGGGTCCCATGTCCAAGACAATTGCGGCGCCGAACAGCCAGTGTCGAACAGTCGCAAAGAATGTGCACGGCGGTCTCATCGCCACCCCCACAAAATCTGCACAGCGGGGAGCCTGACTTCCCCAGCCTATGCAGGTGGTACTTCACTGGGCAGTGCCCCGTGAAGAAATTCGCAATAGTGCGAACCCGGCTCCTGCTCATCCCCAGCAAACTGTTACTGCAGTTCCACTTTTTTAAAATCACTGCTACCTTGTGGATCAACTGATACCTTATGGAAAGAGTTATGATAAAATGAATGAGCACCTGTTAGTATAAAACTTTTTCAAAAAAAATTAATATTTAAATAATTGCAAGTACATAATTACTTCATTAAAAAATTAATGTTGATTAAAAAAGCAATAAATCAAATGCATTTTAATGAGTATAAATTTGGAATTTATCTTTTATTTAATTACCAGAACATATTATTTAATTACTGTTAATAATTAAAATACTAATATCAGTTAGTAACTGCTATATCCGAAAATTCGATGAATCATTTATGAATTTGAAATTGAATATTATACGAGGCTGTGCGATTATTAATTAAATTTAGATTGGATATACAGCAGTGTTAGATAATTTTAATTAATCCATAAAAACTTGGACAATACAACACATAATAGCCCACATAATAATAAAATGTATACAAAACTTCCGAAAAAATTTCACAAAACAATTCGAGGAACCGTATCGACAGACGTAACCAATTTCATTTAGAATTAATTTTGATTAAAATTCAAAACATTTGAACTGAAAGATCAACAAGAACAAAATTATAAATTTTGCACATTTTATATAAACATTAATACCTATACATATTATAATATTGCATATTATAAAAACATAATTGACATACATACATACATGTTAATCATAATCAAATTACACACTTATTTTTATAATTTTACGATAATTTAGAGTTAAGAGCAAACTGTTGTATTTTATAAACAAAATTAATTTCTATAATGTAAGTATGTATGTTAATAAATTTTTTAACATACATATATATATACAAAATATTTATTTCATGAATATGAAATTTAATTAAAATTTATAATTTCAATTTTACATAAGTTGGAAAAAAAATGCACATGTTTTTAAAATATTTACAATTTTAACAATATGCAATTTAAAAATAATTATGTAGGTATATTATGTTTATGTACATATGAAGCAAATGATCTGATATTCTTGGCTTTGAAATTATTACATTTCCGATCTCAAGGTAATATGTACATGTACTTGCAAATGGATAAGAAAATATTTAAAAAAAATTTGATGTGATCAGCACATGACCGACCGCAATGTGTATCGTATAGTTAAGTGAAAGTGTTACAGAATATTATAAAAATGTCTGTTAAATACTTATTTCCAATTTTTAGGACATTAGTAAGCTTATAGTTAACATACCTAGAAAAATATAAATTTGACTCTTAGTAGAGTTTCGCTTTGTGCTACCCGAATTCAATGAAATGTTCGCCAGTTAGTTTTGGTAACAACCAGAACTCAAATATCAAATTTCAAGAAATTCCATCAATTCGTTCCATAGATATGGTGAAAAATGTAAAATCGGCTCGCAAATCAGTTTTCAAGTCCTGATCTTTCCAAATAATTTATATGTTCATTGTTGCAATACGAGGAATTTAAATATTAAATTTCAAGGATAGCGAATATAATTAAGAAATATTTAATGAAGCTCAACTATGAGAAATGTTAAAAAATTCTGTTCTAATATCAAAAATTTTTTTAAAGACAATTCAAATTAGTTTTTGTACATCGAATATATGAGCAATAATCATGTATCGTGTTAATTAAGTTTAATAATTAGCTAAGTACTGAATTAAAATTTAGATGTTCGATAGAGAGGCATATACCTCTTGTTATTAACCATTAATTGATCACACAGGAAGATTTTATGTTTGGTCTTTGAATTTTTGTTTCAGTAAATATTTCATCATCTGAGTTTTTGTTCAACAGCAAATAGCTATCATATTTTACAATCCATAAATGAACGTTCTTTAATAAATTTGGATTCACTATACTTATTTTCCCATTACTTTACATTTTTCATATTATGGAACATTCATATTTTGGATATTCAATCTTAATCACAAACAATACAATTTACATAATAATTAAATTTACTATTTCTTGAATTGGACTGAGCAAAAAAAAAAAAAAAATTATAAGAACAATTTTCAATTTTTTGTAAGTATTTTATATAATTAACAATTAATTCTCTCAGAAGAATATTTGATTTATTTGCTCAAGACTAACTAACCTTAAATGCAGAGGATTTGATCCGACTTAATTATATGACCATAAACCAACTACATAACATGATTAACTGATTGTAAGAACAAAAATAATGAATTATCTACTATCTTTGAAACAAATGTCCAATTGTTACTCTATTTTGCATGACTCTGAAATTTTTAGCATTTATTTATATGAAAGAAAAATCTGGGGACGATTTTTTTTTCAACAGGTTGTAGCACGAAAACAAGTATGTATGTATGTCGGTAGTTGCACTCACATACGATTTTTTTAATGGAAATTTATGAAAGAACCATTCTTGAAAATATTTATCTGCCTGCAAACCTTAATACGAAAAATCCTGTAAATTTTTTCCAATTTTCAAATATGAAATTTAAATTTTAGTTGGTACTTTTACACTTTATATTTCTTTCGTGTTGTATATAATTGTTCACATACATAAGTATGTATATTAAGTACTTAATAATTTTTATATATTCACAATATAATTTGTGAATTAAAGACTCAACAAAAATCCTTTATAAACACTATTCACTTGCAATTAAAATTTTAATATCGTACACAGAGAAATTTATCTATTTACAAAATTTTAAAATTTTTAAAAACAATATTGAAAAATTAAAATTTTTTAGTTATTTCACAACAGCTTCAAAAAAAAAAAATTCCAATAATACTAATTATGAACTACGAAACACAAAACTTCTTCTCCGTCTTGAACTTCGCAAAGGAATAAAAATACGTTAAGAAAAATAAAACAATATTTCTTATTTTAATAAACAAAAAGAAAAACAAAAACAAACAAAACGTGTCTGTAAAATAAAAATATTGCAAACCAAAAAAAAACCACAAATACATTCGTTCATTTTACGATCATTTTTCTCAACATAACATAAAATTATTTTTGTACTGTAAAGTAATAAAAGTAATAAAGCTAATTCAAAATTATAAGTGCGGAACATCAAAATTTTACCGCGCTATTTTAAAAAAAATACGCTTAATAAAAATATGAATGACGTTTTTCATTAAAAGAAATGACAATAATTTTTTTTTTGATTTCAATATCGTATATTTAAAATTGGGAATTCTATCTAATTACATATTTGCATTCCATTTACGAAAAATATAGTTTAAAAAGCAATATAACCTAACAAATGGGAAAAAATATGATGTAGATCGTAAAGAGACATTGTCACAAATGTAAACAGAGTTACTCTCTGTCAAATTATAGAAGTTGACATTTCATGATTTTTAAATAATGAAAATACATACATACACACCATCATAAAACAATTTTCTATCTTGTCAGCGTCACTCAAAATGTTCATATAAGAAAGGGGGGAAAAAAAAAAAGTCCTTCAGTATGCAATAAATTTGTTACAATAATAAGAATAAAATCATGGGAAATTTCACATTTTGAGGGAATTTTAAAAACGTCAAGTGAAAAAGACCAAAAATTTGATCAAAAATAAAAAACCCTATTATTTATTTTGGAGTTTTTAATCTGATATAGTTTTACTTGTATTACAGTTTGAAAAGTACTTGTTTAAATTATACAATTATTAAGTTATGCGATTAAAAAAATTATTAAATAAGAATTTTATTTAAGTAAAATGCCATAGATATGTGGGTATAAAATAAAAATTTCTTAAAGGGAAATTATATGGCAGAGAATAGGATTTGGAAAGGCGCAAAAATGGGAATTTTTGAACTAAAGGTGGTAAATTGAGCAAGAAAGTATTGGAAACACTGTATTTACATTTATAGATAAATAACATTTATAGTAAATAAAAAAAAAAAAGTGTATTTTATTGAGATTGCAACCTGTTATCGAAAATTAATCTCTCTTTTTTCGTTACCCAATTTCGAAATTATTCCACATTTAACTTATTACCATCAACAATTTTAAATAGTTATCAATTGAACTTCGTAGGCTTAAGTTATACTCTGAGATTCGAATTTAAATATGAATGAATAAAATAAAAAAAAAAAAGTAAGTAATAAAAAGCGTTTTGCTAATACATAGCGGAAAATGAAAAAGAAAATTCTTTTAAAATTTAATATTAATAAAATTTTGCAAATTAACGATATTACACTTTAGGTAGAAACGAAATTCAAAAATACATAATAGTGCTTATTTCTGAGTATCGAATTACAAAGTGATTTTTATCGTAAATGATTCAAAAACTTTTTTTTATTGACATGCATCATTTTTATGAATTTGATATGAAATATGAAAGGTCTAGGTTTCCAATAATAATGTCGAACTTTTTACGATATTTATCGATACCACTTAGTGATCTTATTTTGAATATCGAATTACTAATAGATTAAGATATTTATCGTAAAAGCAGATATAAGATTGAGATACTGAACAAATTTTCAGAAACTGAACATTTTTAGAAAATTTTTTAATTATACCATATGTATTTATTATAAGTATGTGGTGATGTGTATTTTTAACAAGAACATTATTTTTCAGTTTTTTAAAAAGCAAGCCAGATATTATGAATTTTCTAAATCTATCTAATTAATTTTATATGGTGATATACATAATATGTATGTTTATCGTAAATAATTTAAAAACTTCTATTATAGACTCGAATCATTTGCATGAATCGGTTTGTGTTTACAATAATATCGAATTTTTTACGATAATTACAATTATCAAATTAATGATTCAAAACTCAGAATAAGCCTCAATGTGTATATATGTATATATGTATATGCACATGAATGACTGCAAAATTTAAAAACTGTTTTTTTTTTTTATTTTTAAAATAAGCATATTATGTATATTTAACATACAATATGTATGTATGTCAACATTTAAAAAAAAGTATGTGCGTAAATATGTGCATATAATTCAGTATGTGTAACAGAGGCGTATCGTATCGTACGTAGTACTGTTTCACAAACATTAAACTTTAAATTTTCAGAATTGCACTTACATATGTATATATAATTCATATATATGTATGTATGTATGTATGTATGTACAATTATATAAGAAAATATTTTAAAAAATTACCTTCTTTTATTTTCGAAAAAGTTCTATATACATTTTTTTTTTTTAATTTAGTCAATGATTTTTTTTTCCAAACTAGAAGCTAGGATATCGTAAATTTAAAATTAAAGAAATATGTACCTATTTATTCATAAGTACTAAATTTGGTATTCTTAAATTTAAAATTCTTTTAAACTAAATTTAAAATACTTAATTAAAATCACTAAAAAAGCACAATCAGGTACAACACAAACAAAAACACAATTGTTTATTGCTGGCACAATTAATCTACGATATACAAAAATATTTATAAACTAAAATACAATTTATTTTCAGATCACAATTTAAAATGTTTAAAAATTACATATTAAAATTATTATTTTCTTTAAACACAAGACACACAGTACAAACTAAACTCAAATCACTTATGTAAGTCAATGAGATTCGACAATAACCAAATCAAATTCTATCCAGCAATAGACTGTACAAAGTTTTGAAAATTATGCGCATTATAAAGGAAAATAACGGTATTTTGGTTTTTGTTTAGTTTGCTTTTTTTTTATACAACTTAATTTTAAATCAAAAAAAATAAGATTTTATGATTTGTAAAATTGCAAAAAATTTATGAAAAAAAAAAACAAGTGGGGATCAAATTGCACACATTGATATTACATATTTTTCAATAGTGTTACCAGTCGAAAATTTAAAAAAAAAAAAAATTCATAGAACGAATTTTTTTTACGGTCCAGCGTCCTTTATTACAATACTATGTCCTGGAAAATTAAGAACTCAAAATTATTATAATTTAAATTTGTATACAAAGTTTTCTTGACTAGAAAATCGTTATGAACAGTGAACACTCACATGCAATTTACGAACCCATTTTAATTTTGTTTATATTATTTTAGTACTTTTTCCGTTTTTTTTATAGTACTTTTTCTATTCTGTTTGTGTAAGACATCAATTTTGACATTTTTGATAGATGTGTTTGTGTTTATTTGCTCCCATTAAAAAGATTTTTATTTAATAAAATAACTTACATAAACTTACTTCATTTCTTCATAAATATGTAGGGCCCGATTCTCTATTTCGATATTTTACTCGAAAAGTGAAAAGAAAGTGAGAAATTTATCTAACATATTCTTGTATAATGTAATTTTCGAGTCAGATTAATTATTCAATATTGTGTATCTCGTTTTTTTCTAAAATGAATTCAAACCTTATTCGTTTTGTATTTGAAAGTCAGACGTTCAGTCGATAATTTGAGAGAAAATTGCAAAAATCCAATTGAAAAAATGAGTAATCTTATTGGAAATCAAAATGAAATATCCATTAGAAAATACTTGAGAATTCTGATTTGAAAGTGAATAAAAAAGTGAGTAAAAAATATAAGATACGAGATTATGCTGTTAATGTACATATGTAAGTATCTATGTTTGTTTCGAATTTTCGAAAAAAATTTCATAATTGTTTTATATTTCTATTAAATATATTAATCATTTATCAGAATTCCAATGAATATGGCAATAACATAAAAATGTCACACTGGACATGGATGGCGATCAAATAGAATAAAACTATATATATACATACTAACAAAACAAACAACAAAAAAAAAGAATTTTCGTAGAATAATATCAAAGTATGTAGAGGGCTAGGCAGTGTTGCAATTTCGATAATAAAGGATTTTTCTCATAAATTCAGTAATTTGAATAACGTAACACTATTTTAAAGAAAAATTATTCTAAATATGCCATGAAAATATTACGATATTTTCAAAATTTCATATCGATCATACACAACATTTTATATTTTTAATATACACACATGTGTATGTACGCATATTAAATGTGTCCGAATTAAAATTTTCAAATATCGTAGTAAAGAATGTAAAAAAATTATGAGTACATACATATGTATGTAAGTATAAAGGAATACACATTATGTATGTAAGTATATTTGTTTAGGACTAATATTTTAATCTGTAAAAATTTTTTTTTTCTTAACATTTCTAAAAATAGAATTCATGTAACATTTAATATTTATTTACGGAAAACTGATCACAAACTCTCATTAAACTTCAAACATTTGCAAAATTTCGTATGCATGTACGTAATATGAACATACATACATATGTATTATGTATGTATGTATGCATTAAAATAAAATTTTTTTAATAAAATTAATACATTAATTTAAAATAAAAATGTAAAAATATGTACTCAGTTCCAGTAAATTCACTGAATTTATTTTACAACTTAGGCCATACATACATATGTAATTAGTAAAAAAACATATGCATGTATGTATATGTACATGAGTATGTACAAATAATGTACAGCGATAACTCAAAAACTAGTTGAGCTACATAAGTTCACGAAATATTCACAAATGATTTATTGTAGTAAGTTCCAGAACACTATTTAAATTGGATATGATCGGGGTACCGGTTCGGGTAGCTGCCATACAACTTCAAAATTTATTTGGCTATATCTCAGAAACTATAAAAGCTTTGCTATTTCACACAAGCGAATATATTAGTAGGGCCAATGTGTTTGATAAAAGTCGTTGAAATTGCTTGGCTCCTTCTGTTAGCTATCGTACAACTTCAACAGTTATTTGGCCATATCTCAGAAACTATAAAAGGTGTAATATTGATATTACACACAAGCGAATATATTAGTAGGGCCGATGTGCTTGATAAAATTCGTTGAAATTTCTTAGCTCTTTCTTGTAGCTGCCATACAATTTCAATAGTAGTTTGGCGCACACAGTATTTTGAAAAACACATGGTACTGAAATTTTTCATAAATTAATATGGTAATACGGCAACTTAAAGTCATAATCTGTCACACAGTCAGTTATGGCATATTTATTCGTACATAGGATAACTAATTCGTACGGATAACCCAGAGTTGACAAGGTCAACTCTATTTATTCTTGTTTTTGAATATTTTTGTTATAAAATCAATTTTTTTATTGCTAAAAAAATTCTCATATTTTTTCATTATAAATTCACCATAGTACATACGTGCATATGTACATATTAAGTATGGCATCCAAATGCTTTCATATGCATTTTGTCAACAATAAAATTCTTATTAAATTCTTATTATTTTATTAATTATTAAAATTGGAACACAAAAAAATTATCAGATTTTTTAATTTTGCTGTTGTAAGTATAATTTAAAATTTTAAATTAAAAATCTACCTTAGATCAGAAGTATTCCAAGTCTTATTTTAAAAATTTTTTTTAAAAAGCAACTTTGGAATTGGATATACAAATAAAATTTTGTTTCTCTTACAATTTTACGTTTGTATGTTACTTATTTACATGTGCAACCACATACATATTTTACATACATATGTATATGAATTTATAATGAATGGCTCTTATTATGAATTAATTTGATATGGATTGGTTCAATTAAAATTACTGATCTCAACATTTTTTAAAATTTTATTTTGTTTCTTAAGAAAAATAATTTCGTTTTTAATTTTTTCATAAATTTACAATATTTACAAGCAATTACTTTAAAATTTTTGTTACTTTAAAAATTAGTTCCTACTTTCCTTGTAATTGAATGCTAATTTTTAATTTGAATGTTCAAATTCGCATCTTTCGTTCAATATTGCACGATAATACCCCTTATACCCGTTGAATTAAACAGAAACGAAGAAGATTTCCGAAAATTCACTTTTAACTTTGATCTAAATTGAAACCATGTTCGATAAATCAAAACTGCAAAAGGCTAAGTTCGAGAATCGTAGCATATTTAAAGTTTTAAAGCATTTAAGTTTGAAAAAGAAAATCACATAGAAAAATGTAAGATATTAATAGATTCTGAAAAAGTAACCTATAATTAGTTCCTGACAGTAATTCTCAACTGTATTCAATCATATAACATATTAAGGCTGAATTTTTAAAACTCCCTAATCATTAAAGAAATCTATAATCTTAATCTTAGAAATTTTTGTTTATTAATAAAACAATTTTTTATTTTTTAATTTTTTTTTAAGGAAAATTATACTTTAATATTAACTTAACAACATTAAAATACAAAAAATTTCATATTTAAATTATAAAATCTAAATTTTATAAAATTGAAGCTTAAATAAAAACACAACATGAAAGAATATAAATTACATTGCGCATGTTTTTACAACACAATTGTAAAATTTGAATATAAACTCATCATCAAAAATTTATGCATCGTCTAATACAGAGAATATAGATGATAATTTAAATATTTTGCATTTATAATTTCTTAAACTAAATAATTTGGCTTTGTGGCTTTATTCGATGAATTTTGTAGCCTTGATAGACTTTTTATGATCTTATGTCATTATTGTCACAAAAAAGTGAAAAAATGAGTGAAAGATAAAAACTAATTTTCACCACAGAAAAAAAAAATTAATAAATAATAGACAGCTATGTCATTCATTTTTAAAAATGATGATGCTGAGCTTATGGCAACTATTTTTAACAGTTCATTTGGTAACTATTTTTAACAGTTCATTTTTTAATTATGACAACAAAAATGAATAAAAGTTTAGAAAAAATCTGAATAATAAAAACAATAATGACAGGCCCCTAGATTTTTTTTTTAGTACAAAAATTATTTTATCGATTTTATCGGTTATCTTTTAATAATTCTAATATAATACATACGCTAACGATATATGTATATCAGCTAATGTATATCGTGTATAAAAAAATCATTATTATTAGGTATTCTGTAATACAATAATTGAAAATTTTATGTACTAAAATAAATTCTAATCAAATATGTGATAATATAATACTAAATTTATTAATACATAATTATAATTGTTTTAGTAATTAGAAAATTATCTTAATATTTTAAGAATTTAAAACGTTTTTCCAGACGTTGAACCTGTGGGATTGTTAAATTTCTAAGATATATATGTTTTTATATATTAATTTATATAAATGCAATTTTAAATATTAATATAAAAAATAAACGAAAATATAAAAATATAAATAAATTTTTTGTATTATCAGGATGCAAATTAAAAATTTTCATTATTTTCATTAAAAGAATAACTTTTGTTTTCCAATTTTATTAATTGTAATCAATTTAAATTTTTTATTGAAAATAAATATTACTTTAATATATATTTAATAAAATCAACATATGTACCATTTTTTTCCATTCCCATAAAATTATTAAAATTACATGATTTTTGTTCAGATCTCAAGTTTTTCAATTGAAAAATTTCTGCTCTGAGAATATTTTTGTTTCATTAAAAATTAAATATATAATAAAATACAAAACTTGAATTTAGAATACAAAAACTTTATCAAGTTCATTTATCTATTATAAAAACTTATATTTAACAAGCCTTAGTGTTCTCATAAAAAACAATTTAATTTATATACATATCATAAATTTCAAAATAAGCATTTAAAAAAAATATTGAATTAAATGAATAAAAAAAATGATGAAGGACCCATTTTTCTTCTTTGATGCAAAAAATTCTTATGGCCCCTATTATTAAATTAAATACTAAAGAAATTTATTACAAATTAATTATAAATTTATATAGTTTTTGGTTCAATAATATTTTAGTAACGCAATCTCTACACCCTACTACAACAGAAACAAAACGTTAAACTTAAATTCGAAGCAAAATTAGTTTAATCGAAAACGTATAATTAAAATTTAAAAATTTCTAGTTTGCAACACTGAATTTCTACATAATTTTTTTATTGTTAATATTACTTAATAGCAATCCTTATTTTAATAGTCGGACTTACAAAATAATTTTGATACAAAATTACTATACTTACATATTTTACAACTTACATAACTAACGCTATTTGAATTTTTATTGTTTTGAATAAGATAAAGTCTTCTTTTATACTGGTTCTTTTTATTAATATTTCAGTTTTTCCTAAATATTTACTTTTCAAAAACAATTTCAATTAAGCTAATATTAATTAGAAAAAATTGATAAGAAATAATAAAAAATTTCAAAAGTTTCAAAATAAAATACAAATAAAAATATAAAATTTTTAAATTTGTTTAATTGGAAAAAACGGATTATTTAAAATATTAATTCAATTGAATTAATTTCAATTCTTATCTATTCTAACTAATTCATAGATTTTTAAATAAATTTTAATATTAACTAGAACAAATTTTATTCACTTCATAATAATATTTACATAAATCTCTACACATTTCAAAAATCTGAAGCAATTTGAGAAAAAAAAAAAAAATATGATTAAAATAATAAATTCAATTTTTAATTATTTAAATTCTTTAAATCTATAAGAAGCGAAAATTTTCTTAATAAAAATGATTTGTTCATAATTCATAAAAGACGAAAGTCACATCTAGTTAGACATTATTATTATTATTATTATTATAATTATACAACAACATAAAAATGTTTTGATATCACCGATTGCTCCAAATTTTATTATATTAAATTTTAAGTTTTCCGCATTTTAAATAATTTTTCTTAAATTTTGTTCTATAATTTATAAATTTTGATGAAATACAGTTGAAACTGGTGGTGTTGTTGTTTTATGTGATAAGCCAGTTTTTTGGGTAATTATTGTTGGTATTCTTTGAACATTTGATTGATCAAGATTTGTTTCTAAAATATTTCGCAGTACTTTATAGTTTTCGCCTGAAATGAAATAAAATTATTTTATAATACATATGTGATTGCAGAATTACAATTGATATTAAAATGTTAAAGAAAATGTAAAGTACAAAGATCAAAATTAAGCACACCGCTAAACATCTCGAGTAAAATAGTATTATGGACAGAAACTTGGAAGGGCAAAACAAATGTATGTATATATTGGCTGATCACTTAGTGCTTAATTTACGCGACTTTAAAATTAAAAATATGACCTAAAAACCATGTCTGCAACTTTTTTGAACCTAAATTTAAAAAATAAACCTATTCTCTAAATATATTCAAAAATTTGGAGACTTTTGGATACGTACTTAGCAATGTACTTTTTACTAGCCTCCTTTAAAGTCTGTTTTACAGCCCTTTCTTAGAAACAAACGTATCTGGAAAACAATTGGCGATTTTAATATAACGTCAGAATTTTATATTAGTTGAAATATTTTAAATATTTTATTTCAGGTCTGTAGCTCCTGTCCTTGGATTTTTCATATATTTTACTGACAAAAGGAAAAAAAATATGTTTATATGTATTTCAAATATAATAAAAATAAGTTCCGTAATAAGTTCCGAGTTATTAAAAGAATTTTGGACAAATATGCACGTAAAATTTGAAAATAATATTATTAAAATCAATTAAAAATATATGTACATATATATTTGACATAAAATACAAAAGATGATTTTAAAAAAATTTACCTTCATTTGAAGCGTTCGTATGTAACCTGACAGTAGCTACTTTTGGATCGATCAAGGTTTCAATAGGCCTTACTCTTATTAAAGGATGACTAGAAATAGAACTACTTGGTGCAATATTTGATATCGAATTGACATGAATTTCATTATTGTTATTATTTTTATTATTGTTATTATTATTATTATTATTATTACTATTACTGTTATTACTATTATCATTATTAATATTTGTATTACTGTTATTATTGTTATTATAATTGTTGTTATTAGTATTTCTATTTTCATTTTTATAAAATATGGTTTTGTGCTTGTATTTATGTTCCCTCATTATGAGTACCGAATTTGTAAAAAACTTACAAAACTCACAGTGATATATTTTTTCTCTTTGTAATAAATCGGTTTCAATAACTTTTTGTGGTTTTTTAGCTAATAATTCATTATGTTCCATTAAATTATGTAGTTTTAAATCCATTAAATTCTCAAAATTGTTAGAGCAGTTGTTACAGCGGTATGTTACTTTATCATTTACATGATTCTCTATTAACTGATGTTCATTCAAAGCTTCTTGTGTATTACATTTAAATTTACAATGTTGGCAATTTATTTGATTCTTGTTATTGCTACCTTCATATGTTGATGACGAAGCAATCGATGAATCTAAATTATTTGAGTGTACCTGCGTTTTGTGTGTTATCAAATCTGATCGTGTAAATGATTCAAAGGTACATTCTTCGCAAACATATACGTGAAATGATTTTCTTTCCGATTCGGTTGTTGAATCTTCAATTTTTGTTTTTTTAATTTGCAGATAATCAGCTTTTGCATTATCTTCTGTTCTTGTTCGCTTATTATTTGTGGAAAATGAAATGTTCTCTTTAACAGATTTTACCTCAGTTTGGTTTTGAATATTTGTTTGGTCGAAGGTGGACTTTTTTATGTACTCAAAATTGCACCGTATATTTAAAACTTTGTCATGATCTTTATTAATGTGACCAATTACATAATCCAACTTTGTAAATGGTCCTTTGCAATATTGGCATTCAAAGATTACATCAACAGAGTGTTGGCTTTTAAGGTGATCTACAATTTTATCAGGATCTTTTAAATCTTCTTCACATATTGGACAAAATGAAAGTGATAAAAATATATGTCCTTCTTCTAAACATGTTTGATAAACACATTTCTCTACGTCATTTCGAAAAGAACGTACAATTTTGGTCATGTTCAGATGTAGTTTATGAATTGTTCTAATATGCTTTTGTACAATTTGGCGTTGATGATCAAAAAAGCGGCATTTGGTGCAAACATATAAAATTTCTCCATGTATACGTAAATGATCTTTTACACGATCAAAATCTCGGTTTCCTTCATCAATATGAAAAGAACAGTGTAAACATTTAAATGATTTGCTAGTTTTATGAATGTATTTAAAATGCTCTTCTAAATTCTTTTCTGATTGAGTTGTCCATGAACAATTTTTTTCTGGACATTTATAACGCTCACTTTCCAATGCAACAAATTTCGGTAATATCACTGATTTTTCTTTCGTACTTAAATTTTTATGAGGCACCTTAATCAATATATTTTTCATATGAAGTATTAATGTTTTATTATCACAGTTTGCCTCAGTTGGCAGAACTACGAAAAATTCTTCAGTATACTTGTTGTTTGGCAATAATAATTTGCATATTGTATCTGATACTTGATGCTTTTCCTGGAAATGATTTTCTACTTTATCTTTCGAGATGGCAGAAGTTCCACAAATATAACAAAAATATTTATGTTTAAGATGGTTCTCATCAAAATGCTCTTTGAATTCATTTGTTGCGTATAAATTGGGACAATGTGGACATCTAAATTTCAAATTCAATATAGCCGGATGCTTGCTTTTTACGTGATTAAACCAATTTTCGTAATCGTTGAAATGAAGTTTACAATATTGCATTGGACAAACATATAAATTACTTTCAATAAAGCCAGTATGAAATACAGCAAGCTTAGCCATTTCATAGAGCTCATTTTGACAAGATTCTAGGGTATTAGCAAATTCAGTACACTGCTCATTTTCTTGTGAATCACAACATACTGCTAAATCATTTGAAAGATTTTTAATAGACCTTATTGTTTCATTTTTTTTATCTGCAAGGCTCCTCAACGTACTTTTGCTTGCAGAAATACTGGTTCTTTTCTTATTAGCAAGTACAGGGTCGATAAAATTACTTTTAAGAACCGATTCTGATAAATCTACTAAAAATGTTGAGTCCGGAGTGGAAGAAGATTTCTATTTGTATGAAATAAAATCGTTAGAATATAATTCCAAGCTGATATTGTTTGCTAAGTTCACAAAATACCTTTTTGTTAAATTTTGGATTTCTAAATCTAAATGCTACATATTGTTCTCTGTTAGGATGGTAATTCGCCATATGATTTCCTATTTCCTGTTTTAAATTCGTCTCAAACGTACAATATAGACAACACAACATACCACGGTTATTTAATGAGGGAATAGTCATATATCTATGCATAGTTTTAAAATGTTTCTCATAATCATTCTTTAGATAGAATTTTGTATTTTCACCTATAAGTTTGAAATTGCTTGAATTATTAATAAATATATTAGTAATTAAAAAAGTACCTTTTTTGCATAGATGACATTCAAAAGGCTTTAAATGTTGTTGACGTTTTTCGAGCATAATTTCAAACTGCTTTAAAACAGGAATTTCAGTTCCTTCACATATTATTATTTTACCATCATTTTGATGAAACATTTTTATATGCAATTTGACGCTAAAAATGGAACAACTTCTATAAAAACATTTTGAACACTGTACATTTGAACCCTCATGTTCAGATTTTATATGAAAAATTAAGTCAGACGGATCTTTTGACTTTACACCACAATAACAACATTCAAAGTTTTCTTCATTGTTTCGTGATTCAAATTGATCGCCTTCAATACTGTTTTGTGATAAGCATCCAACTAAATTATCCAATCTATGTTTTTTTAAATGATTCAGCATTTGATCATCTGCATTTGTTGAAAATTTACATTTTATACATTTAAAGAAATTTGATAAATCCATATTAGCTAAAATGGTTTTAGATTTCGATTTATCTAAACTACAACAATCATTAAGCCAAGGCTTTAACGGACAGTTTCCCTTCGAATGAACATATGGTGTCGATTCATGTTGAATATCACTAACGCTAATAAAATTTGAATCTGAATTAATTGATAAAGTTGCATCACTTTCATCATCTCCTGAATCAATGTAAATTATGTCATCATCATCATCTCTTATGTCAACAACATCGTTTTCAATGTTATCTTCTTCTGTTTCATTTTGTCCATTTTGTAATGTAGAAGTTTCACAAAATATTTCATTTAATTCTTCCATAACCATAGGCTTTATGTCGATATCTTAAAATTTTATGAAATTAGAAAATAATTAGAAAAATAAATATATATATATATATATATATTTATAGTGGTACAAACCATTATCATTGGTTGCGGTCGAAAAATTTTGTTCTGCATTCGAACTAATATTTTCTTTCACCTTTTCTTCAATATCAATCATATTTATTTCATTTTCGTCATATACATTAGAATTATTGTCGCAAAAATCTTCTAAATTCACATCAATGGAAGAATATGAAGTACATAATTGGCGTGTCGTTGATGAAGATTTAGAAAATTCGACCAACACTAACATTTCGCAAAGTTTTTCTGGTTCTTTTGAAATAAAGTGATGATTTTGTAAGTGCCGTATAATGTTTGCCTTATTTAATTGTATGAAATTACATGCAGCGCAAAAAGTTGCAATAATTTTGCTCTCCTTGTTATAAACATAAATTCTCAGTGGTTTACTATCATTTACGCATGAAGTTTTACAGTGTTTTAAGACATCTTTTTTAGACGGAAATTTCTTATTACAAGAATTACATTGCCAAGCAAATTCACCTACAACAAAAAAAGTATGCACATATTTCAAAGAAGAATTAAAAAGAAAAAATTCATTTAAAAATTATAAAATAAGTTTTCAAAAATATTTATCGATGTGTAAAGAGAGAGGAATACTTTGAAAATATTCATTTCAAAGGGGCCATTTTACAAAAATTTTTTAAATTATTGAAATAAATCTTAGTTTTATTATATTTTTAGTTAATGGTTAGTGAACCATACTAACCTGTATGTTGTGCATAGTGTTCGTAAAGCTCAGTATGAAAACCAAAAATTTTATCACCACAAAATATGCAATCAACTTCGTATTTAAATGGATTTTTTTCCAACAGCTTTCCAATAATATGTTCGTATTTGAATTTTTCAACAATAATATTAGGTAATCGTGCACAGTACACTTCACTATTTGACTCATTTGAATGAAGATTTACATAATGTGAGACAATATCTCTAGGACTTTTATTACATAGAATACATTTTTTCATAAATTCTTTATTTTTGCAATGATGACTTGTATTAGTATTTAACATATCTTCTTTTAGCTGGAAATTATTTTTTTTCCTTGATCTATCAGTTTGGGAGTGAGATAATGCTGGTACTACTGACAGTGGTTTAAGAACTGGTACTTTATCTGTACTTGATGCGAGAGAAATTTCCTCTGGTGTGAGTCTTTTCAAAATAATTTTTAATTCTCTTTTGGGAACAACTGAATTTGAAATTAGTTTTTTATTCAACTTTTTTTTAATTTTTTTTTCCTTTAAGTGTGATGAAAAATCGTCCGTATCATAATCATCATCTTTTGCGATTATATTTGATTTTTCATTTGTTATAATATTTTGTAACTCATAATGTGCAGAAGTCAGTGCACTTAGAGATGATTGAATTTCAATAGCTTTATCATTTTTATTATAATTATTTTTTTTTATAAATTTGGGATCACTAATGTTATTTGATATTTGGACATAACATGATTTTCGCAATGGCAGTATAGATTTCGCTTTTGATATTGTACAAATTTGATCTTCAGTTGTAGATTTATTAAGAGTTATTATATTTGTATGTGTTTCACCATCTGTTGATGACTCATCGTCATTTGGAGATTGTTCTGCCGTCTTATTCTTCATCTTTTGTAAAGCTAACTTTGATGAAGCACGATGTTTTCCTGCTGCAGCTAATATTTCATCTCGGTCATAAAATCCATCAATTTGTTCATGCAACTTCTCTAATTCTCTAGACATTTTATCATTTGCAACATCAGAAACGTTTGCATGTGATTTTGTAGTGGATTTTTTACTAACCCTTCTACTTCGCTTAACTTTTTCTGGTATGTGTTCTTTTGTCTCTATTTGATCAATTATATCGCATTTCTGCGTTTTCTTTGTTTCTGTAATAACAGATTTTTCATTTTGTGTACTTATTTTTTTTAAATGCTCATCTTTTAAAAGAGACTCAATTTTACTTTCGTCTAGTATCTGCTTTTCGACCAAGTAATCTGTGAATATTTTCAATAAAGCTATTGTATTATTTGGGTTTAATTCATTTTGTCCTTTGTTTTCGTTTGATTTATTCTTAAGAACTGGTTCTTTTACGAATTCGTCTTCATTTTCTGAAGATGAATCAGACAACACTGGAAAAGGATTATTAATCGTAATTAATGTAAAGTAAGAAATGTATTAAAAAAAATAATATACCTGTTATTCTACCTTTTTTTTTAACAAATTTTGTTTTATTGTTCTTTTCTTCATTATTATTTTCAGAATTTACGTCCGAAGCTTTTGTATCAGGTTTTGTAGAAATATTTACAATTGTTTTTTCATTATTTTCTGATTTTCGACCTTTATCAATATCCACAACTTTTGAGTTTGTTGACGTTGTGGGAACTGCGCTATTTATTTCCTTGTCAGGAGGATTTGATTCTTGCTTTTGCTTGTTTCTTATATTATCTGCTGAATTATATAAACCTAATTGTTCTGCCTGTCTAAGACCTCTTTCATAAGCTTCCTTTTCAGCTCTTAATTTCGCTTCATCACGCTGTCTCAAGTATTCACCATAAGTTTGTTTAGATGTTGTGAAAATAGGTTTCGAATTATTATTTTGAAGATTATTGGCTTTTCCATTATTTTGATTTGGTAGCATTTCAGACTTTTCCAAGGCACTTATAATGTCTTCTTTATGATATGATGGAGGCGGTGGAACAGTGATAGGATTTTGTGGGTGATTAGTTTTACGAAAAGGTGGTATAACGACCATGGGTAACTTTTCAATATTTGATGGAGGTTGTTGAAGTTGAATTAATGGTGGGGGTACAGGCATTGGTTGTTGAATTGGAATTATTGATGCCTGTACTGGTAAGGATTGTTGAAGTGATATTATTGGTGCCGATACTGATAACTGTTGCTGAGATGAAATTGATGATGATGGAACTGCAAGAACTGGACATATTGGTGATACAACCTTAACATTGCTCTTAGACAACATAATTTGAGAATTAACATTTGCTGGTACAGTATTTGTTACTGTTTCAATAGTGTTATTTAAATGTTTGTTTAATCGCGGATCCCTATTTTTTGGTTTAACAGCAATTGTATTTGGTTCTATTAGTGATGAGAAACCCTTCTCAAGATTATTTGTGAATTGCACTAATTGCATTATAATATCATTTTCGTTGCTCAAGACCTCGTTGTTATTAGAAAGCGGTTCATTCACCATGTTTTTATCCAATATTTTATCTTTTGAAGAGGAAATTTCCTTATTAGAGCATTTTGCTTTTTTGTTAATATTCGAATAGGGACTTTTCATTACATCCTGTCTACCTAATTTATTTACTTGTTTTGAAGATAAATCTTTGATTTCGACAATACTTTTGTTTCTCCCATTTGTTGCAATTTTTTCAATTTGCTCTGATTTAAGATTCTCTACAATTTCATTCATTTCCGTGGAGTTCATTGAAAGAAGAGATTCTGTATGGGAATGATCTGATTCATCATCACTATCTTCTAGTTCTATTATATTAGTGTCTTTAATATTTTTAGATATTGGAATATTTTCTTTTTTTTCATTCAATAATTCACGGGATTCATTTGAATCGCTTTTATCAGTCAATTTTTCTGATATATTCCGATCATTTCTTCTTGTAAAAAGAGATTTTTCTTCTTTTTTTATGCTATCTAATTTTTTTTTTGTTTCATCAGTTGGATTATGATTGGAAAACTCTATTTCTATATCAGTTTTATTAGATTTAACCGATTTAATTTGAAAAGAATCTTCAGAGTCAGATATAATTTCTAAATCGCTATCAAGATCTTTATCCTTTTCAACTTTTATAACATTTTCTGAAGTTTTAACCGGATTTGGAGGATTTGTTTTAGAAGTAGAATTTTGTACCTCATAAAATTCTATTTCTTCGTCACTAGAATCTTCATTTTTTTGAACATTATTGCTTTTGTTTTGGTTCACTTTCTCGTCATCATCACTACTTTCCAAATCTATATAATCCAATATTTTTCCTTCATTTTTCTTGATTTTTAATTTTTCTGAGGTGTCCATGCCAACTTTGTTTTGTGTCTCCTAAAAAAAAATCAAAAATGTGTACCTATTTATATACGTACATAGAACACACTAATGCTTTTAATTTATCATATTCTACATTAAATTTATTTTATGTTTCTGTTGTGTTTCAATTCTATTTTATATTTTTAAATAAATTTTAATTAAACTGAAAGACTAGACATATTAAATAATTGTTTGAATATTAAATATCGAGGAAAAACTGTCATTACTAAAAGAAAAGAACTAGGTGGCAAATAACTAAGCTAGTTTAAGCAAGTTTAATTAAAAAAAAAAAACAAATAAAAAAAAAGCGTAATAGCTAAACAAAGGAACGGTAAACATTATACGGAACTACAATAATTGTACTTAAAATAAAACTTATTTCTTAAACATGCTTAGGTATGTACATATTAAGGTTTCTTTATTTCTATTCTATTTTTCTCCATGATAAAATTTTTAATATTTTTATTGTTACTTATTATTCATATATTACTGTTACATATAATTAAACTGATATAATCTAAAATTATTTAAAATATTTGAAGAAGTTGTAAATTATCCCACTTCTTGGTTAAAAACTGCATTTACTTACCGAAATTTTATGTTTTTTCTTCAATTGTTCTACTATGTTCTTCATTTTTGTAAGTCTTTCATCGGTAACCGTTGAATGCCTTTAAAAAATACGTTCATTTATATAGATTTCGAATAATTTCACAAATTTTGTATTATAATGAAATGAAATAAATTCTGAGCAATTTTTAATTCTTATATTTTTAGTCTCTTTATAAATAACTTACACTTCGTTATTTTTGATCACATCTATAATTTTGCCTACAAGTGAATTCTTTATGTTAGAAACTAACATTTCTAAAAATGGTAGATCCTGTTTTAAATTTGCAAATCGTTTATCTTCCATGTTCAGTAATTTTTATCTGAAAAAAAAAAATATGACAAAAATATTAAAAAGCACTATATTATAATAAGGTATATTTTACATATATATATATATATATATATATGTATGTAAATATATAACTGTTAACCCAAGTATCAAGTCATCTTATATGTTTTGTGCTTTAAGTTATCTGTTTATTTGATAATAAAGGCAAATTAGTAATAAAAATGCAGTTTTCTCCAACGACTCATTTATTATGTGACCAAAACAACATATTAAATATGGGCAAAAATAAAAAATACGCAATTAATAAAGATTCAGTTTCCTAAAATCGAATTTTGTATTAGAAAATCAATTGGTTCCTTCTATTAAATAATAAAACTGAAATAAACAACTAATATTCAGTTTTGATCGACACAGCTTGTTAGGTTGCAATAATTTCATTATCATTTCGCAAACTTTAAATAAATTCTATCATTCACTGAAATTTGTTGCGATCGTGACATCTCCTATATTTTACGTATATACTATATTTTTGGCATTTCCATTATGTGTTTTATAATACTGATACTACAGACAGGTAAAGTTATGCAGTATTTTTCAGCCAACCCCCCCTCCTCCCCTTAAATCTAGATTCACATTAACTATCAACATATATTTCCCTAGATAATGTTTTGAGGTTTCCTTAGTCTACCTTAGCCAATTTTCTAATATGTTCTTTAAATGTGCCGTGCCTTATCAAGCCAGTGGTGAAAATTCTCACAATTCTTTCCCAACCTTATAATATTCTTAAAGTGTTTTAATACTTAATTTCTCTGATTGCGAAATATCGGTTTTCATTTCTTTGTACGGCCATATGCATCGGCAACCAATACAATGTGACTCGCGTCTGTTTACTGCTTCGGAAGGTACTAGACAACTATAATGAATTCAACATTCCTAATAGTTGTCTAGTTTTGCGACTCTCAGATACGTTTCTATAGATTCGAAGAAGTTATCTCTTTCACTCAAATACACCCTTGTCTTCCCCCGCACAGACGTTTGTCCGTGCATATACTATGCGATGATGATCGACCCAATTGGGTCATCCGCGAAATCGTTTCTCTAGTTCCTTGTACTATTCTATCCTGAAACCTATTTGCATCTAGATGAATTTTTTTTCGAAGTTTCCCGAACGATGGCCCAGGGACGATAGCAATGATAAACTTTAGTAGCCCCCGTAATGCAAATGCATACAAGTCTCTAAAACTATTTCAGAACTTTTCTTATCATTTTAAGTCTCATTTTCTATCTCATGTCACCTAACATGCCGTCTCTATAACTTAATGATATAGACCTACCAACAAAAGTGGAGCGCCATCATGTGAAACATTGCACTTTGGCATGATGAGTGACCTAATTACCTCATCCGCGAAGTCGTTTTTATAGTTGCTCGTGCTACTCTTCTATCCTGAAACCAATTTGCAACGAGGTAAAATTTTTCTCGAAGTTCTTAGCGATCCCCTAAAGGCAGTGGATGTAGGGAATCTTAGTAGCCGCTGTAATGTAGATGTATGCAAGTGTAGAACTCTCCACAACTATTACAGAACTTTTCTTGCAGAATTTTCTATATGCAACTACATTTATACACAGCATAGTCCGCGTGTACGATTTTTTATCTCATAAATCAAACATGAGATTTAAGAATGTTATAAGAGCCCCGTTTAAACAGCGCTACCCAATTTTTAATCATTGCGTATGAGGGAGCAGACTCCCCTAGTGTAGAATCTAGTTCACTTTTGATACAGGCTGGGCTAAGACTTTCAAATAAAAATATTGAATGACATAACGATGACCAATTTTATCCATATTAAAAATTTACTGAAAAGCTTTACTATTAATAGTCGATAATTTGAAAAAAAAAAAAATAAATAAAAGTGTGACAGTTAATTCTTAAAATGATAGGGCTTTCTGCCAGGCTTATTTTTTTTCAAAATTTTTGTATTTTCTTGGTTAGGCTACATAATTCTGGGACAGCCCTCGTATGTTAATACGTATCAAATAAAACCAATTCCCTGTCATACCAAAAAAATTCAAAAATTTTAAATTGCAATCGTTTACGCAAATGTTATTAGAATTTGTAAACAATGACAAAAAAAGAAAAAAAAATTTTGTATTAATTTAGTACAATTTTGTACAATTTGTAATTTTTAAAAGTGATGCGAGAATGGAAAGTGATCCAAAAAATTTAAATCGCGATTTTGATGAAAATGTAATCATGGAAGTAAAAAGGAAATACGTAAGCTTTTTCCATTTAAGTTCCCTTAAACAAAATATTAGGATGCTAATAAAAAATGAGATAACAGAACTTTTCAAATAAGTTACTATAGTTTCGAAATTGTAATCGTTTGCCATTTTTGCATGGTCATAGATCTACGATTTGCCTCCTTCCGGTAAACTAGATTTAAATAGAAACATTAAACAAAACGTGTTCTATGTATGGTTTATAATGCGTTGCTTTGCATTGTATTTCACACTTACTTTTTGAAAATAACATGAATTCCAATTTGATTTTCTCTTATTTGTGCTTTGTATCACTTTTTTTTAATTTTATTAATTTTATTTTATTTAAAAAACAATATGAACACTACATAGATTTAAACCACAAAGCATTTATTTTGAAAATATTTTAAATTACATATTTTATTAAACTATGATTTTAAAAAATTCATATTGATATAGCTATAAGGATATCATTTCAAATATGTAATTATAATTTGATTTATCAATAGTGTTGCAACTTTTTTATAATCAGCCATATTTTGTACTTGTTTTTGCGCTTGGTTGATCATGAAATTATTTATTTGCTAATTCAGAAATAAGTTTAATCAGTTATGTTGTTCACTGTTTAGTTAACCTAAAATATAAAAAATTTTAATAACATTTATTATAGAATATTTAACAATCAAATGTGTAAATACTAATATAATAAACAATTTAGCAGATATTTGTTGTTTAATATTAATATGGTCAAAATATGTTAATTATTGTACGTATATATTGTATTTTTATTGAATTTCTGTTTCTCGATAATGTGAAAATTCTATATCTTATGTGAATCGGTTCTTCAAAATGTCAAAAAAGGCATCGCTGGCCTTGACTACACTAAAACGTTGAGAAGCAGCAATTTTATTGATTAAAATGGCTATACATGCTGAGCCAGTAACTTGGTATAATCTCCAGGGGGCAGAAAGGTATTACAACTTAATGAAAAAAAGTTCCCGGAGAGCCCGCAAATGAATCCCCAAAATTCGGATTTTATGCTTCACGTAATGTTTGTCAGGTAAAATTATTAAATTATCAATTTAGCAAGCAAATTTTTTGAAAAAATAAAATCTACTAGATGAAATTATTTTTGCAAATAAACGTTGTTTGCGATATTGACTCCTCTGCTATATTGATTATATTGTGTGTCGTAAGCAAATTTATTAATTTCTTAATAATTCGCGAATGTCCATTTGTCATCTGCTTTTTAAAAAAGAAAAAGTAATTTCTTATATAAAAAATTCACACTAATTGACATTTGTCATCTACTTATTAAAAAATATTTATAATGTTAAATATATACGTAAAAAAAAAGGAAATGAAAGTTATTGAAATTTTTTTTGTAAACAAAAAAAATTTCAAGAAATCAAGTTCGCATTAAAATTAAAATTAAGTACATAAAGCCGATATAAAGTAAAAATAAAATTTGGTTTTAAATATAAAATCAAGATAAAATCAGAGCACAAAATTAATTTTAAATTCAAATATCAAAAATTAAACCAAATGTTTAAAACCAAAAATTATAATTTATGTATTATTTATGAATTATGAATGTATTATTTATGTATTATTATTTATATTTTCAAACGAACAAAGAAAAGAAAAGATAATCAATAAAGAAGTTTTACAATATTTTTTCAGCGATCTACTGGTTAACTCTTTGTTTAAGCGGTCAGTATTAATTTATTCAAATTTACTCTTAAGACTGTTGCACCACGACTTATTCCAATACTCATGGAGGTTGATAAACCATTAATGTACAATGTTTTTTAGACTTACATGTCTTCTTTGGGTTAATACCGTTGTCGTAAATGTGTACAGTTAGTTTTATTTTATCAATTCTTCAATAACAATATACCACTTGCTTGATGAATAAATGGAATATTCTCCCTCCAATTATAATTAAAAAGATTTTTTATCGTTCGGTTTTGGATCGTTTGCAGAGCGTTAATTGTAAATAATGAATAAAAAACTTTTTTCATTCCTTTTAAAGTTTTTATCCATAAAGATCTGTGACTTCAAAGTTGTGTTCGAAATCTTTTTTGTCAATATAGATAGATCTACATGACATTATGCGGATGATTGGTGTCACACTTATCGTTTTCAATTAAAAATTACTCAAACACGAAATTTTGAATCGAAAACCTTGAAATATTTCAAAAAACGTTAATTATCTCAAAAAAATCTCCTATTTTTTTTCGATGTGCTACATTACCCCTTACAACTTAGTTTCTGAATCCACCTTAACGTGTTTTTCTTTCGAAAATCTAGAGCAAACCACCTTCCGAGAATTTTAACACTTGAACCGAACCGTCCTGTTTTAAATTGTATAATTATGTATGTATACACATGCACATAAGAACAGTTTTCGAAAATTCTTCAGTTCGACAGATAACTTAAGTACATACTATATATTAATCTAAATATTACTTATTTATTTTTGTTTTATTTAAAATAGTTTTAAATTTCATTTTTAAATTTGCGTAACGTAATTGATATAAAAATCTATTTAAAAATAAAATACAGAAGATTAAAAAAAAAATTTTTTTAATCTTGTTTTTCTAATCTAGTTTTAATTAATTTTTACTTGAAAAAAATTTTCGTAAAAGCCTTAACAAAACAATTTTAAAAAAATTAAGCAAAAAGTATCTTTTTTTGTAGTTTCATAACTGAAAGTAAAATTAAAACTTTTGGGAAAATGATTTTTTTTGTTTACAACTTATTAAATGTGCTAAATGATAAAGAATGCAGCGTAATCTGATAAAATGAGGCTCAAATTCAACTATATTCAACATCTTTCTCAAAATTTTTAATTTTCATTTTTTTAATGAATTTCCTAAGTTATACATTTATTTTTTTTTGTGTAAACTTTTCTAAAAATCATTCTACTCTCTTTTTTTGTTTAATACATGAACTCTGGACATGTGAAAAGAATTGATTTTTTGGCATTTGATATGCGATTTTTTTAATTGGATTTTTTTTTACATATTAACCGTTACAGTAGCGATCGTCGAATTTCTTCGAATCGAATGTTCCCGAAAAGTGCCGAACGTTTATAATCGTCGATTGCGCAGGTGTCACTTCCCGCGTACAGTGCGCATTTACCGGCCGTGTTTTTTCTTCACACTGTAATCCTAACTCGTGTTATTCTTTGAAGTAGATATTTTTTTGCAAATAATATTTTATTTTATTGATATTCAACGATTCTTATACGTAAAATGTAATACGAAACTTGTGATAGTCGGGTGATGATTATACTGACCAAAGTAATGATGTGTCACTGTGTGGTTTGTAGTCACAAGGATGGTGCGGGACTACGTCCATCAACATGGATCTGTATTCGGTGTAAGAAAGGGGTAAACACCGAATGTTCAGGAAAACACAATTGTTAATTCTTTTTATTTCATGTTTTTTTCTCTTTTTTTTCTAAATAAAATATTGTGTTCATTATATTGTTTACTTTATTTCAATAACTACTGCAATTCTTCAGAAAAACACAGAAAAAATCAAGAAAATCGGTTAATTATCGATGAGAATCTAGAAGTTTTTAGAAAATGATTTTTTTTTTTTTAAAAGTCACTTTTTTACACGGCATTTTCACGGCAGATATGCAAATTTTTGGCACTCAAACGGTTAAAAATCGAATTCCTTAATTTCATAATTTTTTCACAGTACATTTCATAATTTTTTATATGGATTTTGAATCGATTTCTGTCGCATCGAAATTATTCCATACAATTTCTTGACGGATCGATACTCTGGTTTTCGATTTGAGTCTATTAAAAAAAATCGATTTTGTAAGAAAAATTTACAATAAGATAAGAATCTCTACTGAACTCTAAATTTATAATACTCAAACTCAAGTATGTGTTATTGTGAATTTTTTATATGCAGTAGATAATTTTTGCAATTTCAATTCGTCCCTTTTTCACCTATACATATTTCATATTAGTTTCACTTTTAGTTCTTCGAATAATGAAATGTTGAATAAATTTTCATAAATAATACATAATTTTTCTTTTTAAATTTAAACTATTTCTTTGAAATGCATATGTACATATGTTTTAAATAGAAATTAAAATTTTTCACACACAAATTTCAAATCGAAATGTTCACTTAAGAATATTTTTATAGCTGCCATTTTATTCCTAATATCAATCAACTATTTGCTACCACATGCAATTTTTCTTATTAAAAAAATCAAATCCGTCAGTTTTCTTATGTAACTTAAATAAAATTGACACAAAAAAATTTTTTTTCTGTTCATTTCTCTCATAAAATTTTTGACGCTTTTAACATCAAAATGTCTGCCACAAAAATATTAATTATTTCACGCCATATTTATTTTTAAATGAAATATTCGACAAAGTTGTGGACTTACTTATGTATCTATGTATTAATACCACTTTGAATTTTTTTTTTTGCTTATTGTTTTTGCAAATTTTAAAATTAATTATTTTTTTTATATTTCAGTTCGCATTATAATACTCGAGTATATGTTCCTCAATTGAATTATCAAACGTGACTAAACCTCAAGGCAGAATAATTTAATGAAAATATTTCAGTCACGGCTGATATTCTATAATAAAAACAACCGCAAGCGCAAAAAATTTTAGTCGACTGAAAAAATTTTTATTAAAAGTTTTATTTAGATTATCGCTTTTATAATTTTTTTTTACATACATATACGCAAATATATGTGTATTCACATACCTATTTATGTTTGCAAAGGCATATAATAACAGTATACATATGTACATACGATTACATTGTATGAAATGTCGTACAGAAATGAACACATATGAATTTATTTTCTTATGCATATACATGTATACATACCTATGTATGTCAATATGAAGCGTTAAGAAAAAAACGAACAATGTCTAAAATAATTTTTTACCTTCTCGATATTTTTATGCATGCGTTTACATATGTATGTACATAATAGATGAGTATATTTTACAATATATATACATATATAGATTATAGGTATGTATGGATGTACAAAAATATAAGATTTTTTTTAATATGGCACTTCGGCAGATGCCATATTGAATTAACAATCTAGTTCTAAATTTAACACATTTTACTTACTTACTTAAATGTATGTACGTGTGTATGTTTATAACACAGGGTTTAATCAAATAAATTCGTTTTCAAATTCATTTTATCACTTATAATAACACTTATGCATGAATATGTATGTAAATATGTATGTAATTAATTGATTTTGAATTTATAAAATTTTATTTCATTGAATTTTTTTATAAAATTTTCCAGTCTGAAATGCAGATTAAGAATGACTAACAAGAAGCAATGTAATAAATAAAGCAACAAGTGAAAACTTATCTGACAAATCTATAGAATTAAGTGTATGCATGTGTTGGTGAAATTTTTTGTATACTGTATCCGTATATTATATTTGAAGCCGAATATAATAACATCAAAGATGGCTGACAAAAAATTACAAACTTAGTCGGCTGAAAGTAAATTTCAAGTCAATAAAATTAATAGTAAAAACTTGATATTTTCAATTCATTTAATTTTCTTAGTTCCAGAGTGAAGAAGTCTTCAATATTTCCATATTTTATTTACTTCCTTTTCGGTTTTTTTTTGAGTACATTTTGAGTATGAATATAATTTTAATTTGAAAAAATTGAATTTTGCCATTGATCACATAATTTGTACATATTATGCTTGCATATCTAAAAAGTTTTGTTTTACATTAGGTACATATATGTATGTATGTTTAGGTATGAATAAATGAAAGTGCGTACATAATTTTATTATACATATTAAATCGTTTTCGAAAAAAAAAACTGCATTTTTCTTAACATACATATATATGTACATACATGCACGCAATTTAATATGTATTACATTTCGACATACTATAGATTTTTATTAAAGCTTAAAAGAAATTAAGTCGACTTGCTACATTAGTATGCGTTAGTTTTTTCTTTTCAGTGAACTGTCATAGTCAATGCTGATAACCTCAATTGTCATTAGTAAAATCTAAATGTCAAAAATTGTTTTAAAATTAAAATGGTGGAAAGCTCATTTGCGAAGCGATATTTCGTATTTTTGCGATAACGCTTTGAAAAAATTTTACGAGTATTACATATTTATGATTTTTCAATAAAATGAGTATATTAACAAAACTTACATTCTTTCAAGTCGATTTTCCTAAAATACTGACTGAACTTTTCACCTTTGAAAATAAAGTGAATGAATAATGGATAAAATTTTGTTTACGTTTTGGAAAAAACAATGGAGCCTATTCTGAGTATCGAATCAGTAAGTGATATAGTAAAAGTTTCAAAAAAATTTATTATAGACATAAACCATTTGTATGAAATGGTTTATATTTACAATAATAATATCGAAGTTTTTACGATAATAATTGCTATCACCTAGTCACTAATGATTCAATACTCAGAATAATCCCCAATACACGCAATTCAGGAAATTTCTTCACTTGAAAATTATATTATTTGATAATTGATAACATGATACTTATTTTTCTTTTTACTTGGTCAATAAAAACAAAGGATATATGGCAATTTGATTGTTTTTAAGCAGTACATAGATGTGATCGTTTCTTTATTAGCTGTTAGATTATTAGCTTATTAACTTTATTTGTTCACAAATTAAAACGTAATTTTTATTCATACATTTATTTGTTGACAAGAGCATGCGAACAGATTATTGACTACTATATTTTTTTACTATTCATAATTGTATTTTGTGTATAAGTTGCAATTTTGCGCAAAACCACTTGAGCTGCTCAATTAATACAAGATCGCGCAATTATGTAATTGTGTTCTTGGTATAAGACAGCTGTTATAGATCTTCATTTTTTGTTTATATATGTACATATCTACTTATTACAATGTTTACTTATCTAAACATTGGTTTTAAGCAATTACATTTTACATAGATAGTTTGTGAACAAAAAATATGAAATCGTAAGTGAAACGACAAAAACATAAGCAGCATAATTAAATAATTTCTTTACTTTAGTTAAGGAATGCTAGCTTTTTACATAATATGTACAGGCTAGCATGCACATATTAACTTGTGAATTAACATAAATATCGACAGGATTTAAAACAATGTGTTCACTCAAGTAAATTAGGAAAGGCGAGAACTAATCAAATAAAAATAATCCTTACTATAAGGTCAGTTAAAATGCTTTCAAAAAAGAAAACTGAAATATTTAAAAGTTGAACCTGAATTTGGAATGAAAATTCGTTGGTTTATATCATGAAAAGAGGAGCTAGTTAGTGGGCTGTTAAAATGAAGATTGTTTCGATTAAGAATAGTCTGATGCGAAATCAACAGTAATAAAATGTTTAAAACAGTATTAAAACCATATTCAAAAGAGGCAACTAGCAGTACAACATGCAGTATATATTGTCCAAAGCAAAGTAATTCAAAGAATTATTAGGTAATATCTACCACATATTGATTATCATAACAAATGATATAGAGGTTTGCCTAAATACTAGCTGCACACTATTTTCAAATTTCGGAATTTCCATTTTAAAATCGCAATATTGTAAAATAATAATGCACTATTGTAAAATAACTATTAAATAGGGAAAATCATTGAGGATTTTTTATTTTATGCATGCAAGTTGAATCTGAAATATTACATGATTTTTTCGAAGAAATAAAAAGAAACCTTTTTTTATCAAAATTATGCTTTCCTTTTCGATATCCTATTATTTCTGCTCTTTCAATCGTCAAAATGGTGAACGAAAATATTCAAAAAGGATATTCACACAGAAAATATAAAGAGAAGTCTATGGATATGCAAAATTACGAGGATGACTTAACCAGATGAAAGCTATACAAAAGTAATTAAATACAAAAAAGGGTAAAATTTCTCCAAAAAGACCAATTAATAATTAGGTTTTTCTTATTCCGTCTGAAAAAAAATGTTAAAGAAAATGTTTTACTAGCATCAGATAATTTTATATGGAATCAGAAGACGAATATTAACTGGAAATAGAAAATAGTTATGGTACAGTGTACATACATATAATATATGAACTATGATAGATCTTCCAAACACTTCTTCGATCAAAAAATTTTTCAGATTCATTTGATGTAAAAGTTTGTAAATCTTAATGAAACTTAAATGTAAGAATGCACAAGCAATAAATACCCAATATCACACTATTGCAATAATGCGATATGAAGAAAGTACAATCTTAATTCTTTGCCATCGTTTATATATTATATACATTAGTGAGTTTTTTATAAACCAGAAGAGCATTTATTCTTCGTTAAAAGCTTTCAGTTTTATTAACAATTTTTATTTATATTTTGTTGATAATCTAAAAAGCATCCGCAAATTCTTTAACGTCAAAATTTTGATTTTAGTCTGCAAACTGTCTGAAACTAAAACTTTTACGGACAGAAATCTAGTAAACTTTTTACCCGTAATTGACTTTGAATTTTGATCATCCGTAAACGTCAAAACAAAAAAAAATTTTTTTTTAGATTTAAAATAATTTTATACTTACATATTAAAAATTAACAAAAAAAATATTTTTTATATTATTTTTAACGTAATGATAGTCACTCAACACATCAAATTTATTTACTGAATTACTACGTCAGACTGTCTGCATGTAAAAAAAAAAATCTACAATTTTGACGCTTAATTGACTTTTTTTAAACGTTTAAGAATTTAAACTTTGACTAGAGTAAAAACGTAGTAGAGTATCCGTAAACTCAGACAACTCAGATTTTGTAAAATTTGACGTTTAAGAATTTACCACATAGTGATATTTTTCAAATAAATTTTTGGCGCAAAATATTCAAAAATTGATATTTGACAAATATATTATGTATGTATAAAATGAAAAGCTTAAAATTGAATGCAATGTTATTCCAGTAATTCCAGCAATTTCAATTTCCTTTCATTCCAATAGATATTAAATTTCTAGTGTATTTAATTTTGAGAAATTTTACCAGGTGATTCAAGTTGATAATTTAGTTGATCGAGACTTTTTATACCGTTGAGTTGTTCGCGCATATTAATACGGTGATTTTTTGTTTTGATCTTTCTTTTTACAATAATATGGTTACGGTTTGTTTATTAATTTAGAAAAATTAATAAAATAAATTACGGATATTTAATTTTTGTTTTTGAAATATTAAATTGAAATATTTTTTTTTTTTAGAAATTTTCTTAAAGAAAATTATCTTTTAAAATTATTTATGAAAACTTAAAAGAATAACAATATTTTTGGTCTTATCGCGTTATTATAACGGTAATGTAAACTGTTATAATTATTGTATTACAAATATAATATTTTATTGGGTTTGTAAAACATTCTTTTTAAAGTGTGTTGCGGTTTCTTACTACGGAATATTATTTAAATTGAATAAATAAAAATTAGTCATTGTGAGAATAACAAAAATTTTAACATTAAATAATAAATTTGTAAATGGTCCTGTTAAAAAACAAGTTTTTTTAAGTATTATTATGGTTATAAAAATTGTTTTTTTTTTAAATAAAATTTGCCAGTATGTAATAATGTAAATAAATTCTAATAATATTAAATTCTATTTGAAAATTTTGCAATTTTCAATTAATAGTTCAGTGAATTTTTAAATTCTGCGACTCATAGTCTATACCGAATTGTGGCACAATTGAAAATTCAACACTAAGTCAGAAAAGATTTTCCAAAAGCCTTGATTTCCAATTTAGTCCATCTATAATATCTTAATTTATTCAAGTCTAGCAATCCGTTCGTATTATTATTTCTAGTTCATTAAACAAGTATTACTACGAACTATTTGTATATTATGACAAAATTCAAATCCGAATTTTATCAATACTTGATACAATTTAATGTCATTATTTAGATTTTTAACTTCTAAATGTTATAGGTGCCACTAAGTATTTGGTGTGGCTATAGCTAGATTTTTGATATATCACGCAATTACAATACCCAGGAATATAATTATACAATCGAAATTATAATATTTGTAAGATTACTGATATTCTAATTTATTTATATTTTTCTATAATACATACAGTAAATGTAATTGTATTAAATACAAGGGACTCTTAGCTTTTCGAATTACAACTAGTACAAGTATTTAGGCACTTATGTATTTAGTTTTAATGATTTTATGGCAACTTTTATTTTAATTACTTTTTTTTTCCGAAACAAAATTTCAATAAAAATTGTAAATGTAATATAATTATTAATTTAATTATTATGTTAATTCTATGTTAAAAAATTTTTTTAATTAATTCTAAAACAAAGTTTTTAATATTTAAATATATAAATAATTATTTAATAATATATCCAAGTAACAACGAATAAAATTATTTTAATAAAAAAATTATTTTTAATTATTATTTTCTTTATTTTATTTAGAAATAAATTTGTGTTGATAGCATTTCCATTATAAATACATAAACAATATTTATAAATTATGCATAAAAATACTATGCAGAAATAAAATAATAAAAAATTTTAAATAAATAATTAAATGAGTGATTATTATTAAAAAAAAATCTTTGAATTTTTGTAGACATAAAATAAAATATAATAGAAATTATTTGTTTATAAATTAATTAATAAAATAAAATTAATAAATATTTTATGAACGAAATTAGAAATTATTTTCAAAAATCTTAAAAAATAGAATCTCACCTAATTTGATTGAAAATTAATTTTAGTTCTACACTAAAGTATAAAATTAACCATACATTTTGGTAACTTGTACAAGCAATTTAAAAAAATTTCAAATATAATTATGAAAATATTAAGAAAATATAATTTAATAAATATTTATTCATATATTTTGAACAATTATAATAAAAGAAAAGTTTTATTCTATTAAAATAAATTAAAAACATTGTATTTTTTCTTTAGAGCTGTTCTTTAGTTTTTTTATTACCTTGCTATATTAGTTTTTTGTTTTTGTTATACTTGTTTGATTATCAATTTTGTTCAAGTGTATATCTATATAATTAAAAATAATTATATTTAAACCATATACGAATACAATAACAAATAATAAAATAAATAAAAAAGCAAGAATATTAATTGGAAAGGAAAACTGGAGCAGTAAAAAACCGAAAATCAATATGTCACACTTTAAAGATAATTCATGGGTAAATTTTTTTAAAATATATTCTTTATTTGTATTTATTTAATTTATATTCTTTATTTAGTTTCAAATATTCTCTGATATTCAATTTAAAACAATTTTATATTGCTGCATAATTCAGCAATTGATGTTTATGAGCTGAATTGTCTTAATAAGTTGAAATTGTTGAACGAATGGTATTTATATTTAAAATTATTGTTGTCAGACCTGGTATTTACCAAAAAGCAAATAGGACGTCAATTTGTCTTATTCAGCAGTACAGTTTTAAGTACTAAATAAATCAAGTGAACGTTAGATCTGCATTTTGGTAGACAACCATCGCCTTTTTTTTTATTAACGTATCATCTTATTAAAACTACATACAATGTTTGTTTAAGCGTTATGCATAAAAAATTTCTTAGTAGAATATCTGTAATTTATTGAATTTTTTCCTGTAACACTAACTTCATAATTCAGCTAATGAGCTGTAATTGCTGAATTGTGTAGAAATACAGTACAATTGCGTTTTTCAAGTCACAGCTGTATGAAGTATTTATGTGGGTAGATAAATAAAACAAATTCCAATATAATGTATATACATAACATATTGTTAAAGTTAACAGTTAAAGTTAAAATACAAAATATGTGCATAATTTTTAAGAGAGCTTGACAACACCACTACTACGTTTTATAAACACACCAGATTAAATTAGTTTATGATCTTACGTATATAAGAGCACACTGAGTAAATATTTTTAATAGATTTGAAAAAATAAAACAATTATAATTTCGTATAAAGTTAAAAAATATTTTTTTTGCTTTTTGGAAACCGCAGAAATACCAAAAATTTTTATTTATTTTACTGTGACGAATTTAGTTAGAATTCATTAATAAATACTTTCTTTTGTATTTACATTTTTGTATATTTGTTATGCTCTTGATTCTATGTTTAATATTTCTCATTTAAAATTTATTCACTGTTTTGCGAAATTTTGAATTAAAATTTTATTAAGGAAAATTTGATAATCTAAAAACATTTTAATGAATTAAATAATCAAATATTTATTTTTCTATCTTTGTTCAAGAATATAATTAGGGTTTAGTTTGTTACAAAAAATATGACTGGAATGAGACTTTAGATTTTGTTTAAGAAGGAAATGAAATTATTTGTAGTGGTTCGATTTCCAAAAATGTTTGATACAACTATGACTAGGTTGATAAGATTAAAATTAGAAGATCAGCCATAACGAAATTTTGGAAATAGGTTCAGGTTCAGGTTGAAATAATTAAAAAAAAAGACAAAAACTGAAACTTTTTTGAAATTCAAAATCAGGTCGCTCTCAAATTTCAGCTGTTCGATTAATTGAATTTTAAATTTATAGTTTTAATGAAATATTTCAATTGAATAGCTTTTGTGTATCACTTTTGATACCTTCATAGGTGACAAACGACATGTAGTGTTGCAATTTCAAAACAACCTATTTAAAATTATTGTAATTGTTGCTGTGAAAGTAATTTCGATGTGACCATTCTACAACAATAATAACTCTGATTATATATTTTATTTCATTAATATTTATTTAAAAAAAAAGTGTTAATTTAATTTTGAAGAATATTATTAAATTAAATTTGGAAAATGAAAAAAAAACTTGAAGAAGAGGTGCTAAATAGAGCATTTGATTAAATTGCGATTTACTTTTATTAATAAAGTGCCAATAGTCTAGATGAGATTAGAAGAAATAAACTAATTTTGTTAACATGAAAGAGAAAACAATATTTTTATTTAATCATCTGACTTGTCTGATTTTGTTTATTAATTTAATTTTTAAATTTAAATTTTAGTATTCGTATTAATAAATTATTTTTAAACGAATTGACACAATGAAGAATGTAAAATGGACAACAAAATGTCATCAAAATTTAAATGTTTATCCAACTTGTCTTCTTTATTCACTAGATATAAGAAAGAACCGTTAAACAAATCAATTTTCACTTTTTATTATCATTTTTTTTTTTTGTGTTTTGAATAATTGCTGTACCATGCTAATAATTTTATGTTCTTTATTTTGATTTAATTACTTGTACAACACAAAGTTTTAAATTATATGTGAATTATGAAAAAAAAAGTGAAACCATTTTATTTTTTTTTCTAAAGATTTTGTTTATAATTTTGCGAATAGACTTGCAACTCAGCCAACCGTAGCTTGTAATTCCAACCGTAATGATGGAATCAAAAGTTAATTATTCAATATTTGAAAAAAAAAATATGTGTTATGATTTATGAGTTTTTTTTTATATCAAAATATAAAAACTTATATTTGATTAGATTTAAGCATTTTGGTAAAAAATTATGTATGATTTATAATTTGATTTATAAATTTCGCGAAATTGCGTGAAATTTTTACAATTATGTTAAATATTAATTAGTTTTTACTTAAAAATAATCGTGCAAAAAGCGAGAATTTAAAAGAAATGTTATGCCAATTTCATAATTATTATGCATTCGAATAAATTATTATTGTAATAATTTTGATTTTTAGTGAAAGTTATTATGTAAAATTTTAGTAATTAAATCTAATTTTAACAATTTTTCAGAAAATTATCATTGATTATAATTGACCATTGAAATTATTGTTTTAATAAAGATTCAATAAATTAATTTTAATTCTAATATATAGATTATTGGTAAATTCTTAAACGTCAAATTTTACAAAATCTGAGTTGTCTGAGTTTACGGATACTCTACTACGTTTTTACTCTCAGTCAAAGTTTAAATTCTTAAACGTTTAAAAAAAGTCAATTAAGCGTCAAAATTGTAGATTTTTTTTTTTACATGCAGACAGTCTGACGCAGTAATTCAGTAAATAAATTTGATGTGTTGAGTGACTATCATTACGTTAAAAATAATATAAAAAATATTTTTATTGTTAATTTTTAATATGTAAGTATAAAATTATTTTAAATCTAAAAAAAAATTTTTTTTTTGTTTTGACGTTTACGGATGATCAAAATTCAAAGTCAATTACGGGTAAAAAGTTTACTAGATTTCTGTCCGTAAAAGTTTTAGTTTCAGACAGTTTGCAGACTAAAATCAAAATTTTGACGTTAAAGAATTTGCGGTAGATCTTCATAATTTAGTCTCTATAAAACTACATAATGAGTGTTTTCGATCTTATGACAGAAGCAGTGATAAAATGGAATTATATGACGATCTGAATAGGTTAAATTATGATCGTTTAAGAATAGACACGAGATTTTAGGTGGTTTTACAACATTAATTAAATCCAGCTCTGTTTTTTAGCACAAAAAACAACCTATACATAGAATTATGTATGTATGTCAAGTATGAGCATTTGCATTGTATTTGATATGAATTGAATTTGGCAAACATATTATGTCCCCTCTGACATTTACATATATAATTTTTCTATGTCACTCTTGTTTGGTTGTAAAACAGGGTTTAGTAGTCGAACATTTATAAAATATTTGATAAAAATTAGATGGCGCTTTCTTTGTCCATCAAAAGCAATTGAGCGTCGTTTACATTTCAAACCTTTACTCAATTTTAATCAAATCAAACGAAATGCAAGACCAATTTCTCATACTGTTCTTATAAGTCTTGTGTCATAAAAATTAGATGGCATTCTATTTGTACATCAAAATCAATGGAAATTCTTGTGTTATTATTAAATATACATTACGCATAGAAGGGTAGGATTATTTTTTAATGAAAATTTCAATGATTTATCGAAAATCATCTTAAAATTTCATTTTTAATCGAGTAATTTCATATGAAACTAAAAAAAATCCATATTAGGTATTTTTATATTTCCAAATCCTTGTCATTAATAAAAAATTAAAAAAAAAAAATAAATTACAAAAATAATAATATTCGTGAAAAACAAAAATTATATCATAACTAAAGTATAGAGATTTGACAGGTGTTAAATTAAAAAAAAAAAAATTTAGTCATTTACAGGTTGACCTTTTGAAATTTCGAAGTCGCGCGCAATAAACCTAAACCCAATAATAAGCTATGAAAAAGTGAGTTATTTTTTTTTTGTTAAATTTAATTTCGAAATTTTCATTTTCCACTTTGGAGGAATTTTTTTTTTTTTTTCGGTGTTAAATAAGAAAAATTACAGATGAATAATAAAGAAATATGTACGAATGTACGTTAGTAAAAGTGTAAAAAAATATAAACTACTTTGCATGCTGTGTGCAAAATACCATATTTAACTCTGGCGTTGCGATAAATCACTACTAAATTCACATCACATTTTAAGTGCTATGCCTGTGCAGCATACATACACATAACGTATTGTATATGAAAGTTGTAGTGTGGATCAATGAAATGGATCGGTTGCAATAATTTCTTTTGAATTTTTTTTTTAAATAATCACAATATTTTTTCAAAATCGAAATCTTATTATTTTAGATTTAAGAGAATTATACAAATATAATATCGTAATCACATTATGGTAATGGTTTAGGAGTGTATTAAATTTTACTATGCTTTGTTTGTTCATTATGATTATTGATTGTTAAACATGGTTGTTTTTTCGTTAATCTTGTAAGTGTTAAATATTGCTAAATTATTTTAATTTCTTTTGATTTGACTAATTTAAATTTTTTACTTGTTATTTAATATATTTTAGTGTACAATATGTTTTAGTACTGAAAATAATTGTATGTGAATCAATAATTTACAATGTGGACATAAAATAATATTCAAGCAAATATAAAAATCGAATTTGTGTTGTCTTTCATTTTAGTATGAACACAACAGATTAAACAGCAGAGTCTAAATGTTGGAGCGAATATGCAGTCGATTGTGTATTGTTTTGAATATCATGACCAATAAATATCAGAGACTTCCATTTCTTAATAGACAAATTATAGTAACATGTATACAAGCATCTATATATGCAAGTACCTGATCGATATTTTAGCACAAAAATTTTTGCTGCGTTATTTTTTAAAAAGTGAAATGAATGACAAAAATTTAAATATAATTTTCTTTTTATACAATAAGAGCCTAAAAAAATACAAATTCATTTTCATAATCGATGAATTTACCAATAAATTTTGTAATATAAGATAAGAATCGATTGATGATCAATCTTTTAGATGTATAATTGCTGTTATTGCCAATATTATTGATGATTTTTATGAAAAAATTGAAATGTTGCATAAAAAAATTAATTTTATTTGATTGACAAATTTGTATATAGACACACAAGTACATATATGTGACGTGATTTAACTGATTTTATTTTAGGTATTTTTTTCTAAAAAGAGAAATAAAAATTTTAAATTACATTTTAATTGTCTGAAATTTTGCAATTGAAGTACATATAGGTGCCTATATTACATTTATATTATGTAAGTATTTTAATAATATTTGATGTGTTACTCATATGAATTTGAAATTAATTATGATTATATGGTTACATTGAATTATACATACAAAGTTTGTGAATAAAAATAATGGGAATCAAATATGTTAGGTTTACATTATGTATACTAACTTTGCCAGTAAATATTAAATAAAGTTATTGATTGAAGTGTATATTATAATAGTAAATAAAATTTGGATTCGGAGCTATACATACCTATTCAAACGTTGAATTATTCAATTATCGTACAATAAGAGCTAAATCCGCATAATTATGCATAAAACTTAAATGTAAGGAGTATAGTACGTACAGTGATTAAAATTTTGTACTTCACTCACAAAAATAAATTTTGTGATTCTCCTCCGACTTCAGATAAATTAAATGTTATTTCTTCAAATTAAAAATTTCTAGTTTCTAAAAGAAATATGGAAAACGTTTTTGAATTTCATATATTTTCGAATCAATTTCACTTCCAGTTGCAGCGTGAAGAGGATAATTATGCGAAATACACTTTCTAAAATATTTTCTAAATTATTTGAAATGTACTTTTCTTTATGTACATATAAAGTTTATTAGTGTTTTCAATATTGCTGCAATATAGAGCCATTTGCACATTGTAAGTGGTTGATGCAATACAGGATCCTTGATCTAAAAAGAGTAAAGTATAACGTTTACTTTTACATAAATAGAAAAATGACCTCCTACAAGGTCATAAAATTTAATAAATGCAAAATAAAATAAAAAATTTATATTTTTTTTTCTTACAAAATTCCTTTTTTAAAAAGGAAGTTTTAATGTAAAATTGTTAATAATCATAATTTAATGTCCTTTTTCGTAAACACCTTTTAAACATTTCCTCATCTTCCGTTTTCAATTATAATCATAGATTATCAGTATTTTAAGTAGGTGTATGCTTAAATGTGTGTTTATGTACAAGAAAATTATGTAAAAAATTTAATTTCTTCCGATAAAAAAAATTTTTTTATCAAAATTAAAATCACAAAAGTCAATTATAATCTTGGCTTTTCATTTTCATTTTACATTATTAATCTTAAATCGTTCATCGGATTTTTTTCTTTTTCTTCTTCTTCTTCTTTCCCTATCTTAACCATTTCATTTCAAATTTAATTAAAAAAAAAAACTATAAACCATTCAATGTTTTATGTTTCTTTTCTTCATTTTTAATAATAATTAATTGCTGACAGGTTATTGTCAGGAACTATTTAACAATAATTATTTGTCATCTTTAAAAAAGATAAAAAAAATTTAAGAAAAATTTTTAACTCTTATACAAATAAGGTCATATTATAACAACTTGGTTTATAACCATCATTATAGTATGATTAGAAAGTTGTCAAAGTAAAAATTACTTATTTGAATTAATAAAATTAAATTTTAAGACAAAAGTTATTAAAACGGAAGACATTTTTGGAATTTATACAATTTTTATGATGATACAAAATTATTAATAAAAATAAAATAAAAAAATTCAATATTAAAAATGCATTCATGTGTGTCTATGGTTTTAATGTTGTTCCTGAAGTTTCTAAAAAATATATTTAGTTAGTTAGTTATGTTGTTGAAACTAGTTTTATAAAATAAACTTGCATGGAAAAAAAATTAAAACCCGATTTATTATATAGAATTTATTGCTATATTTATGACAGTTAATTAAGCAATAAACGGGTTAAAGATGCTTCGTCAAATTGATTGACATTTAGAAAAATCAATTAGAAGAAGAATTTTTTTTCGATAGGAATGAGTACTTAAATGTAGGTCTAAAGCGCACCTTATATTTACCAATACAATTTTAAATTGCTACATAAATTGAATTCCAGTTATATTCCAGTTTGTTTTTATGACCGTTTCAATTAGTAAGTATTTAGGATCAGATTCCAAATATGAATGTATTAAAAATAGTTTCCGAATATTTTTGGCTGGTAAAAATCACTCTGACATCCAAATATAAGACTGTTATCCTAAAAAATTAAATTAATAAATTAGTGTTAATTATGTGGAATTATTTAGAATTATAATTTGAATATAACTGCTAAAATTTTACTTTGGAACATATTGATGTTTATAGACGACCAATACGGGCTTGTAGACCTTTAGAATTATTAAAATTATTAAATTTTTGTTAAATTACAGCTTATTGTTTTTTTTTCGTTTTTGCTAGTTTGAAATCATAGATTTTTGCTAGTGGAAGATTTTTTATTTTCGAATACAACACCCTCCTTTCAGAATAAAATGGGTAAATGTCATATAAACGTCATTGTAATTGTCATTTTAAAAATATAAGTACATATATACAGTGCAATCATTTATATGGTGTTAATGTCATATTTATTTTTATTTCATTAAATAAAATTTTTAATCATTTTTCTTCTGAAATATTATATTTTAATCGTTATTATTTGAATCGTTATTTTTAAATGAAATTGGCAAGAAAATTTATATTAAAACTAAATATAGGTAACGATTAATTCAATGTAACTATGCATTTTATGTACACGTGTACACACAAACATGTGCGCTTTTAATAATATAAAATGTTATGTTAGTAATAAGGCATGAAAAAAAAAAACGTGTTTAAATCTATAATTAAAAAAAAAAAATTAAACGGACTATTTCTAATTACTATATACTTACAAATTTATACATACTTGTATAGTTTTAATGACGGTGTTAATATTTTCCCTCCAATTTGAGCTTCAAATCACTTAAATTGAATTTTATTTCATCGTATAAGTATTAAGACTTTTTGTTTTTTGTATGTACTACTTATGGTCATTCTACAGAGAAGCCGATTAATAATATTATTATAATAAAAAGAGGTTGTAATTCTCATAAAATATCTAAAAACAAAAAAAATAAATAAAATAAATTAGTTGAAAAAATCTTAGTAAATAACTTTATTTGGTGATAAATAAATTATTTTTCTTTTTTATTTTTTGTTTAAGTTTAATTTCAAGGTAAAAGTTTATACGAGATTTTTTTTTTTCATTTTTGTTTTAAATTACTAGTTCAGGCGTTTATTTTTAATTTGCTTTTAAAATATAGTATAATAAATATTTGCATTTACAGTACATTTTAAAATTTATTATCAATTTGAATTTGAATGCAAAAAATTCTTAAAGTTTTGCAATTATTGTAACAAATTTGCAAAAATTTTCTGCAAGTAATCAAATTTAATGTCAAATTCAATTACTGTCAATGTCATTGAATCAAAGAATCGAAAACTATTATACTATGTCATGAAAAGCAAAATATGTGATAAATATAACATCAATGCTTCATAACTCAAACTGTCGTATACGTTAGTCTCTGACATTTTCAATTTAAGGTGATCGAATCAAATGTGTCAAAATTACAAAGTTTAATAACTTGGAATATTTCGTTTGAATAATTAAAATTAATAAGTTTTGAATAAGTTTTTTAAATAACAAAAAATTTTTCTTCAAAAGAAAATCACCTAAATTTGACGTCATTTTGTGTGACTAAAAATTTTTTCGCGGTAATTCAACGAGTTAGTCATTATTTTTCATTGTTGACTGTTATTGACTGTTATTCACTGTTTATTGACTCTTATTTGTATATGTGAATGTGTAAATTTTATGTTCAACTTACAAATACAATTAAAGTAAAAGTATAAACTTGAATTGCATATTATTATTTTATTTTTATTATAAAATTATTATTATTATTATTATGGAAACTTTTATATATCTATTTAATTTTAACTTGAATTTCCAAGAATAACAAGTAAATAACAAAAAAAAAGATAAAATTTTATAATGTCTTAACTTTAATTAGATTTCTATATTCAATATTTAGGTTTGAAGTGTATACGTACGTATAAGATGATGAATTGATTAAAAGATCGTCTTCCTGTACATAAACTCCCCACGTACAAAAAAAGACAAACACACAATGTGTGTGTTTATATGGTAAATAATAACAAAAAAAAAAGGCATTCATAAATAACTTGTATAAGTTTATTTTGTTACTAGCTGTTGACTTTTATATTGATTAATTATGGTCATTTGAAGAAGAGTACCTATATATTTCTCGTTTATTGTGACATTGTGAAGACTTATAAAAAAAAATGAAGAAAAAAAAAATAACTGTTATGGTAAAATAAAAATTGTAAAAAAAAAGGGGGAAAAAATTGTTACTTCCGATTTCTAATAAGGTTTAGCATTTGATTTTATCTTTCAAGTGCTTACTGATCAAAATATCGATTACAATATTCAGGAATCAAAATATTGTTGCTGTACAATACAAGTTTTGTAGAAAAAATTTATTGTTATCAGATTTTGATGCAAATGAAAATCATAATGTTACAATGTGGCAACACCTGGAATTGACTGAAACTGATTGTGTATAATAGTTTAATGAGAACTATATAGAAGGTTTTTGTAAATTATATAAATTTGGATTCGATTCTGACTGCAATTCAATCACCTCACCTTTCATTAGTCGTACCATTACGTAACAATGTAGTTGACAATGTAATAAATGTCAATATGACAGAAAACCTTGATAACAATATTCTCGATTAATATTATTTTGGCGATTATGAATAGATTTCCGGATATTTGAGTCCATTACGGGCAGGTGTGAAATCTATTATTTTCTTTACTTATACTCTTATCTCTGCTGTGATTGATTTATGAAATTTTCAACCAGACAATTTTTTTAATCGTATAGCAGTAACATTACTACTACACGAAAACATGGCTTCCAACAGTAGTTTTAAATCGTGTTAAGTAATTTTATTTCATCATTATTATTCCAATCAATAATTCAATTATTTATTCATGCAGAAAGTATTTATTTTATATCTTGATATACATATATTGATGTTATAACATTATTGACGATGTTATACATAATTCTTCTGCAAATAAATTCATACCTATTAAATATCAAGACAGCTTTTCTCTCTACGTTGCTATAAAATCTTTCTAACACTACATTATTGGTATTTATTATTATATATGTTACTTAATAGATTTTGTAATTTTATTTTAACGTAATAATTATTATGATCAGCGATCACTATTGTTTTATTTTTCAATTTTCACAATAAATTTAAATTTATCTTTTCTTCACTTCACTTGTTATTAAGATTTCATTGTTTATATTTTATAAGTTCCTGCATGTGTTTATGTATATTTGCTGTCATTTATTTGACAGCAAAAAAAAAAACTGTAACAAATGTAATATTTAGAAAAAAGAAAGATGCTTGCAGGAATAAAAAAATGTTTATACGGACGTTTAAGAAATCAGGCGGAAATTTTTTATAATAAACTAAAATAAATAAATATGTTGTTTTTTTATTATTCATCCCGAGTGAATTATTATTAAGAGAAAGAAATAGGAAATTTCTTAAAATTATATCAAAAAACAGCTGAAACCTTGAAGGGACAATCAAAACGAAAAAATCTCGTAATTAGAAAAATTAATTAAAATATTAGAAAGAAACTGCCTTCGTTGCAATTGTAGGAATGTATAAAACTCTAAACATATAGTAGCTCAGATGTATTAAAAATCCTAAGCTGGGCAGAAGAAGTGCGGTCGTTCTAATTGGGGCATGTGGGCACTTTTACCAATTAGGAATTGGAATATCGCATGCAGTTTATTGGACCAAAATTTTTTTTGAACTGTCAAGATTCTACGAAAGTGCCTTACAGGAGAGATAGATGGCTCGCCTGCAGCAGAAGGTGAATCGGGAAAACTATAGACTCTTTATCCCTAATTCATTTAATAATTAATTTCATTTGGACAGCAGTTGGCTTTCTCACTTGTCACTGCCGATTCAATTTTCATATGCATAAATTGAAATAGTTCCGGAAAGTTTGTGCAGGTTTGTCAGCAAATATAGCAATTTCACAGAAGTATAATAAACATTTAATTACACTTTACTCATGTTTAATGTTATACATTTAAATTTGATACTTTTATATAAGTAGCCAAATTAAAAATTCAACTTGTTAATTAGATATCATCTGAAATTCAATATTATAACACAAAATTTTTATTGTCTACAGATGATGATTGATACAACAAGTGAATAAAACTGTTATATAATAAATATTATGTATTAAAAATATAAAAACTGAAATTTAATATCGCACCTGATCGCACAAAACTATACATATTTTTTTTTTTGTTTGCGGTTTATGAGAAAATTAATGAAAAATAAAAAATTAAAAGCTAAAAGAAAAGTAAAGTAAGTAGAAATAAAAAAAGTACTGAAGTGAAAAAAAATTTTATATATAGGCACTCATTACCTAAAAAAAACTTAACTATAAACTCATTAGTAATACTAAAATATAGTGAAATATTATGATATAATCAAAAAAAAAAAAATAAAGTAAATCAATAGGTTATAAATATGCTACGTCAAAAATAGTAGCGCGTAATCATTGAACGCAGGAAGCAATAAGCGCATACCACATAGTTTAATAAAAATCACAAAAGATATTATGAGTTTGCTTATGATTTAATTAGATTTCACTAATAAATTCGTTTGTAAACCGAAATTGAGGTGATTCAAGAAAGAGTCATTTGAATTTGCTAAAAAAAAAAAAGATGGTGACACTGTTCTGCTCTGGCCGTCAGATACCCAACTGTATAAGTGGAATATAGAGAAACTGCCATGACTAACTGCGATAATAGAACTCTTCAGCTAGAATAATCTTATACCTCTAATTCGATCTATCGTGGAAAAGATGAACTAGCATAAGTAATCATAAGGGGATAAGGGTTAATCTATGTCATCAAAATTTTATGGTTTATGCATCCTGGCGACCATAGCAGAGTATCTCGAAAGTGTCTGCACAAAAAGAAGTCAGATTTACTCAGTTTATGTTATTGTATATAACATTTCGCTATACAGTGAAACTACACCAAGAGATGCCTCAACTCTCAAAAAAATTTTCATAATTAAGATGGATGAAACAACTTCGTATGATGGCATTCCTTCGTGGTTCTCACGGAGGACGAAAGTGCCAAAGTAGTACTAAAACAAGTAGTACCTTTTTTGGAACTCCATCCGGTCACTGACCTTTTAAGTTAAGATTTTTTCAATATTACGCGCCAAGTTTTAATTAAAGTTTTGCTCAAATTCAAACTATTATGAAATTTTTATGCAACACAAGTCTCCTAAAATTTTATAGTTTTTGTTAAGTTAAAGTTTTTATAGGTCAAATATTATAATCAATTATTTTTTAATCAATTAGAAACAAATTATAAAAAAAGGAGGTGATCTCCAGCTGGTAATGGTAAAAAAAAACCTCTCTTAATGTAATATTTCATTGATTCTCTCTGTATATTTTGATTAAATAATGTTTGGTAGAGAAGTGAAAAGGAAGGAAAGAAAAAGGTGAATTTTTACGCTATCATAAATTTCACTCACATAATTATTGTGACGCATTCGGTTTTAATGATCATATCGATGATTTTGACTATAGATATGATTTAAATCATGGTTAATGGTGTAAATGAAAATAACTACGTATATTTTCAATAAGACATCCATACCAATATCGATATTACGCCAGTTGATCAATGATATCTACTTTGATTACGAGGTATAACAGAGGTGGATTCAATTTCTGTTAATGGAAGTTTACTTATAAATTTTTTTTAAATAATTTATTAAATGAACTTGTAAGATTTTCCAGGCTTTTAAAGTTAACGAGTTGCAAAGCATTAAAGAATCAAATCGTAGAGAAAAGCAACGGAAAATAAGCGTTAATATATTATGTACAAAAATTAGAAACAATCTCCTATTTTTCATTAATTTCTCCGTTTATAAACTCCAAATAATAATCTGTGAATGAAGGACGCCTTATCAATTGCTATCAACCGCAAGGTGAAGGTATAGAATAGTCTAATAGTGACAATCAAATACTGAAGAAAGCACAATTTTTTTAAAACAAATGAGACGCACAATAAAACAGCGTCATTTTTTTGAATAACAGTTTTTACTACTCCATATCTGTTATTTGTTTATACAAATCACACAAAACCATATGTTCAAAACTCTAAAAAAAAACAACCGCAACATAACTAATTTTTGACATATGATCGCACTACTCTTTTTTCTGTACACCTTTTTTTTTTGCGATTCAATGAATAATTTTAATTGTTTTTTTTCTGTTACACATTTTTTTTTAACACCTGAATGACTCCGTATGTGTTACTAACATTATTAAGTCTTTTATTAAAAAATATATAGATATATAGTTGGCCTGGGAAGTGATGTAATTTTGCAGGAAGTTATTGTCAAAATTATATTGGAAAATTTGTCTAATTTATGTTTTTTTTTTTACAATATGTTTATGGGATAATGCGAAGCATCCAACTGCTAATCTCAATCAGTAGCTCATTTCTTTTATTTAACAGAATTAGTAATTTATTGTGTCAATAAATTAAATTTTTTCAATTTGACGCACTCCACGTTAATTCGTTTTCTATGGAAATTTAAATTTTTTTGACTGACTTTACGTGTGCACATAAGTTAAATGCGTTTTGCAAAATACAGTAGAATATCTATGGAATAAGAACACTCCAACTTTTATAAATATTGTTCGTTATTAGTGCGTTAGTTTTGCAGAGTGTTCGATATAAGGAGACTCTACTATAACGTGACAGGGATATTCACCCCCTCTACAAAAAAACTACTTTGATTTCAGCTTTTGAACACTAGAGTCGGTTTATCAATATAAAATGTCACGAAACGAATCGATTTTCAAAACACTAATTATAGCCAAGTAACTCTGTGCTATATGTCTGAGCTGAAATTAAAAACGAAATACAAAACTAAAATCCTCACGCACATATTTACTTACGTATTATTAAAATATGATTTGTATTCCTCTAATGGATTGAAATGAAAGTAAAATATTTTGAATTTTTTTCTGTTTTTAAGATGAAGAATCAAAGCAATTTAGCTCACGATTATATTGTGTATTGAAAACAAAAATAAAATACGTAGTGAAAATTTGAAATTAATAATAATGATAATAATAAGAAAAATACAAGTATATACGCGTTGAGCATACGTAAAAAGTGCACCATATAGTTGCATCTTAAGTTTTCTTTCCATACTTCCGTATTTAATTATAATATTGCTTATTTTTTTTATAGTAATAATCTAGCTTAATAATATTAATTGACCAGCTATATGTACATAATATGTATGTCTGTTCGCATTCAATATTTCCCCTTTGACAGATTCGATGAATGTTTACAACAACATTTGTGAATACGTAAAAACATCCGAGTGCGTATACAAGATCACTCATTATTATTATTGCAATTACTTATGTGTTATTGATTTAAAAGGAAAACCTTCCGGCTTTGAATGATTATTGCAACTAAAACATTCCAATGTAATTATAAGTTTACCCATATATAAAATAATTATCATTTTATAATAAGAACATGAGTTTAAGTAATTATTACTTTATTTTTCTTTAATAAACAGATAGTTGATGAGGCAGGCTTTCAATTTCTTATATTAAAATGTTAAACACACTTTTACTGTAGTGGACTTTATATTTTTTTTATAATTTTTCTAATTATTTTCTTGAAAATTTTCACTATCTAATAATTGAAACAATAAATTGTTTTTTTGTTTGAAAGGAAATCATAATTACTTACAATAAAGTAATAAACCATGTTTATTTATAATATAATTATGACAGAAAATTATTTACAATATATTTTCCATAAATTATTTTGTAAAATTATTAAATGAATTTGCATCCTCATAGTAATGAGAAAGTGAAAAATCAATTTGCAAATTTTCTTTTACAATTTCTAAGATTAAAATGAGGAATTTAAAATTAAATTGGCATGTGGCATATTATAATTATTATACGCAGGTAAAAATTGAAAGTGAAGACAATAATTATGAATTTTAATATTGTAAATATAGACTTACTGTTCGAAAACAATTAGGAAGGAAGGAAATTTACACAAATTATAATTTTGTTTTTCATGAGGAAAAATTTTATTTTTATTTGGAAATCTTAAGGAAAATTAGAAAAACATCGAATTTGTTATAATTACTATAGTCCTAGTCGAATACCCTTGTTGTCGGACTTATTCAAAAACTTCGATGTGATACAAAGTAATCAAATGAAATGATCGATCAATCGTTCGGCTAATAAAATTCTTAATTTATGATTTACCGTTTCATTATGTCAACAAACAGCATTACTCGTGTAGCGGTGAGTTGTCGTTACATGAAGTCTTGCGTTTATATTTATTTAAATTAAATATGTTTCCACTGCGATTTCATGTATTTTATTTGAGAAATTTATGAATTTGAATGAAATTAAAAAATTTTCACAATAAATCTCAAATTATTTAAGGAAAAACTTTCTTGAAATTCATAATGAAATTCTTTTATTTTTCAACAATGAAATTTTCTCACATAAATCCCAAAGAGAGAAAGAGAAAAAGAGGAAGAGATTTAAATCAAAAATTTTAGGTAAGTATGTGAAAACGATAGTGTGCGAAATTTTTCGTTTTGACAATTTGGCGATTCTATTTAAATTTTGTATAAAAGTATTATCTTTGACACTTCCTTTTGAATTGTCTAAAGTTATTTTAAATATTTCAAACTTTGTTAAGTATTAATATGTATTTTGATAAATATAAGTTTTGGAATAGGAAAGTGTTATGAGATTAAAAATTTATTTAATATTTTTTGTCGTCTTTGATTTATTAAAGAAATATGTGAAGAGAAAAATAAAATTCAATTAAAAATTTTAATTTATTTGATATTGTGAATTGAATTTTTGAGAATTCCTGCAATTTTCCAATTTAATTTCATTAAATACATAAATGATTCAGTATTAATGAATTTCAGTGTGAAATTGGAAATTTAGCATTTTGAGTTAGTGTTGAAAACTATTTTGTAAATGTTATCAATAAAACGTTTTTAATTGAAATTTCCAATAAAAAAAATTTACATAATATAAGGGTTTTATAGGTAATACCCTATTTGCATGCTAATTTAAATTTATAACGAAGTATAAAATTTATATTTATCTAGTTACTTTTACCTTGAGAATTTTGTGTGATAGCCTTGAATTATTGTTACCATTCGTTTTTTAAATAATTTTTACTCTATTGTCGACGGCATTGCATGTAATAAGGCAGATATTGTTTTGATTGTGTGGCACACCTGACTAGTTTGAGGTGGATAGTAATGAAAACAGTCATTTCTTCGTAGAGGCGAATGAAATCTTGATGTATTTTATGGCTTAGTTTACAAATTACATTCTGGTAATGAAGGAGCTGCGGATGATCGATCTCCACAAGATATTTGAAATTACTAAGAGAATAAGTGTATTTTAGCCCTATTTGTTTAGCACTTAGTTAGAAAAGATATGCTTGGGTTCCTGTACTTGGCTATCCCGCTAAATTAAACTTATTCTAATCTTATATCTACACCTAACGATGTTTGGTCGATGTTGGGAACTAATAAATTTTTTTAATAAAATCGAGTCTAAGCTTTTCAATACCGTTCCGGAAGTCAACAATGCAGTTAGTAATATACCGACTATATCAGCATTTAATAAGGCAACGATTGACTCTATTTCATATGCAAAAAAAATATATTTTTTTTTGTAGCATAAAATTTTACACCCATATTTGCCTTTAAATGCCTTCCTCGTTTTTTCTCCCCAATTAACAATTATTACTTGTGATATTTTAAGACCTGTACAATGTGTTATTGAATTTATATGTAAAATTTTTAAATAAAATTCGATTTTATATTGATAACCTAGTTTTCCTTTTCTACAACGTTTGCATTGGTTTTTTTGGAATTTAAATATAAGAAATAAAGGGTACCTTCAATAATCATATAGAAGGTTTTCAATTAGTATTCATGTTCACACTTTTATAGTAAAATAAAAGTATAGTTAAAAATTTAGTTAGAAAGAAAAACATTAAAATTAATTAACCATAATTATAATGTAAAAGTATAGAAATAAAATAAAAATAAGTGGAAAACAGTTTCTAATTTTTTATTATAGTTGATTTTAGTTAAGTGAATTTTTTTCATTTTTGGTGTTTTAATGAAATTTTTATATTTAATGTGCTTTATAAATATTTTTAAAGTACATAATATTAAAGTATAATTGATTTATGCATTGTAATGAACTAAAAATTAATGTTAAAATAAAAAATAATTAAATTTGAAACGCATAGCACGCCCATTGAACCCATTAGTTGTGCCAAATAAAAGAAAATATTAAGTAGGTATTTATTTATTTTATTAAAAAAAAAAAGTGTTCCTTGCCAAATTAATTTTTTTTTAATTCCTTGGCTGGATTTTACGGTTAATATTAAGCTTTTTGTCAAGGACATAATTTGAATTTTGTAATTATTAATATTTAGCTTAAGAAAATGTTTTCTATCACCATTAAATTAATTTGTCAATTCTATATTATTTTACCGGATAATTTTCGGGTCAATAATATTGCGGCAGATGTGTTTAGCCGTGTTCGCCTTTCGGCAGCGAAATCTTAAAATCTAAAGTATTTAATAATTCTAGTTTGCGCATTTGATAGTTCAAACCGCATTGGTACGTGAAGAAGCTAAACTGCTATGTGTATACCTTCTTCTTATCTAGGTTAAAGATTTTTCATGTTTGCTTTCAAATTAGGCCCGAAGTTTATAACCTAGCCCTCCTCATTACCGGGGCGTTCACTACTGCTGCAAACGTGTAGTTTACGCTCCTCTTTATTAGCGATTGCGTAGCATTTTGATGGATCACAGAAGCGACTCGGATCGTCAAAACCTTTTGCCGCTTAACGATTAACAAAACTATCTCATGTACTGTAATATATACTATCTCATGCTCGTGTATTTCAGCTTGCGTCTGGAAGGTAATCGCCATTTTATTCTCTGCTAAAATGATGATAATCTGTGTAACGTATATGGAAAGCAGTAGGAAATCGACCAATTGTACATTGTGTACAATTTATCAACAGTTATTATTAAGTAGACTAGAAACCTGCGATTATCTATTTAATTTATATTTGTGAATGAAATTAATTTAGAATTGTGCAAGACCAAACTTCGAATATGAAAATGCGAGTTTAGTTTAATTATCACAGAGAGATAAATAAATTTTAAATGCTCTTAAATTAAATGCTCTGCATATTCGTAATTTTCTATTTATTTAAAAAAAAAAAACACGCCAAGTACATAAGTATACCTACTAATTTAGAACTTTCGAAAATGACCATTTTTCCACCAAGTTTTCTTTCATTACCTTTTTCATTTGGTTTTTTTGTTTTTCTTATTTTAGTTACTATAGTTAACCAAAGCCATAATTGTTAGTCTGTTTACTGAACCGATTCATGATTCTCTTTTGAAATAATCCGTCAACTGAAATTGTAACACGAAACAGAATAAAAAAAAAGCAGAAAATCAAAAAAAAAACCATAATGATGAAAATCCGATTAGTTGAGATCTTGCTTTCATGAAAAATAATACTGCATAGAAAAACACAATTTTTTATTTAAATTTGGAATTGTGTTTATAATTTTTTTTTTTTGAAAACTTAAAGATTAGTTCTAGATATGTTGACACGCTAGGTTGGAGTTGTGAAAAATATTCTAATATTGATGAAAAATTTAAAGAATGAGCTAAAATTTGTGGTAATTTGGTAATAAAACAAGTAATCAATTAAAAATTGACAGGTATTTGGAGTTGTTAGAGAATGATTCTCCTGTGAAGTCAATGATTCTCCTGCGTTAAAGTATTTCGGCTATAAATATAGCAATAAATTAATGAACATGGCAATAATGTACTAAATTACTAGTGTCAAATTTAGTCACATTCACTGTTATCCAAATACTTCCAATTATAACAGTTTACTCACTTAACATTGAGAAACTCCATGGGTAACGTACTGAAACCTTTACATTTTATTTCATATTCTTTTCAAAATGTTTCTCACTCTATTTTAGGTTATTCAAAAGATGGAGTGAACTCATTTCCAAAAACATTTTCCTTATAAATCAGTGTAGAACGGCGAAGTGAGCAATTCTAGTGACTGGACGGACGAAATTATATTTTAAAATTGTTGTGTAAACGGTCTAGGTATTTTATTCTTTCGAAAACGAAAAACTAACTACTATAAATGGTAGTTACAAAAAAACATCTTATTAAACCTTTTCCTTTTATTTTTATTTTTGAACTAGATATTCTGCAGAATATGTAGATATTCTATACATTATAATCTAGATTATCTATAGATTTTATAACATCCCGTGTTTAATTTTTAATTTGTTTCTTTTGTTATCTATTTGAATAAAAAAAATATGGGTTGAATGCACTTTTAAAATTTTATCTGATATTTGATGGTCATAAATAGTAGGTCTACTTTTCTATTAAGTGATTTTATTAAAGCTTTCTGAATATACAAACATACATATGTACAAATAAATAAAACTACAGAGTAAACAAAATATTTAATAGTTTACACTTTATTTATATAGATGGGGTAACAAATCGTGTTTTAGTTTTTATAGTGAGATTTATATTCGAGTAAGAAATATGGCGTTTTGATTTTTAAGAATAAAAAACAAAACGCCACCTACATAAAAGTGTTATTTATGGTATGTAGGTATGTACATATACATGTCTGCATTTTTAGTTGTTAATTAATGGAAACTTATGAAAATTTTTTTATATGCCGGCCTATATTTCGTATTAGGGGTACATTCAACTTTTCCGGACAAATTAACGAAAAGCCTCTGCGGCCAATATATTTTTGCTTAGAACCAAATTTAAGTCGGTCTTGTTATGAACGTCTTGTGTTATATTTGCCACGTGTGTTATTGAGTAACTTATTTGAATACCTGCCGTACAAGTTTACCCGCAATGGTTCAATTTTAGAAAAATCAGCTATAAAATCAATTATTTAATTCGAAACTGAGTTCGAAAACAGGTGAGTCTATATGTATACATTTACATAATTTCACATACACGTGTAATCTCCAATCATTCTACTTTAAGCAAATTTTCACAATTTCATATTTAATTTAAATTCGTGTTATCTCATATATAATTAATTAAACCTCTATTATGTAGGTTTCTTACATAAATTTTTCAATATACCTACAGTTAATTATGTAACAATCAATAATTTTTTTTTCTTTTCAGAAATTGATAATTATTTGAAGCTTCCTTTTCCCTTTATCAAACAAGTCATTATGTTAAACTATTCATCGATATTTTTTTTTCTATATTCAATATTTCTGCCCTACTTTTTATTGAATAAATTTTACATAAATTTGTTTTGTGGTCAGTCATTCAATTAACCCTTTAAATATTGCCGATATTTAAATGGACCCCTGTAGGTATCATTTACAAAAGTTGGGTAATTTTAATAGAGAAAGTATTCAAGTGTAGTAAAGATCAAAGAGAGTAATCTTAAAAATTGAATACATTTTAATCTTTAAAAGTATTTTCGAGTTTTTTGATGAAGAGAAAGCTATTACATAAAACAGTGTTAGTAGAAAATTTTTCGCCTAAAAAATATAGGAGACAATCAATAATTATGTTTACACGGCGATTTTTGTATCAATAATTGAAACACGTTTTATTTCCAAAATGAAATTTCAGATTGTTAGTACTCAAAATGCCCAAAAATTTGCAAAATAAATATAAAATTTTACGTAAGGGTTAAACAAATGAACAGTTATAATTATATTTTATACAAATTCAGTTAATTTGATCAAAATAAAGTTATAAAATTAAAACCGCACTACCAGTCATAAATACTGGAACAAGAGAAAACCACAAATAAAAATCTTTTATCTCTTTTCTTCTCTTTTCATCTCAATATTCACCTTGGCATTCAGATAGAGGTGATCATTGATTATTGTTGTGATTATTCTTATACAATAAAAATTTGAACCTGTTGATTTTTATAATTTCAACAACTTCAATTTTTCAAATCAAAATAAATTTTTGTTATTTTTAATAATAGAAAATATTTTGTTTTGATTTTTAAGTTGAATTCGAAGAGGTTTTGATTTCTTTTGATATAAGCGGTGGTAAGTAGCATAAGTGGCAAACATTTCAATTCATACAGTTATATAAACATACGTTGACATGAAATATATGTATGTATGTACATTCAAGTGATATACCGCTTTATAACGTAAAAATTATCGTATTTTTTTTTTAATTTTATTCTGTTATACTTTTGTTTTTTTTTACTTTAAACTCGATCATGTCTGACCTTAATACAGAAAATAATAATGTCCATCAAAAATGTTGGTCATAAAATAAAATTCATTCATATACACATGCTTTAATAATTATGTAGTAAGTATGTATCTATGCACATACACACATACTTATATAATCAATCTTAAGATTTATACGGTCATCTATGGTTATAAGTTGTGTCCAGTTTTTAATTGACTTGAAAAACTTTGTAAACAAAGTGAAAACATAAATAAAGAATTCCAGATTCGAGAAGACTCTTATGAATGAAATCAACTAGACTAGAATTTGAAAAAGAAGAAGAAGAGGAAAATGTTAACAGCTTCTGTTATATTTTTTTTGTTTTGGTGCTTTCTTCCTACATGTTATAAATGAAGTTATAAATCTTGAAATTCTAGAAATACACATAAAAATTGTATTCTAGATCAGAGAAAAGTTTTTATTATATAAAGTGTTTATTAGAATTTGAAATGCGTGTCAATTATTGTACATACTTTCTTTTTGATATTATCATGAATTTTTATGATAAATATGTGGAGCAATTGTGAATATGTGATGATCTCGTTTGATTTGAAATCACATAATATATTGATATAAAAAATTGATTTCTTTTTTAGAAATTATTGAGTGAGATGTAAGATTTTCAAGATTAGCTGGATGTATTTAAGGCAAATGAAATATTGATGGTTTCATTATGCCAAAAATGGTAATTTTATTTGACTGCTATTGGTGTTGTAATAAATTTTCTATTTAAAATCAATTTCATAATTGAAAGATGGAGGGAATAAAACATGTCTGGAGTAGAACTGTTCTAATTTCTTCTAAAGATTTGCAAATTTCTGCTCTAATTTCTACTACAGATTTGCAAATTGTTCAGGAAATTTAATTTCTATTCAAATTCTCGGAAGACACGCGATTTAAATGATTATTACGCGCGAATTATTTTTAAGCCGAATTAAGTTATAGTGCATCCAAGAGGTATACACTCCTCCGTTCAGCGCAAAACTGATATTTTTTTTAAAAGAAATGGAGTTAGGATAGTTCCTCTTAACAAGCGAATTGTCATTTCTGATAATTGAAGACTACACTGTGCGCTTAATGCATAAGTATATGTTAATATAGAACTAGAATTTAATACACTTTAAATTAAGTTCTTAAACATAATAATTTGCATTCAATGCTATTTCTTAAACGTAATATGTAAGTTCGACGTCTCTTTAATCCTATTATGAGTAGTTTTTTTTAAATGCTTGTTCAAATAATCATTGTGGTTATAATGAAGAAGCGAATAAGTAAATATTTGTTCTTATTGCGGCAATCACTATGTACAAATATGTATATACATGCTTATATAAGTAAATAGGCTTACATAAATAAAAAGGTATAAAAAAGCATAATATAATAAAGATAATTTAAAATGTTGAAAACAAATTAAGAAAGGCGACAACAAAATTTCATCATTTAAAATTTCGAAAATGACTTATTTTTTAATTTTCTTTCTTCAAACCATAAAATTAAAAATTTTATTTTAAAATATTTTTTTTCGAATTTAATTATTTTTTTTTTTATTGTTTTTATAAAAAAATTCAAAAAAAGTGTCAGTTATAAAACTCAATACACCATCTATTATACTCTAAATTAACTATAAATTATAGGTGACATTATATACGAAATTATTAAAACACCAAGTAATTCACTGGTAATTTTATTATGTGCAATATTATGAGTTTTTTAAACGGATAATTTACGTTATTATTGAAAAAAAAAACAATTACTTATTCCAATGCATAAATATAATGATTTATACTGTTAATTTTAAGGCTTACATACGTACATACATAATATATGTCGAATGCATACGAAACTTCAAGTTTGACTTGTTGTTGTTATAATTTTTCTTTTATAACTTCTGCTATTTTGAGGTCAATTCACTTGCCAGCAAATATAATTATACATTCTTACTCTTGTATATATTAAGGTATTAACTACGCAGTTTAACTATTTTAGTTGATTTAATTCATACATGGATATATGCATAAACGTACACACTTATGTACTCACACATAACACATTGGTATTAGTCAAGTGTTTATTCATAGCGTTGGAATAAAGAATTTAATATATAAAAATATTCTTTGCTTCGGGTTCGGCTTCGAATTGGGATTCGAGTTCAAATTTGATTTTTAGTCCCGATTTAGGTTCGGGTTGAGATTCGCGTCCGAATTCGGTTTCTCTTTCGGCTTTGAGTTCGTTTTTGGTACCACATTTTGATCGTAATTGCAGTCAAATTTAACCTTAGCAGAACTAATCATGGCGGTTCACGGTTTTTTATTTGAGGAAAAATCTTAAATTAGATATGGTTAAGAGTTCCAATTCTATTCTAGTTCGAAATTTTAAGTTTTAGATTAGTTTACATTTTCTATACACTTAATCATATTGCTTACATGTGCTCTTTTCGATATACCATATACTCGTATAAATTATGCTTCCATACATTATGCATGTACATATATTTATGTGTTTTTAAATGAGCATAAAAACTATATACATATAAAGATGTTGAAATTAAAATAGCGTTAAATATTATAAAATATACCGTAAAATTATAAAAAGAAAAAACAAAAGTATAAGAAAACAATTTAAAAAAAAAGCGAAATATAAATGATTGCATTATCGTTGATTTCAATTTTTATTAACCTTTTTTTTTAAATTTTAATTTTAATTTCGTTTTTCTTTCTTAAAATCGGGTGGACATAAAGATTATTATTATGATTTTTGTTTTAAAAACGCGTATAAATAAATATAAACCCGTATATCATCAGTTTTAAAACTCCTTAGGTTTTCTCTATATAGGAATAGGTTACATACATATATAAAAAAAAGGTCTTCACGGTTATAATAGGCGCAACTAAGCAATGTTAAACGTAAAATATACCTAGGAATTTTCTTTACCAGTTTCTTGGTTTTTTTTCTACTTTAAATGTTGTATTAATTAAAGTGAATAATGGTTGGTTAAAAATTACAATCTATATCTATATATGAGTATAATTATAAAGTATAACAGTAAATTAAAGTTAAAAAATATAAAAATAATAATGATTATAATTTAATTTAAACAGGTAAATAATATATAAGTTAAATAATACCTTCTTCTGTCCATTTTAGTAGTTACTTAACATTAAACGGTTGGTGATATTTCAATATGAAAGGTTTCTTGTTTTTTAAATCCAAAGTCCAGTAATATAACACAAATGATTACATACTTATTTTAACGTATTTGAATTGTAATCTTTAAAAATTCTTGGAATTTTTAAGCCATTTTCCATATTTTGAGCTTTTAGGTCACATTTTACATTTCTCGGAATGGCATTTTATCTGCGTCCAGTGTTCTAAACAATTATTTGAGAATTTATAAGTGGTTATCTTGGTTATGAATGTTGACTGATCCTAATATCCTAATAAATTATAACAGTTGGCAATTAAATGCAGCGTCAAATGTTGACTTTTTTCCAGCAAATTATGTATGTTATTTTCCAATCTCAATGTTTGTATGAATATTTAACTTACAACTTTAAATTTTACTTATACTGTAATATGTATAATATTGAAGCAAAACCATCACTTAAATGTTTTCGTTGCAAGTCATCTCCTCTTGTAAGTTAATTGAACAATTTTACTCATCATTCCACTGTAGGTCATTTAGTTTTATGGACTTGATAGTTCTTTTGGGGATATGAGAAGTAAGCGTTACAATGTTGAATTCTTGCTTTTTTCAAAAGTTGCAGTAAGTACATGCAAAATTAACTTATTTTATTTCTGAAGGTGCCAAAATATTAATTATGGAAGTTTTACAGTAAATTAAAGACGCCAGTGTTGACGTAGTTGAATTTTGACAATATATGAAATATTGATTCACAAATATGCAATGATGCCAGTGTTTGAAATAACCATAACACAAATGTATTCAAATAATAAAAGGACTTGTCATAAATCAAAACGGGTTTAAAATCAGTACAACCTAACTCAAAACTTAGTTCATATTACAATTAAATAAAAGAAAAAACTACTAATAGTGCAAAATTTCTATCTTTACAGTAAAATTACTATACATAAGTGCATGAACTAAATCTATATTTACTTTTTTTTTTTATTGTCAACATAATGTACAAAACTAGGTAGGTATGATAAACTCAATTTTGCAATGACACCTTTAATTGTTCACTTCACATAATTATTTTTTTATTTCTTTCTTTGTTTCTTTTCACGGAAGACATCAGTTATACATAATTTTCTTGTAATATTACCGACAAATAAATTAATTGTTGTTGACATGATATAAATTTGTTACCTAAATCATTTTTTTTTTAATTTTCTATATCTTAAAAAAAAGTACAAATTCAAAAAAAAAAAGATTAGCATTACAAATTTTTATTGACTAAGTGTATGTAAGTTAAATTAGTTAGTATATAAATGTAATAAGTTTAAAGTTACTCTAAAAATCACATGCTTCATACTCTTTTCTTCCTCTCTTCATATTACATATTGTCAGTTGTCACTATTCTTCTCTCCTTTTTTTATTCGGGTACAAGTTACGTATATAAACTATAGTAATATAAGGTTATAAGTGTTAGTAATCTGGTATTAACACTATTATTCTATTTTAATAATGAATGAATAATAAATATATATACAATTAAATTGTTAAAAAATGTAGTTATATTGGTTTTTTTTTTAATATAAAAAAAAATTTTAGTATCTGTATATTAGATAGCGAGTATATGAAAACAACGAAAATGTGAACGGTAATTTTTATTTCTCACTGCATGACAGATTTTAATTTAAACAGAGATTTACTTTTATTCACCTGTTTTGTGTTTACACCATGTGACTTTACTTATATTATATTCAAACATACATACGTACAATTGTAAATAAAAAATGTAAATATTCTGATTTTTTTTTTATAAATTCATGTGTATAAATAAAGATTTGATTAAAAACTTTCTCCATTGTTGCAAAAATTTAAGTTAAAAAAAAAAATAGCAGATTAGGTACAAAAATTTTATTGTAAGTAATTTTATAATGCTATACATACATATATATTTATAGATATTATTTTTATTTAATGTTAAACATTGTATAGTTGTCACTTGGTAAGTTTATTGAATTAACCCATATATTGATGCGAAATCAGAGCCTGCCCGTATATTCCACCACTTCAACTCTAACACCGATTCCAGTTTAGTTTTAAATTAAATCCATATCTGTTACGATTAAGCTCTTTAAATTTTTAATTTCGACTCTAACGCTGACTTCATTGAATAAAAATCTTTGAAATCTTGTCTTAGTTGTCCTAAAAAAACCCAATATATAATCAAAAAATACTCCCTAATTCTAAAATTAATTTTGTAGTTGTGTAGTTTTCCGACAAACTGAGAACAATATTCCGTTATTACTTAATAAGAATTTTAATGACATTTCTATGCCTTTAAATAAATTGTCAATTAAACGTCTAATGTAGCTGCAAAATTTTATGGAAATAAAATATTATGTACATGTTTATTTAAGTTTCGGTACATAGTGAAAATAATATGAACTAATGTAGATTATGATAAAGAGCAAATATACACGTATAAAATGTTTATAATGTCACAAAAAAGAAACAAACGAATAAAAATTAGATAGGAAAATTATTTATATTTTTAATTATGGGAAAAACTAAATAAAAAAACAAAATATTTTTAAACATTTTACAAATTTTTATTTTGTAATACTTATTTTTTATTTTTGTTAATAACAACAATTTGTCATGTTAATGTCCATCGTGTCATGTATGTTGAAAATAAATGAATGGTACGATCCTGTAAATAACTTAGATTAATGGCTTGTAACTTAAATAAACATTTCTGTTATTATTGAGATGCTTAATATTATTTATTAGGTTCTCGATCAAAATCTATTGAATTTTGAAAAGGGTTTTAAGAATTATAAAAATTCGATTCTAAAAACCGAACCAATAATATCACTGTGGTGAAAAAAATTAGTTGAAATGTAGTAAATGTTCCGTTAAGGATTTGTAGTAAATGACATTTAATCACATCGTTTGTATTTCAAAATTTGTCGATGGTTATTTATATTTTTAAATTTAATTCTATTTTCAAATCAAAACATCAAATTCCGAATGTTAATTATTTTATTACTATTAATGATAACCCAAATATTTTATAGTTTTATTTTAAAAACATTTTAAAATTTTACAATGTCATATAATTTTGAAATATAAGAAATATTTCATAACCTAAAGAAGTAATAAAGGATTGGTAAAAAAGATAATAAGTGCAAGATATCTCTTTGGAAAAATAAACAAGTTTATATCGTTATATTTAAAGTAAATTTACTACATCTATAAAAATACGAAATTCTATTGCGTACTATTAAATTGGAAAAATTAAGTGACATATACGGCATTGTAAAAATTACTTTCTTTGTTTACATTTTGTCAGTGTCAATAACTCGATATAAGTTTGTTACATAATAATATTATGTATTTGTTATTTGTTTATTTCAATAATTTGAGTTATTATTCACAATTTTCCATTGCGTATTAAAGTCGACATTGTGAATGTATATTGTAAATTATAAAAGAAAATTAATTAAAATTTCTGAAAATATAAAAATTAACAAATTACTTGCAAAACAGAATATATTTCAAGCATTAAAAATTATTGCAAAAATTAATCAAAAATTGCATGTTAATAATTGCAATTTAATAAGCTTTAAAAGAAAAATTTTCAAATTATTTATTATTAAAATAATCGTAATTCATACGAAATAATTTTGGAAGAGTGTGATTTTATGACTTTGATTCGGTCTATTGCAGTTATGGTGTTGACACTTTAAAATTGCAAAATATTAAATCGGAATAAGAAAAAAAACAGAAAGATTAAATTTATTAATGTTAAGGGTAAAAAATTTATCAAGTAATAAGAATTATGAAATGAAATCGAAAAAATTAAGAAAAAGGTAAAATTTATTCAATATCTGTACAAAAAACCAAAAAGAATTGTTTCGAGTGATGAGAGAAGTTTGAAATAATTTTATAATGAAACGAAATTATTTAATATTAACGGGATTCAAAAAAATTGAATGACGTAAAAACCATTCCAAATGACAAACCATTTAAAGTGACAAATTAAAATTTTTTCCTTAATGACAGTGTAATAACACTTAAAAACTATTATTAATGTACTTTTTAACAAATAATTTTGCAATAGACCTAAACTACTGCATTAATAATATTTTTTAAAAACTCTTTTCGGTCATTAAAATATTTTCAAAAATAAATTTTCTTCATTACTTTTCTTTTACTTTTCTCACATTTTTATTGCAGTATGACCGTTTACCAACAACTGTGCTTAATAAAAATAAAAATGACCATTGATTCAATAATTTATTTAATAAAATTTTCATTACTTAACAATTTATAATTTTAAATGATAGTCTTTTTATGCCCTTCAAAATTATTTTCTACTTTATACTTTTAATAGTTTCAAAATTTAAATTGAATATTTTAATTGTGCACCTGAAATAGAAAGTTTACTATTTTTTTGTTTTTGTGATTTCGAAAGTATTTGCAGTATTAATAACTACCATATTGTACAATTATAACTTCGAATCATATAACGGTAATAAAATTTTTTTTTATTGTCATTTTTCATTATTGTATATTATACAATATAGATTTTTATTAGAAATAATAAATTTGACGTGAAATATGCAAGGTGGTTAATTTACCGCGACTCTAGAGTATACATTTAAGAAAAAATTGAATATAAATGACGTTTTATGTATTGGTGTGAAAATAACTAACTCACTGAATATTTGAGTCTACATTTCAGACAAGTTTTTGAAATAAATACGAAATCCGGAGATGGTTTTAACTTGAATTAAATATAATTGACGTGGTAGTAAAGAACATAAATAGAAATTTAAAATGATATGCAAGTATAATTAAAAAATTGTATATTTTTAATGACATCAATTTTTATGATGATTGTACAGTATTAATGAATTATAATTGGAATTAAATATTAAAGTATTTTAAAAGACTTTAAACCTTTTGCGTTAAAACCACATAATGTCAAAAATGACATATGAATTTCTCAAAGATTCTTTAATCCAAAATTTTTTTATGATTATTCTTGATAAATTTCTACATAAACCTTCCGGATTTCCTTATATTAACAATTTTATGTATATTAACGAAAAATATTTTTAAAAATTTCTATACAGTCTGTACTCTCCAAAACTAATTTTTTCTTTATCTATTTCTCTATGGATATCTTCTTGTTTTATATTCAAATCGATTTCATGGTTTAATATTTTTTAAATCAAAATTAGAGTGTAAAATTCACAAATGAAAAAAATTTATATATACGTAGTAAGTAATTGTTATTTTAACTTAATATATTTGAAGTAATTGAGAATAAAAATTTTTTGATAAAAAGAAAATTTTGAAAGTTTTACAATAACTCTACAATATTGTACAAGTATGTTGAACATTTATAACATAATTGTAACAGTATTTAAAATTTATATGTGCAATATAAGAAAAGTGGAAGAATAATTAAAAAAAAAATTTATGATAATTAAAATTTTGAACTTTGCTTTTAGAAATTCACAATACCCTTTATGTAGGATTTTTAAATTAAATTATACAAACTGGAATTTATTTTAAGAAACAAGTATTGTTGAATTTTCATAAAGATTTATTAACGCGTTTATAAATTTACTATGAAAAATTGTGGAAAAACTTTAAAACCGCATGAATTTCCTGGATAATAAAAAAAAAACTTGATCGACGACTTTTTGTTGACAAATATAATAATTTCACTATTGCAGTTATAATTAAAAAAGCTAAAATTATTATAACTGGAATTTATACCCAAATCATATAGCGGTTATTGAACGAGCATACATGTACTCGGTATATTGTATTTTTACCGTATGCAAAAATTGAGTTATTGCATGTACCAGTAATTATTCTATCTAATTTAATTAATATGCACAATACTACATTTAATTTTTAATCTGTATTAAGATTTTCTTGCGAAAGCTTGTTCTTTATAAGCTTTCTTTGCTTAAAATCAAACATTTTAAAAAATTACACATAAAAATAATTTTAAACCGGTTATTATGAATAAAATAACGGTTAAGTTTTTCAATGTACTGCCAAGTAGTGAATTTTGAAAGGTAGCAGATCCAAAACTAGAAGTGATGTCTTGAAACTTTACCTTTATTCCGTTCACCTCTCATTTAATTCCATCGACGCGTAAATTTTTTTAAATCTGTCAAATTTTGAAATGGATTTTTGCAGTTATGTCATAAATGTCATATATGACAAATATTTAAATACCGTATTTAAATTAACCCTGAAAATTTGATTTCCTTAAATTTATTTGATTTTTTTGATTGAATTTCAGATTACAGGGGATTTATTATAATTTTAATAAAAGATGTCTTATTAATTTCATTAACTGACTGTCAAATGATCGTTAAATTTGTTAATCCTACAAATCAATTGTATAATCTTAAATGAATTTATGGGCATCCAAAAAAATAAATACTTTCCAAATCTCTCAAGTCTCAACTATAGCTTATCCATAATCACCTTCACGTAATGCAAACCTTTATGGTATTAACAAGCGTCTATGTTTATGTACATAGTATATTTATTCCATTGCGCTAAAATGTAAAATTTTCATTCATTAAAATTTTTTATAGAAATGTACATACATATAGTTAAATTCTTTACAAATTTCACTGTCATAATAATTATTTTCCTAAACTAATATTACAGATAAGCTTTTTTTTTAAAAAAAAATTTCAATTATTATTGTGGGCAAATGTGGGCAATTGTTTCGATTGTATTTGTTTTTATTGTGTTATTTGACATTTTTGTTTTAGAAATTTATTTTTTATAATATACCTAGTTAAACAATTACTTTATAGAAATTTTTGTATGACAACAATGCATTTTAATGTCATATTTCATATAGACTTTTGTTGTTGACATGCAGATGGTATGATAATTTCATTTCATCTTAATTATTTCATGTATAGTTTTAGTTTTTTTTTTTATTTTCAACTAACTTTACAATATTTTTTCTTTATTGAATTACATATTTTAAGTCAATTAAAATTTTTAAATTATTGTTAAAAATATTATTATTTATTTTTGTTTTTATTTCAATTTAGGTGGAATATTCAATTGAATTGTTAAAATGGAATTTGTTTTAAAAAATGGAAATGAGAAAAGTATGAAAATATTGAAGATATAAAAAGGTTTTACTTAATTAATTAATGAATGAATTGGTAATTTTAGGCGTGGAATATTCTTTTTTTTTTTATTTTTCTAAAGAGTAAAAGAATGTGGGCTGCACATTAATAAATTGATATTTTTTCTTGCTTGATTTGCATGAGTTGAACTTAACTTTTTTTCTTAACGAATTTTAGCAATGAAGAACAGGAAATGTCAAAAAGATGCATAAATTGTGTATTGTTATTATCAATTAATTCAAAACGGAAAGGAAAAGTACTTTTAAGCAGAAAAGCAGTTATAAAAATAACTGCAAAATAAAACAATAGATGTGCAAATATGTAACAAGTTTTTATAAGAATAGGTTAAATTTTTTATTCAATGACCGGATGAGTTCCATCTTAAATTGAAATTGATCTATAAATTAATAGAATGTTAAAATAATACAAGTGTCGCCCGTGAGCTTTAGCATGTTTAAATTAAATTGATAACAAAATTTGAATTAAATTTCTAGAGCCTAATTGTGCACCTCGCTATTTTACCCGCCTAGTGAGAAGCATATAAAATATATATAAAGTTTATTCAATTTGCTTTTGAAGGCCGAGACATTCATTCGATAGTTTGACAAAAAATGCAAAACTACAGAAAAAATGAGTAATCTTATTGGGAAATTGAAAACAGAGAATTCTGATTTGGAAGTGAATAAAAAGTGAGATGAAAAACGAGATATTAGGCTGCTCTTCTCGAGTCTTAAACATACTTTATTACCAGATTAATGTTTTGGTTTTTGGAAAGAACTACACAAATAATTCGCATTATGTCATAATTGTTGACAAACGCATTATGTCATAATTGTTGACAAACGCATTAACGTTAGTTCTGTCCGCTATCTATAAGGTAAAAGAAAATTACAAAATTAAATCAGTAATTAAGAACAATCGAAAATTATCAAAATGTTTTCCAACATGTACCCAGAAAAATATGAAAAAATTTCGTATAAGAACATTTCCATCTTTTAAAAAACAAGAATTTCCGGAGAAGAATCGCCTTCGATTATTTTGTAGTGAAGACAACAATATCTTGTTTTCAACTAGAATATTGAAGGATTAAAAATCTAAATTTAAATTTTTTATTGTAGAATATCTAGCATTTTAAGAAAATATGATTTATTTTTAGTATTTTTTAATTCAAAAAAAAAATTAATTATTCTTATTGTCTATTAATGCATAAGGAATGACGAGCAGATGCTTTGATGATTCAAATGATGATGACAATTTATTAAAAAACACATCACCTGTTTGACCTCACTCACACACACATAAATGTTTTTGTTTTAATATCAAATAATCTTTAAAAAATCTCAGTTTTGTCATTTAATAATACTTAGAAATTAAGGATTGAATCACTTAATTACGAAATTTTTATAATATTTTTTTCCTTTTTGGTAGTTAATGACATTTTTAATGAATACTAGATTTAATTTTATAGGTTATAAATTAAAATATACAAAAAAAAATAGCTTTGTGCAACAGCCTAGATAGTGAATGATTCTGTGCATTTTGAATAGAAATCTCAATCAAATAATTTTGAATTAAACAAGTTTTTATTGTTTATATACACGAAATTTATATTTTACACGAATAAAATTAATATACTGTAAGAATTTAGAAAAATTTATTATAGATGTTATAAAACATATATATAAAAAGTCAGTGTTCTAATAATTTCTCACCGAACCAAATTATGTTTCCGCGTCTATACGCGTATAAATTTTATTGAACGCCTAGTTCTTTTTTTTTGGTTCCCTTTTATTATTTTTTCGGTTGGGAGTTTTTGCTCTAAGTTTTTCTTATTTTGGAGTGGGCGGAAGTTATTTGATTTCTTTTAACACAAAATATGTATATAATATGTAAATTTTTATTTTTTTTTTGAAAATATAGAAAAAATATGCTTAATATTAAAGGAAAACAAATAAAAACAAATTTATAATAACCTAGAATTAAAAATTCATTAATTGATGTTGAAATGCTAATGACAACGAAGAGATCTAACAAAAAAAAAAACAAATAAAATCCAAAAACAAATGAAATCAAATTAAAAATGATCACAATGCACTATAAAAATTCAGTCAAAAATAAAAGTCTGAACAATGTTATAAGTGTAGAGTTGATCCTTGCAACTGTAGGTTTGTTTCAAAGGCATTATAAATCATGGAAGTTTGACTTTAGAGCAGTTTTATTCGAAATCTCTTTGCCTTGCATAACATCAGATTGTATATGTGAAAAATAAACATTATTATGTATATGCATAAACTTCGGAATTGACATAATTTTCTTTTCCACAGAACGATAATTCGAATGAGCTTTTCTATTGATTCTCAGATTGTAATTAAAATATCACAGCATGACAATAATGTCAAAATATGACATAATATCAAAATATGACTTATGTCAAAATATGATAGTGTACAATTCATTTCCTTAAATAAATGTCGATGACATTAAAAATTATATAGTTATTAAAAAATTAAACGGTAATATTTGAATTTAAATGAATATTTGACATTAAAAAAATATTTTTTAGCTTTACTTACAAACGGAAAGAGAAAGAAGAAATAACTTGACTTAATGAATTCGTTTTAGCATATTTAGTATACAAAAATTTCGGCTTGTTCGTAAATAAACATAATAATAACAATAAAAATATATAAATTTAGGAAAATGATAAAAACTTTCATTTATAAAACTGCTTCACAATATGACACATATAGAGAACACTGAAATTTATGAGAAAAATTCTAATTTATTGTGAATTATAGTTAAATATGGGATAGAAATTTTCAAAATAAAAAAAAAAGATCAAAATGATGTCTCATATTAGAATAAAGTTAATCTAAAGCTATACCTCATGTGTGCTTTATATGTATTACCTTATTCTTTCATAATATAATAAAATAAATGAGAAATATTTAAATAAACAAACTTTTGGAGTTAACAGTGAGCTCATTATAATATTGTTAATTATTCACAATATAAAATGTTATTCGTTTTTTTTTTTAGTTTTATCAATTAAATCCATTGATCCTATACTTAAAATAAATGGTATACGTGAAATTTATCTAGCTTAAATTTTTGGCATATTACGTGAAATTGATCTAGCCCACAAAATATGGTAAGAATTTATTTATAAGCAAAGGTTTCCCATCGGCATACGATGTTATTTTTAATACTCAGAATACAATTTTGAAGGTCTAATTTATATTGTTGTCATATACTTACTTACAAATTGTTTATTAAAAAGTTTGACACATTTACATTTTTTCCTCTGGATTTCAGTTTTCAACCTTAAAATGTTGTTTGATTTATTTTTTTGGATAATTATAACGTTTCTAAATCGCTAATTAAGAGTTAAATAATTTGAAAATCTCAATATATTGTTAGTTTTGTTTATTTTATTGAAGGTTATTGTGTATATATTTTTCTCAGTTCTTAAACAATTCGTTTGATTATATCGAAAATATTTACATACTTTGGTTAAATACTATAAAAAAATAAATGTAATAATGATGATATCATACTTAAAAAGTATTCATTCAAATAATGTACCTGTAAAAATAATAATGATTGTTATTGGATGCTTGTTATTCCGGAGAAAATGATGAAAAAAAAGAAAAATTTTGTCCAAATATGGTAATTTTTTGTGTTCATATATATAAGATACTGGCTAGTGAAAAAATGAATTTTATTTTGAGATTTAAAATTAGATAATAAATTTAAAATTTGTATTTTTTATTTTTTTTTCCCCGAAGAATCACTGTGTTCGTATATGTTTGTAAGAATTGATATGATTATAAGTTCTTTTATTTGAAAAAGAACAAATGCATAATTTATGACATTCAATGACCGCTATGTGATGTAATTATGATTTCGTTGGGTAAGAGTTTATTTATGTCAAATTATTTGGTTTGGTTTGAAGTGGGTTCTAAATTATAGTTTTATTGAATTGTAGTTTTATATATTTTGACAATATCATCCGTTACCCAGCATTTACACATACAAGTTACTTGCATGCAAGTTTGTATAATATTAATTGTCAATTAGTTTTTCGAAATGTCAAATTACTTGCTATTATGACGTAGGCGTTTAGCAAGTTAATTTTTGAAAATGTCTTTGAGAAGAAAACAACTAGCAATATATATAATTGTTTATAAATTTTAGAAACCATAAGTTTGCTAAGTTTAATTTTTTCAAAACAAAATTCAAAAATTTTAAATTAAAAAAAAAAAAAATCAAAACAACAAATTTTTTTTTGTGAATTTCTCAATATGTCAAATTACTTGCTCAAATTACTGGCAGCAAAATTTTCTTGCAAGTTGAACTGCAAGTAAACAAGCAAGTAGAAATATTTCAATGTGTTAGTAAAATTTTTGTATGTATTGCAACTTTCTTGCAAGTAACTTGTACGTGTAAATGCTGGGTTAGAAACAGTTTGGAAAGTCATTAACTGATTATACAAGGTTTTTGTTTTAAATAAGTACAGAAGAGGGCTTTCTTCTGTCAAATGCGATTTTCTATAATGTATCCTCCATATTATATATTAGAATATTAGATGAATATTTTTTATAATAAATTTATGAATAAACTTTAAATTGTATTAATTTTTTTATTAAAATTTTTAATAAATTTTTTTTTATTTATTTCAGGTATGTTACTGAATACTAATTAAAAATTTCAAATTGATTAAGGTAAATTATATCATAATATTAATGTATAACTTTAACTCAAATATAATTTCTTATTTAATAATCTTTGCGAACAAACTTTGTTTGCAAGGGGAATGAAGCGTATGTAAACCAGTGTTGCAAAAATCGTTGTGTAAACTTAGCCTTTCGCATAAGGCAAATTGGCACAAATCACAATATTTCATTCACAACTTCTATAATCGTTCACACTAATTTTATCTATTACCGGTATATAATTTATATTTAAGTTGTATTTATAAATATCTATGTAATTATAATTGCTCAACATAAACTTAAATAGTCATTGTTAAGCTATCGGAAATTTGTAATACAAAATAGGAAATATAAATTTCTTTTTGTTGCTACTTTACTTAAACGATAATAAAATTAATGAATCAATCATAACATAAACTGATGTACAAGATGAAAGAAGAGAAAAGAAACGAGTACAAAACGAGAGTGTAATAATAATCAAAATGAGAATCTGTTACTCTACTATCAAATACCGATGTACATACCCATTATTTGTATTGCTGTCGTATAACGTCATAACACAATTCAAATCTGTAGAATTCAAACTGTGTAAAAGGGTAAGTAATGTAACAACTTCAATTGGAATCCACAATAATTGTTTACTGCAATACGATTTAAGTGCGGAGGAAATGGAAGAGAAGAGAAAAAGTTATAGAAAAATGAATGAAACTGTAAAATTTTTACTATAAAACACTTCATATTGACAACTGAAAACTGAAATAACAAAACAGTTTTTTTTTGCATTTCTTACATTTAAGGTTAAATTTCACCACTTGACAATTTTTTTTTCTCTTCATTTCTCTATGTATGATTGACTGAAAGGAAAAACAATCCAATTTTTTTAATCACGTTGTTAATTTTTTAAATGCCATATAAATTTTTGTTTCTTTTAAATTATTTGTCTTAAAATTTTATTGCAATTTTTTCATGCAACATTTGATTTGTTTCATTAAATTCAAAATGAAAAATTGTTATACATATTTGTATAACAATTTAGATTTATAAAGCATAAAAGATAAAAGTATTTTGTCAATTTTGCCTTTTGTTCAGGAAACAATATTTTTACGATCTTGAAATGATGATGAGATTAATTTCTCTTCTTATAACAATTGAAAAAGGTCAAATCTGACAGCTACTTGTTTTGGCAACAGTTTTGTTTTTTTTTTTTCATATCGGCTTATAGTTTAATTAAATTGTATTTTATAAAAGTGGTTTAGGTTTATAATTAATTTTGTGATTGCGTTGTGAAAACGTTTTTCATGAAGATGAAAGGTGACAAAATAAGAAATTGAATATTTAACATAAATTATTAATTTTTATTGTGAATTTTAACCACAATTTGTAATCAATATTGTGAATACATAAATATTCAGATTTCATATTCAAATTTTCTTAAATTCAGATTTCAGAAACAGTATTTGCTTAATATTTTTAATTTTAAAATAGATAATTTGTGATCTATTGGGTCTTTATGCAATGCATAATAAACCGCATCCATTTAATTTAGAGATTTTATAATAGTTATAAAATGTTAGACTTATTGAACTATTCAAATTATATGAAAGTTAAAATATGCAGAATATATGTACATATGTATGTACATTATGCTATTGATGATCGTTGAGTGAAGAAAATTATTGAAGTAATAACAGAAATTTTTTCGGAGCAGATGCTTAGTTTAAAACAAGCAGATCAGTGTTTTAATTAAGAACGATCGGTAAACTGAAATGTGCACCTCTTTCACATAAGGTCTTGATGTGAATGAAAAGGTGTGATGAAAAACAATAAGGTGTGAACATAAGCATATTTTTTTCACCATGGAATACAAAATTTAACATCATAGTAGTCTGGACAAAACTTATTTCGGATTTTTCCAAAAATTGGCCAGGTGAATACTCCAAATCCCAAAAGAAGTTTTTAGAAGCTTTATAAAAAATTGAATGCAATATGGTTTTGTTAACATGAGATGTTCTCCAGCAGCTCTACAAATTTTATTCAGCGATAGATTTAAAAATTTATTGTATAATATCTCAATGCTCGAAGAAGGTATTGAACCGCCTTATTTTTTAAGTCATTTATTCAAAGGTAATTATTTCAATAAAGAAAATCATTTAGAATTGACGGGTATATCAACTTTGGTAGTGGATTTAAGCAAAATTTTATTTCAAATCGCTCATGTAGAAAAACAAGTTTAACAATAAAATTCAATTCTATTCCTTTCTAGGGTCCATTTTTAACTTTTTTCAAATTAACATTCACATATCTGATGATGATACGCTTAAGAAAACAAATAATTTAATTAAATTTCTTTTTATATTTAAATATCGTATACCTTTTACAATTTAAATTAATTCAAAACCTTTTCAAATTCTTATATAGAAAGCCCCCCAAATAAAGAAAACAAATTGCATTTCCGGTTTGATTTGTGTTTACTCTATTCATTTTTGTTGTTAGTATTCTCCAACTTATTCTTTTATGCTTTAAGTACTTAATAAGAAAATTTACATTTCCATTTTCTATTCTAAAATTTTAGAATTTTGGTATTTTATTTTTTATGTTTCAATAATTTTTTTTCTTTCATTTATGTATAGGCTCACTAATTTTTGTGATAGTTATAAACCATTAAATTCAGGAATTAAAAGAATAAAGAAGAATGAAATGAAAAGAAGAACTAAAAAATCAGAAATTCAATATTTTGCTAGAAGTACGGTGCATGTATACTTGTATTGTAAAAACTGACGAAATCGATATTTCGTTCCATTTCATTTACTAAAGAATACATATGCATATATTATGCTATTATAGCCTTATAGAATTCTTCCGGAAGATTAAATACAAAATTTATTATTATAAGGTAAAATGTATAAATAGTAGTAAATTGTTAGTATGTTTATTGTACGTTTTGAGCTTTCCTAGAATGTTTGTACCCAAGAATGTTTGAATGCAAATTTGAAAATTTTTAATTTTCTAATGCCTGAAAATTAAAAATTTCTTAAAACTGAAGTTTCTATCTCAATATCAAGAGCCGTCGACATTCAATCTAAAGGCTTTTTTAACTCAGACTCTACTTTTTTCGAGTGTCTCCTTAAAATCCGAATCTAATTCTCAATCAAATGCCTGAAAAAAAAAGAATTTAGCGAAAACTTTTTTATGTACCTACTTGTTTAATGTCAATTATTCTCCAAGTGAACTGAAAAAAAGGCCATAATTGCTCTCTTTATTTAAATTTTTAAAATTTTTAATACATTTTATGAATAAAAAGTTTACTCATTTGTACCAGAAGGGAATTTATTATACAATCTAATTATGGAATTGTTATTTTACTATAATAATCTATTGGTATTGTCTGTAAATGTAAGTGTATACCAACTAAGATAGTTGTCAAATAAAGGAAATGAGAAAAAATTGAACTATAAATGATTTATTTAAGTTTCTTGTTACTAGTAAATTGCTTAAAGAATTGTTAAAAAGTTCTATATCGCCTTTATTATTGTTATAAAGCGTTTCAATTCAAAACGAAACTGCTTGATTTAATTTTCAGGTTAGATTTTTCGCTTACACAAAAAATGAGAATTTGAGGGGGAGAAAATTTAGTTTAAATGTTATGCACAATGAAAGTGCGTGAAATTAAAAAAAAATTTCTATTGAAACTTTTTTTTTTAATTTATCGCTCTATTTAATTCTAGTGAAAATATCGATTGATTTAAATTACAATTAATTTAAGATCTTTTTAAAAAAAGAGAATTTGTTTTATTATACAAAAAGTCAGGCTATCCTTATAAGGTTATAATGGTTACTTTCTTTTACTTTTAGAAAGTTTCATTACAAAACTACCATAATAGGATTCTTAAAATTTTTTTTCTTAAAATTCTAAATCGATTCAATCACTTTTTATTGTTATGATTATAATTTATATGAAAATTTTCCTAAATGTCAAAAAAAAAAGCTATAAATCTTTTGCATTTTAGTGTTAAAAATTTGTTAATACTCTCATTGACAGTTTACTTAAAATATTTTGCCATATTTAAAAATTTTAAATAATAAATTTTTTTTTTGATTTATTTTGAAATTTGGAATTAATATAAAATAATCTTTTTAGGTTAGATTCTATTAGAAGATAAAATTGAAACAATATTGAAAGAAAATTGGACTACCTTTTTGGAAATTCGAACATTACAAATTTAGTCTTTCAAATTAAAATTTTAAATGAAAGTTGTATTTGAAAGTGTTACTCATCCCATGTGTATACAATTGAATGCAAAATTTGTCGCATGACGTCTAATCAATATGTATGTATGTATGTCAAAAATAAGTTCAAATTATAAAAAGTTCGATTGTTAAAATTGTAGAAAATTGAGGTTTTCATTTAAAAATAAACGTAATTTTTGAATTTCATGAAATTTATCCTTCAACATAATCTGATAAAAAAGATTTTCGCAGGGTTTTTTTTTTGCAATTTTTTTGACTTAATTGTCATCGCAATTTACTCAAAAATTACGGAAATATTTTATTTGTTAAAATTATTTTAACACAAATTATAACTTAAAACATTTTCAAGTACATTTTTTAATTGTTTCGGAGTACAGAATGCAATATAGTTTTGGTACCAATTAAAAACCAATATTTTTTTTTTTGATTTAACAGATAAGATTTTTAAGTGTATAATTATATTGCTTTTCAATCACCAATTAATCATAAATTATGTTATGTTTTTACAATAATTTTGTTAAAAATTTATATTTTGAAATTATTTTCAAATTAACTTTATAGTTTCCCATTCATTTAAGAATATTTTGTCTTAATTTCAAATCTATGAGAACAGTTTTATTTTTGAATAGATAAGAACGCCCTCACACAACAGTCAAATGAAATTTCATATAATTTTACAAACACTTCTAACTTACACAGAACATACAATAAATTTAATTTTATTGTTGTTGTGATAACTAAATAATTGTAGGTCAATTTAAATAAGATAATTTAATTTTGCTTTATAATATCATAATGTCATTAGATATTTGTAAGTATAATAGTAAAAGCAATAAAAAATTGTAATAATTTTGAAACGAGGTCAATATCACCGATTTTTTCTTTTTTTATACGAGACATCCAACATTATTATTTTGCTTACATTATGTAAATTTAACACACCAAATGAAAAAGTATGGTAAAATATTGTAGTGATATAGGATGAGAATTTAAGAAATTTAAATTAATGTTTAAAAATTTTAAGCTTCAGATAATCATGTTCAAAAAAGAAAAATGACTTTTTAACCCCAAATTATGTTCCAAAATTAATTGAAATGACGTTTATTTATTATAGCAAATTTAAGTTTGACATATCTCGGTTCAATTGTGGTTCAGTTGTCTCTCGTGTCATCTCAATTCCTCGTTCGTGTTACCTCGTCTCTTTGATATCATCTCGTCTTTCGTTAGTAAAGAAAGAAAAAATAAATGAAGTAAGAAACAATTTGGAGATCCCTTGTTTTTAGAGCTGTCTTCCTCTAGTTGTGTTGTCTGATAGATCTAAAAGTCAACACCTATATACATACATAAACATAACATAATATACATAAATATATTATTTTGTCATCTCCTTTTTTTTATGATGTTAAAAAATTTATTATGTTTTTGATTTCTTAAAAAAAAAAGAAAAAATTAAATTAATCACAATGGAAATGCCATAAAGAATTAAAGAAATTATGTTTTGTGGGATTTGTAAATGCAAAACAAAAAAAAAAATCCAATATTGCTATATAGTAACGTAATCTACTTAATGATTTATGTATGGATGTGAAATATTAATATACATACATACATGTGTTTTTGTAAATGAATTTATAAGTAGATATAAAAAAACCTATTGTCATTTTAATGTAAGAAAAAAAAAAGAAGATTATATTGCAAATAAACAAATTTAAAAATTTGACAGAATTCGGGCTAAAGTTTGGCATAAAAATAGAGTAAAATTTTGACACAAAATTTCTTATTAGAGTTTTTTAATCATGTTTTATTGTTTCCGATATTTTGACAAGAAATATGATACCTCAAATTTGACATATTTTTAAAATTATAGTTTGGCAATGTTGTGATTATAATTTGTTTTTAAAAAAATGATAAGCAATATTTTGTTAAAAAACACAAGTTACAGTCATAATTTTGTAAAATGAAAAAATGAACAAAATAATATTAAATAAAAAAATGTTTACTACTCGTATTTTCAATTACTTGTGGTTTGACATTGAAGATGGTAGAATTGGGGTTTTTTTATAAAGAAGCATGCTAGAAATAAATAACGGTTTTCATTACTGAATGTTATAATTTTTTTTGTTTGGCATTAATTTTTTCTCTTTTTTTCTTGTTTTGTTTCGAATTTTATTGACAGTTCATTGCTCGGTCGTGTTAAAAGGTATAATAATTTTTTTGTTGTTATTTTTATTGTTATTATTTTTCGGAAGGTGGTTTATTGATGTTTTAAAATCACGGTATTCATTGTATTTTGTATACTTTTTTTTTTTTTAATAATTAATAATTATGGGAATATTTTGGTATTATTTTTTTTATATTTATGTTTAAAATTACACTTTACTTCAAAACAATGAATGGGAGTAAAAAATTTTTGATGATATTTTGTTTTTTCAAAGGACAAGATCGAGGTAAACTTTTATATTTTGTTATTTATTTAATTATATAATAATACAATATAATTATTATTATAGTGTATTTAAATTTTAATGATAACTCAGTAATTTAACAGTGGATTTTAAAGGAAATTAAAATTTAATTGAAATTCTAAATTATTTAAATGCCAGTTTTGCTTTCTTATAATTGCCTTGTCAGATTTTAAACGGTTTTCACTCTTTTACGGTATAAATTTAAATGAGAGGATTTTAATTTTGTATTGTGTATGATATATGAATATTTTATGACTAGAGAGCATAGTAATGGATTCTCATTTATAAAATCTTCAATATTAATTAAAGAGTGCACGAACCTTTTATGATTTTAAATTAAAAATGAAAAAAAAAAAATTATTATGTAAAATAAAATTTTAATTTTATTCATAGAAATTATTTAATTATTTAAGACTTAATTGAATTTCGTAAGGAGAGCATAATAATTATGTAATATAAAGAAGAAAACCGATTAAATTTTGTAATATTGTGGCGGCACACAATATTGAATGGATGTACAAAAGGTTAAATTGAATATTCATTAAGTTATTTATAGCCTATAGGGTAAAATAATTGTAGATGATGTTTTTAATATTACGTTTATAATTTTATATAAAATTATTTGTGGGAAATTGTAATATACACATAAATTTGGCTTAATAAGTTTATTCTGACGGTATTTAGAAGTGGGATGAGTTGTAAAGCGCTCACTGTTTTTGAAATAAATTTGAGATTTTAAGTTGGAATTAATGAATGGGAAATATTAATTGTACTCGTATTTCTAATGAATTGAAAATATATTTGAGTATATTTAATAGGACTTTATATTACTTAAACTTTTCTGAAACAATCCTTGATTAAAGATAAACAGTTAAGTGTTTAAGCTGTTAAGACCTGTTATTAACTTTGGAATTGTGTCAGTTTTATTTTCTTTTTCTAAATTTATTAGTACCTTAGAGTTTAAAAGTTAAAGGTACGTACTATTCATTATTTAACTTTTTTGTATAATTTTAAATGGAATCCTTTCATGACTTTATAAAGCATTTTTACATGGTTGATTGAAAGTTGATGCGGATAATAAATAGCAGATGAATATTAAATGGTTACCCTAGGGGTGTATACTAAGAGTATTATATGTCAATAGATATTCAGTTGATACCGATAGCGGTATTAACTGAATTTTAAGTGAGCTTTCAAAATTAATAATTGAAAAACTCCAGTGTGTGCTGAACTACACAACGTACTTTTAATTGGAAGCTCTATGGTTTGATCTTTAATCGATTATTATTCCCAATAATCCAACATTATTATTAACAATAAAAGCAAATTGCAATTTTTTTTGTGTGTTTTTGTAAAAATTTCAAGTGTCTTTCTTTTTTTCTTTAAAAAATATTTGTTCGAAATATGAAAAATTGAGGTTATGCGCTCTGATATGAATACAGTTTACACAGTCATTTTATTTTAGAGTTATTAAAAATTTTGTAATTTCATTTGCAAAAATACTTGCATACACTTACGAAATTTTAAACCATTGGGAAGGGATTTTCAACAATTTTATGTACGAAATTTGTTTTAGTAAACTGATCCAAAACCCTTATATGCTTAATGTATGTTATTAAAATTAAAAAGGAGTGCTTATTTTGTTATGCATATTATGTCTTACCTAGAAATTTTCATTTCACATAATTACAAAAAAAAAATTTTAATCTCATATGGCCATAAAAGATTTGAATTGGGATGTCATTTTATGCATTCACTGAATCTGTCCTTCAAAAATAATAAGACCACATTACGTACCTATATAATATGATATGAGTGTATAAAGGTTTGTTTGCACGCACGGTACTTAGGTACTCATCACTTAATAATATGAAATTTATTTGTTCAACCTTCAACTTTGTATAACATTGTTGTTGTAAAAAATATTTTTGCATTTCTCACCTCATATTCTCATTTTATTTACGAGTACATACACTTTGTATTATGTATATATATACATTATTATTACGCATATTTAAAATGTAAAGATGGAAAAATCTGGGTCACTATTTTCATTTCATATTTTTTATATAATTGTGAGTAAATACTTTCAATATACGGAATTAGCCTCATAATTCAAAATCCGTTACATATTAGCTTTTCGTGAAAAAAATAATCTGTTTTTAAAACAAATTAAAATAAAATTTATGTGTGGTGGCTTTTGTGTTAATTTCTGGAGTTAAAAATGAAATTTAAGTCAAAAATGCCAAACACATAATTTTTGCATGTCAGATTTTTATATTCATTAAAATTTTATTGTTGCAGAAATTTTCACTTTTCACTTGAGTAATAAATTTATCGTTTTTATATAAAAATAATGAAACAATTAATTAATTTTTGAGTTTTCTTTTTGTAGGCTGATTGAAATTATTTTTTAAATTTTTCATTAAAGTATGTTTGCACATATGAGTTGTAGATTTTGTAATATTCTCCAATTTAATATTTCATAATCTGAAATTTTTTTTTTCATTAAATAATAAATAATTATAAAATAAATTTAAAATTTGCATTTCCTGATAAATCCAGAATAACTAAATTTAATGGGGAAAGAAAAGAGAAACAATTGCGTGACCTCTTGTAACAATACAAAAAAAAAATAAAGACAGACAGAAAAGAAAAAAAAAAATTTTAGAGAGAAAATTATAAGAAACAAAATCGAAATGGTATAAAGAAGGAGTTGTCCAAGCGAATTTTAAGGTTATTTAATTTATTTGTATTTCAATAAATTAAGCCGAAATAAAAACGGAGACCGATCAACTACTGAATCCAGTTAAATAGGGCTACACAATTTTTTTTTGTATAAGTTTCAGCTAGATTAATGGGACAACGGTCGGTAATGTGTTACAGAAATCTTCCAGATCCACGAGACTGATTTCGATACCTTTTTACGAGTTTTACAAAAATAATTTTTTTATTTTAATTCGATTCTGTAGCCCTTATTTTTCTTTGTCATCAACCACTTCAGCTAATTACGGTAAGGAACACATTCTTTTTAGGAATAGATCTAGATTTCAAGTGCTTTGATTTCTATTACTTCCAAATCATAATCCGTGAAGTGAAGTTATGAAGGTCATTTTGAAATCGTAATAACTTCAATTTCATGCCGGTAAATAAAATAATCGATTCATCATTTATAGTGAATCACTGCTGTACACTAAATATATTTTGTAACGTAATACGCGTTACGTTAAAATAATTATTATGAAATTTATTTATTTTTTTTTGTTTTCTATATTTTTCTGAGGAAAATAATTTCAAAAAAGTCAAAAATTAAGAAAAACAAAAAGAAAATTTAATTATTCAAATTAAAATTCAAAATTTTTGGAAATAATTTTATTGAAAAAAACTGAGCTAGACGAGACGTTTTAACAATAATTTCCCAAAAAAAATACGTAAATGTTGAAATCATACCGTTTTTAACGTAATCGACAACATGATTTGTATAGGTTGCCCATAAAATTATGTAAAATTTCTTAATTTAAATTTTTAGTACTCGTATATTCATGTCACTTTGATTTCCTGACATTTTTTAATGTTTTTAATAAAATTAGTATTGATTTATTTTTATAGCTTTGAGCCAAATTTCTATTTGTAAGCCTGAAAGTGGTATAAAAATTAAATTATCTAATTGAAAAATTGCATAATGTTGGAAGGGCTGATGTAGTAATCATATGAAATAAATTATTCTAATGTACACAATTTGCATATTGGAACACGAATATTTGAAGTTAATTTATTCACATATTACAAAACTTTTAATGTCTATTTTTACGCCGGAAAGAAGAAAAGAAGACAAGAAAGAGAATGTAAAGGGAAAAAAGATGAGAAGTGGAATAAGGGAAGAAAAGAAGACAAAAGAGAAAGTGGAAAGAGAAAAAGCGGAATAGGGAGCGGAAAAGAGAAGAAGAGGGACAAGAAAGAATAGGAGACTAGAAAGAGGAATAAAAAGTGAATATGATGAAGAAGACGAGAGGTGGAAGAGAAACAGAAGAACAAGAATAAAAAATAAGAAAAAAAAGGGAAGATGAAGAATGGGAACAGGAAAAGAAAATTGAACAAAGAAGAGAAAAAAGTGTCAACTAGGAATAAGAGAGCCTGGGAAGAAAGTGTGAAGAGAAAGGAGAGGAGAAGGGAAAAAAGAGAGGATGAAGATGAAAAAGAGTACTGAAAGAAAATGTGAAGAGGCGGAAGAGAGAATTGAAAAAAGAGAGCAAGAAGGCGAAAAGGAGGACGATAGACAGATGGAGAGAAGAGTCAGGGGACTTTCTCATAAAGGGCTTTTTTTTGTAGCTTTATTCCGTATGTTACAATAAATGGAAAATAATTCCAAATTTTATGTACTCTGCCGCGCTACCTGTCACAATAAGAAAACTCAAGTGATTATTTAACATAATTACACAAATTATGTCATAAAACACGCGTTGACCAGTAAATTTCTAAATATTGCATCATTTCGCCCAAAAAAAAGAAAAATACAAAAATCCAATTAATAAAAATAAAAATATCAACTTTAAAAAATTAATAAAAAGAAAAAAAACGCGGTAACGTCAAAAAATTTGTTAATGATTTTGAATTGGTCTGCTTTGTTTTTTCTTTTTAAAATTTTTTCTTTTCTTTAAAATTATGTTTTTATTAGCCAAGAGCATTGAAAAATTACCTGTATTTTCTCGATGCTTTTTTTTTATTATTTTTAACCGTTTCTCAGGTATTCAGCTTCTTTTTTTTTTCTAATATTTTCATTTTATTTCTTCATCAAAAATTTTTATCAATTTATAATTTAAGAAGAAAAAAAAAGCAACTCTCAGTAAAATAGGAAGAAAAAATTTAATGAACAAAAAAATGAAGTTTTGTTTACAGTTTCTCATCTTCACAATACTGTCTTTTCTGTATTGATTTCGGACAATGACTTTAATCATTTCATCGCAACAACGAAAATAACAACAACATTGTCCGTTTTGTCAAAAATTTCTTTGTTTTTTTGCTTTCATAATAAAGAAACAATGAATAATGATCATTTTGTGTTTGCACTGATCGCAGCAGCAGCGACAGCAATAAGCAACAGTAAAAAAAAACGTAAAAAGACTTTTATAGAAAGTAAAAGTGATCAGTTTATAAATAAATAATATGGATGGCGCTGTTGTGGATTATTCATGGTTGTTATTATTGTAATTTTTCTCTTTCATTTATGTGCTGTAAGCTAACCAACATATTGTGGTTGACCTTCAAAATAACAATCTCTTTTTGTTTTTTTTATTTTTTTGTTGTTTTGCATTAAGATTATTGTGTCTGTACATGCGATTATGTGGTAATCATTATTATCATCAATCATTATCAGTTATAATATAACTGTTATTGCTGTATTATTTATGTATCATAAATATTTATTAAACAGTTATTATTTCACATATTTCGAAAATTACTATACTTGTGATACTTTTTTTTGGAAAGAAAGGCTATCTTTTCTTATTTATTTTTTACACATACAGGTGTAATTTTTAGCTGTAGAGTTGCTTATATAAAGGCGATTTTTATAATTGGAAAAAATAGTTATTCCATTGTTTGTTGTCATACAATATTATTACTATTGTAATAGTTATGATAACTCCAATAGTTACGATATTTTGATATTTTTTTGATGAGTGTGTTGTATAATTTCAAGAGAAATAATTATATTCAATTTTTACATGCTATAACACTAAAAAACAACTCTTAAATTACATTCGAAATTTTCAATTAGAAAAGGAAAATTGGATTTTTTTTTTTAATATTTTCAAAAAAAAATTTATATTAATTAATTGATATTGATTATTAATGATGATAATTAATGATAATACTGGTGTCATTAATGATATTGATACTATAATGAATATTATTTCAATGGCAATATTGATAGCAATGATTATGTAAATAAAAAAATTTTTTATTTTTGCATATGGTATGGCTATAATTGTTGTAAAAGCATACCACATGAGTACAATTATCTTTATGCGTATAAAAATACATTGAGTTCATTAAATTCGTTTGATAATATCCTGGATGTTAGTTTTTGCTTTATTGTTTCGTCTTCTTTCAGGCAGAGATGACAGACGTCGGTCTCCGTTTTATTCATTCTCTTCAGAAGGATCAATCGATAGGCAGTGTCCAAATAGTCACTCACCAATAGTCTCAAGTATGTATGAGGAACTGTGGTCAGTTTCCGTCCCCTCGACATAAAGCTAAAGGATGGTTCGGGAAATAGTTTCAATAGTGAACTTGCTGCGCTTCTGCCAGTCATTTAGATCATTACCTGCCTCTTCGTGCCTCCACTACACTGAAAAGAGCTGCCGCTCTTTTCCGGGCGACACCATCAGCTTTCTGATTTTCATCTATATCTTAATGTCCCGGCACCTGCATCATGATTACCTACCTAGATTATTATACTTAGGCAAGACATCAAAAGCATTAATGCATTCCCTTAGCAATTTGGATCCCACTACATTAGACGAGAGAGCCACAAGAACAGTCCTACTGTCTGATCAAGGTTTATCGATGATAACTGCGAAGCAGTCATCACCTTGATGATAATGAGACAAAAAATTCAAGCCTGTGTACCTTCTACATGAAGTCTAAAAAGTTTCTGTGCTTCAAAGAAGGGCTTGAAAGGTTTCTGTCAACGACATATTTATCTTGGCACGTATACTGTCTTTTTTAATTATTTTTAATTATATCCTATAGTTGACTTGAAAATTTCAAATTTTATTTATTTTTATTTTCTCATTTCGTAATTTATTTTTTAAGCATCTTGTGACTTGTATGTGTTTAAGTGCAAAGGAAGTAATATTTTTTTTAGTATTATTACCATCTTTGGCTTGTGTGGTTAAATACAATTATGTTGCATTTTATGTTTTTAAATGGTCAACTTTAATTTACGTACGCCTCATAGCTCGTATACACATATATGAATGCTTGTTTATATGGTATATAATAATAATGATGTCTTGATATATTATGTACTCAATAAATACGCTAAAACAGGATATAAAATTAAACAATTTATAAAAGAAAAAAAAATTTATGATATTGCGATAGGTTTTAAGTATGAAGCAGTTATACAAGTACCGCTGAAGTATCAAACGTATAATGCATATGTAAAATAACTTGAATAACTTGAATTAAAACTTGTGGCTTTTAATTTTTTAGTTTCTTTGCTAAGCGAGTATATAATATAGTGTTATTTTTAAAGTGATTGTCAATCTTAAATGAAATATATAGTGTTAAGGATTTAATGAATATTTTACTTAAATGTAGGCTGGAACTTGTATAACAACTTGTATTTTTTGTGTACGGATGAATTTTAAGTAGGATTTAACAATTTATTTTCGTGAAAAATTTGATTTCAAATCTGATTACATTAATCAGTAACGTATTTAAAAACATGTTGACTTTAACCTTGAAAAATTGCACTTAAATAAAAAATAAACAAGAAAAAAAAAACGGAATAAAGGAAAATTGTATTGAAGGTTGATTTATATAAAAAGAAAAATTAATATTTATCTTATAATTGCGATTAAAATACAAAAAACGGAGTTGATTAAACCTATGGTTTGTTAAATAGCAAATTTTAGCAATGATAATCCTTTAGTAATTTGAGATAAGAACTTGAATTAATAAAAGAGTTCTAGATCTAAATAATGAAAGCTTTGTTCTATTGAACTATTCTTAATTGCATATATTTAGGAGGAATTTTTGAGAGAGTTGTCGAAGAAATAAGTGACCGAAAATTGATATTTTGCAAAAACTAGTAGAAAACAGCTCGGGACGGAGAGTAGAAGGAAAAATTTTAATCCTTCAAAATAACATATATGTCATGTGCATATGTCAATTTATTCTGATGACAGTTCAGAATAATTCAAAATACTGTGTGTCAAAGAAAGGAACAGAAAGATAAACAAAAATGTACAGACCGACTAAAACAATAAGCACATTTTTTTTTTTAATTTTTTTCTTGAAATGTGATTGTAAAAAAGGAATAACCGTAATATTTATTTTATATCAGAGTAAGTTATAAAAAAAAAAAAGTTGTCATTGATTTAAAACTTATTTTATTGGTAATTTATTTTTATTTTATATAAATAAAATCTTAATTTAATTTGATAGGATAAAAATTACGGAATATGGTCGGCTGCCAATGATTGATCTTTATTTTGATTTATTTTAATGTGTTTGTTAATATTAAAGAAGAAGTTTGGTAGGATAAAATTTCAAGAGTTTTTATAACTTTTGGCATCATTTACAAGGTCAATTTAATAAAATTTTCTTTGTATATTAATTAATTTAATTGTTTAATTTTCTGGTTTTGCTTTCAGTATTTACGCCATAGCAATAGTGACGTATTTTAAGAACAAGGATGTTCTTAAAATGCTTTTGTTAAAACTACTTTTAATTTTATTGTTATACTGTAACTGTTATACTGTTATACTGAATTGCAGATATTAATTTTATTTTGCGAAAATTTGGTAAATTTTGAAATTTTTAGAGAATTAATGTAAGGAACTAGAAAATGCATGATGGGTTATAGAGAGAGAGGTGCATGCAGAGGGAGAAATAAATGAAAGGAGGAAAAGAAAGAGGTGAGTGTAAAAAGAGAAATAAATAGTGGGGGAAGAAGATCGGGTACATTGACCAAGAAAGGAACAGAAACATGAAGGAAGGAAAGAAGAGGTACAGCGAAATGGAAGAAGAGCAATGCGTATATCTATAAAAGCGATGAGAAACAATATTGCATATTATTAGGCAGTTTATTGTTTGTTATCAAATCGCAAACTTATTCTTGTTTTACTTGCATTACAAAACTTAAACATTTGTTGCATTCTTGTTAATTTAGTCTTGTAATAGTTTTCCTGTCCAATTGCGTAAATATCAAATTGGTAATTAATCAAAGAAGAATTGTTAACCGCTTCTAAAATTCTATAGAATTTAAAAAAAAAAATAGCTTTATTTCAACTATTCATTTTATTTCCTTATTGCATATTTGACTTCACAATCATACTAGACATAGAATACTTTTTTGCAGACAATAACAAATGAAATTATTGTTAACCTCAAAATTATTAGGAAATTATGATAGAATTAACCTGACTGAATGTCTTGTCAATAAATCAAAAATAGTAAAAATTCTAATGAAATGACATATGTACATGTGAATAATTTTAAAAATGATTTTTATGACATGCATTTTAAGTGCTTTATGCCTTTATAAGAACTCTTCTGGTTTTACAATATTTTCACAATTAAATATGGCTTACAAGGAAATATAAAAGAGGAATGAAATGGGAAAAATACAAATTTTAGAAAACTTACATATTAAAAATTGAATGTTTTTAAATTGCCAAAGACAACAAAAGTCATTTAGCAAAAAAAAAATCTTTGTTTTTCTCTTATGTTTTGTTTAATACTTTCTTTGTAAGTAATCCGTCAGAGGAATAAAAACTATACAGTAAAAATGTTGCTTGTTATATATAGACATTTTAAAAAATTAGGTCATTCTCTTTCTAAATAGTAAATAAAATGTATAATTTCTTTGATTTACTGTTATTGTGGTTGCTACTTATTTTTGTAATCCGTATTTTCTCTTACTTTCAAGGTTTGTTATATTATTTTGCCTTTTAGAAAAGTGTAATCTTTAATGTACAAAAAAAAATGAAGATCCAAAATCACAAACAAAGTAAACAAATTGTTATACAAAATAAAAATATGTGACATAGCAACTGCTTGTAATTTATATTGTATACCATTTAAAAAAATTGGATACATATTGAATAATTACAATATTTCAAAAATAAATAACAGATGTCGTTCATTCGTATTCTTACGTCTTGATTCTCTCTCTCACACTGTGTCAAAGAGAGAATTTATTGACAACTAATTAACGTTTGACAATCAATTAAATTTATTATTACCATGTCAAAGAAAGAATTTATTGAATTTTCTTTAAATTTAATATTATCAATGAGCAATAATTCGTAATATTTTAATATATGTATGTAATATAGTTTGAAAAACATCAGCTACCGACTCTTATTATTCTTTTCTTTTTTGGTTCAGGAACTTTCACGATACCCATGATTTTCGCAGTAAGTGCTATACTAATGTAGGTCAAATCGTATCACATTACTGTCATACTAATCTACTATTTTACATTACTGTCATACTACTGTCATACTAATCTACAGCTAGCACCTAAAAGAATATTAAAAAATTCTTTTTCCTACCTCATAATCACTGGGTACTTTAAAAAAAATTTTTTTGATTTTCAAACAAAATCAAAAGAGCATAGTAAACGATGAAGATTTTATTATGTTTTTATAATTGAAATTTGAAAATTATTTTTTTCATAAACTCTAATTTCAAATTTTTACAATAGAAGAAAAAATATAAATTAAAAATTATAATAAAAAATGGTAAGAAATTTAATTTAATTTTTATTGTTTTTTATTTGGCGCGCTATCACTTTCAAATTTTATGCCTTAAGTCTAACGTGCCTAAAGGTAATGTTTATAACTCATAACCCCACAATCGATATTCATACAAACATACCTATGTACATGTGTATATACTCATACAATGCAGCCATTTTTTTGTAATTATGACCAATTATTACTACTATACATTCATTATTATTGGGCTATAATAAACTTGAGATTTTTCTAATCTAGGTTAACAATCATAAGTATACAGAATTTTTTATATAGAGACTATGAGGAATCGTGATTCGATAATCAATATTTTTTCGAACATTTGTTAAATAGAACAAATTACAATTTAAATTTACAACGCGATAAAAACAATTTTTATGAAGGTGATTGAATAAATTTTTATAAAGTACACTGAAGAACAAAAACATAAAAATGAATAAGTAAGAAAAAAAAAGAAGAATCAAAAGAAAAATTTATGAGCAAGTAATTTTTCAATTTACTATTCATATCGCGCCTAAATAAAGGAAAATAAATTAAATCAAAAATCGAAAAAAAATGAAAGAAAAATTTCTTACCTTTCTATTCAGTAGAGGAAGAAAAAAAATAAAGGTAAATAAATTATGTATTTTAATCGCAGTAAATTAAAAAGTAAGTAGACTAAAAATACAAAAACAAAGTCTAGTAATAAAATGGCAAGTGTATAGAGTGAAAAAGCAATTAGCATACATGTGGGGAAAAATATAAAAAAAAAAAAAACAAGTGCAAAAAAACAAAATTTTTGTTCTACTTTCACCTTTTAAATGGCCATGTTCATTACAAACATGTTGTGTTGAATAAAAGTTATGCTTATACAATGAAAACTGTCGTAGTTATAACAGTGAGAGCAAGTATATTACCACATAAACTATAAATTGATGTTAAAGTTGCATTTTATTTTGTTGTAGAGTGCGAATTCTCCACAAATTCTTTTGTAGATTCTTAAAAGTTGCATTATTTCGTTGCATATCTTTTTTAAAATTGATATCAATTCTTTGATGTGTTCTAATTTTGTAGAAAACAACTCTGGCGACGGTAGCACACGTTTTTGAAACCTGCATTTCATTTAAAGAACGATTCCCTGAAACGAAACGCCTACAAGCGTATACTCCACATCCTTTAAACGAGAACACTTTTTCACTCTCAAAAAACAAAGCACACTCTTGAACATTCTTTTTTCTTGAAAATACATAAAACAATAACTTTACACACTTCATTTTCTGACAAAATGCAAATTTTTGCTCACTCATGGCATATTATATTTTTAATCATTTCAAAAATTGTCAAAAATTTTCAAATCATTTCAAAATCATGTCAAAATTTTTAAGTAAGATGTCACTTTTGATGTCAGAATGTCAGAAATAAAAGCACGAAAAATCTTAAATACAAGCACTTTTGATTTCGTTTTGTTTTCTGGTTTCATTGAGCCAGATTTTAGTTTTGAAGAGAACTACACTATGCCTGTTTTGAGGAGAACAGTACTAGTAAAAATTCTCATATACAAAAAATTCACAGCTTTCACGCAGCTTATGTTCGAAGTTTGTTATCTCTGGATTTTACTGTATTTTATGTGTTTATTATGTGATTAATTTATTTAATTATAATCTATGTATGTATGCTTTGTGTTAATTTTTTTTTTATTTTATCTTTATCTAAACTTCATCACACTCTCCGGCTACATTCAATTATATTATTTAAAATATAAATATAGTTATGCCTACAGGCGTAATATGCTCAGATTATAGGTGTATGATAGGTACAAATACAAATGCAATTAAAATTATAAAAAAAACACAAACAACATCAACAGCAACAAAATTAATAAAACAACAAAATAACAAAAAAAAAAAAAAAGAGACAAAATATGATGGAAAAAATTTTTAATTGAATTTTTTTTTCTTTTTTTTTCTCAATTTTATAAAAGGTTCAAAGTTCACGTTCTAAATCGGTTCTGATGAGCTTAAGATGCAGCTCAATTAGATCTAGATCAAAATCACATGATGATGTTAATTGTAGTCAAGGAGGTGGTAATACATTAAATATAAAGGTAAGAAAAAGAGGTTTTCATTTTGTTTTTGGGCACGCGTAACATTTTTAACAAATGAAAATTTTGTGTTAAACGTGACCAGGCTGTTATGATTTTTTTTTCCTTGTCGTTTGAGATTGGGTTTTTCTTTTATACTAACGATCATTTATTTTTGTTTTTTTTTCTTAACATTTGTTTGGAAAACTATGCACTTGCCTATATACCTGTAATTCTATCTCCCCATATATTTCTTTTCATATTCTTCAAAAATATTCTGAATAAATTTCACATTTTTTTAATAACTTTTGTAGCTTTTGTTTTAATAAGCACTAATTTTTTTATTAGTTTTAATTAAATTGTTTTTTTTTTAGATTATTCTTTTAATTAATTTACTCAATTAATGACATAACCCATTTCTGGAACAATTTAGCAACGGAACAAACAATTTTCGTTACATAAATTTCGCTTGCGTAACGTTTTTTTTTATGTTTTATAACGATATTGGCAACTTTAGTTTAATAATAAAAGGAAATTGTTTTTTTCATATCGCAAAATTAAACTTTCTTATCAACAATTTGCACAAAGAGTTAAGCAAAATTTGCATATTAATAGGTAGGCTATCTAATTCCAAATTAATTTACAACTTTTTCCTTTAAAAATTTTTATTCTGAGAAAAATTCTTTACTTTTGACGGAGAATTTCAAATATTTTTTAAAATCCAAATATAAAATTTTGTCAGATTTACTTTTACCTTGTGTCTCTTGATGTTTTGAAAGATGATTTACAATAATTATTTTAAAAGTTTTCTTAATTAAATGAAGTTATGATTCACTTGCATGTTTATTAAATATTTGGCTTGCGTTAGTTCAAGAAGTAAGCGTTGCATAGGATAATGTCGGGAGCAATGTTCAGATTTTTAAGTTTAACCTTCGTATAATTAGATCGTCACAGGTCAAACGAATAACATAACGTCGTTTTAGAAAATCGTGAGTTCTTATGTATTTCAGTTAAAATTAATGAAATTGATTCCATCGGATATTTTAAGCTGTAAGTTTTTAAATTGTCAAGTGAAGTGTTGTTCAAGGACATTGTTGGTGTCAGGCATAATTTAATTGATATCAACCTATACTTAGCTTCGGAAATATTTTGCAAATAACAGGAAAACTAAATTGAATTCAAAATTTATAAAAAAAAATTAGAGGAAAATATGTTTTTTTCTTTTGTTCACAGCAATAATAAAAGTGTATTAAATAAGTGCTTATAAGTTGATGTACAGTGATATTAAAACTAGAAATTATTAGAGCATTAATTTGAGCTTAATTGTTATGTTATTAAGTACTTTTTGAGTACTTTTAAAATAATGAGCATATAAAGTTATTCAATGTGACGTTTCATGCTCTTTATAATTTATTTAATGCATTTATTATTTAATATGCGTTCGAATATCAAGTGTCTTGTGTAAATAAGTATTATTTAGCTATATAGAGATTATATTTAATTCAAGCACTAATTGTGAGAAGACAATAAAATAATATTCTTTTTTCACTTAGCCTGTCGATGCTATAAAAGGTTTTCCTTTATAACACTTTTATATCTAGGGGTTTGTTTCTTCCTTCCTTCCACTTATATTTCACTAAGAAAATAAGTACAAGAGTCGGGTCACCGAAATATAACGGGAAATAAACGGGAAGATGAGTTTACTTTAAATGGTAGCTGCTGTGCTACACATTGACAGTTAACCACAACGCTGACGTTTATTAGACCAATACGGTTCGAATATCGGTTATTCAGTAACGACATCGGATATTCAGTAGAATCGGCCATTCTGTGGTGACATGGCTGCTGTACGGAAGTAGTAAAACGGCACAATAGTGCTAATTTGAGTGTGATCAACCTGTTGTAGCAATACTCTGGCTTCTAAATTATACTCATGGACAAGAAAGACATGGGTAAAGAAATTTCTCCCTCCCAACCACCGCAGTCAGTCATGGCTTATTGTAGCTCTCCCATATCTCACTTAAACTACTGTGATTCCAAGCAATTACCCGAAAATATCCCTCAGGGAGTTAGAATACTCACAGCTATTTTTTGATATAATTTTTCTCTATATTTTTCTTAATATTTTGTTAATCTCTATATCAATAACCTCCCCTTTGTGTGTATAATAATAAACTACGTATAGTTGTTATTTTAATTAGTTTGTTATCTGGAATTTTTATTGATAATTTCAACTACAATATATAGCAATTAATAATTAATTAATAATTCAATTTATTATTAAAAATATGAATGATAAGATGGGCATTAATTCCAATTAAATCCCGATTTTATACTACTTAGTAATAATTGTATAGATTATTGTTATATTTATAAACAAAAATGAATCATAAATGAAATATGATGTTATTGTAAAAGGTTATTATTAAATTAGCTACTTAAATTCATAACAAACGCGTTATGACGATCAAATTGAATGAATATTTTAAGCGTAGGTGTTATAAGATAAGAAAGACAACAAAATCTATGACAGATATAGTAAAGATATGTGAGCATATTTTACTATTTCGTGTAATGAAAAATTATGTAGTTTTAAGTTCAAAGTCAAATTAATTATAAGATCAGAGCATTGTCGTTTTTTTAACGTGTACTTATCCAAGGTTAATTTTCAAATGATTAGATTAACTGAGCTTCGAACAAATGGTAATCAGAAACTTGTAATTTAATTTATAAGATTAAATTGGATTTATGTATTGTGATCAGATTTATGACAGTACATTAGTTAACCGTGAATAGGGACCGCTTTAGGCTATTGTGACTTAATTTTTACCGATTTTATTGAGAAAGAGCGACTATGTCAAGCAAATCGCGATATTTTGTCATGTGCTTGCATTCGACAGCATTCAGACATTCCGTGATGGAATTTTTGACGAAAATTTTAATCTTTACTATGTTTAGTTTAATATTTGCGTCGGGTCATAAAAATTAATTAAAAATATTGAGTATATAATATACAAGTATAATAAATCATGTAAAGGATATTATCTAACGATATTAATTAGTTGGTTGTAGTGATTATGCTTATTAAGAATTATTAGGAAATATTTAATTTATAACCAAATTAAATGTTGTCGATAATTGTGGATGTTAAATGTCATTATTGATATCAATAAATTTCCTGAATCTTATTATATGCAAATATCATAAATTTCACCTTCGAATAAAATCTTAATTTCCAAATTAATTAGAATTTCATAAAACAAACTCACTTCAAAATTATATGAAATCACATCATTTTCCAATTACATTTTCACAAAATATTTTATAAATGCGTTCATTTTCTATATGATCTCAGTAGAACATACCTATATAGGTTGATTAAATTAGATTTAATTTGAAAGCACGAAAAATCCCACTATATTGAATATTTCGTGCAGTTTAATTAAATAATTTAAATGTCATTATATAAGAAATAGTGTAGTGATTCACAGCACGTGCTCTATAACGTTATACAAAAATATATTGAAATTATTTATTTCATTGCATCAATTTACATATTTAATTAATTTATGTTAGGTAAAATATCGTAGAAAAAAATTAAGTCATGAATTTTGAAATCATAACTTTATTAATAAAAAATTAATAATTTCTTTTAGGTTATATAAGGAAATTGAAACATTATACAATAAAATTTGACATGTATTCAAGAAATATTTATTCGTGTCCAAAAAAATTGTCGTGATTTTTTTAATTAGTGATGATATATGCATCTCATTTCTTCGATTAAAGTGCTTTTTGAATTTAAATATATTTTTTTGGGTGTGCTTTCTTTTTGAAGTTTCCGTCAATGTCAATTTTTATTATTGTCATTAATTTTTCCAATTTATTAATATTTTATTCTTTAATACTTCTCAATACCTCAATAGAACTTAGATTTTCAATTTCAATTATGCCATTGTAAACCGGTTTTTGGTCAGTTTAAAATTTTTGACGCTGTGATCCATCTTTCATTTCAACTCAACTGTCATTTTTTTTTTTGGTAAATTTCATACAAAAGTTTATGACAACTTTATTGCAAAGTTGACATTTGGAAATTAACTTATCAACAAATTAATTAAAAATTGAAAATATTTTGCAACTGTTCTCAAATAAAAAAAAAAATCACACTGGAGGTTTTTCTTTGATAATAATCAAAATCACAAGGCAATTATATTATTTACAAATTATACACAGGGGACATTAAGAACGAGGTTAATAATAAAAAAAATCACAAATTGTTGACAATTTTTGTCCTACTTTTGATGAAAACTGCATTCTTAATATTGCTCTTCTGAAATTTAAATTTTTAATAAATACGACATGAATGCGAAAAGCAGCAAAAAAAAAAATTGCCTTAAAAAATCAATTAATTTTTATTACAAAAAAAAAAAATTTCTGGCAAAAAAAAACCTCTATGCAGATTATTGCTATAAGATCATTATTAAAAATTAAGTAATCGATTCGATTTCTCATATTTTCAAAATGCACCATGTGAGTAAAAAATAAAAAAAACTTAAATTCTTATACAAGTACGCCCCTAGCGGAAATGAGTAATTTGACAAATATTGTAAATACGTAATTTGTAGTAGCAGTGCTACTGTACACTTTACTTCACTTTAATTTTTTTTTATTTTACCTATAAAGCGGTAATATTTAAAATAATAATGTGCATATGTATGTGTTTAAAAAAGTTAGAAAAAACCATAATGCTCAGTTAAAATTTAACATGTTTTTTCGGTTTTCACTAACAGTTTTTAACAATCTGTTTGAAGGAAAAAAAATTGTGAATAAAAAACCCTGTTTGAGGTTATAATGTTAAAGAGATTAAAAGCATTTTTAAATTTTACCACAAATAACTAAGTATATTTTAAAATTTATTTAATTTTTTAGTTAAAAATTAATATAAAATTATTTTTGAGTTTTTGAGCAAATCACATTCGATATTGAAGATATCGAATACAATTTCTTTGATATTTTCATTAGTTTGCTATAAAAATTCATAATGGTGGCGCTGTGAAACATTGATTTAAGTGACATTTCACCGTTTCGAATTAGTTAACATGCTTATATATAATTTTTTATTCTCATTGCTATTCTATCTCTTTGAACTTATAGTGAAAAGAAATGAAGAGTAAAGATGCACAGCATAAAACGTCGATTCGATAAACAAATGCCAATTTAATTTTGACAATTTACATCGCATAGCACTTTTAGTACAATTTTTTCCCGTAAAAAAGTAGAAAACTGCTACATAAATTAATAATATGTAAAAAATCTTATAATAATATTTAAATGTCATTGAAATTTGTTACAGTAGAATATATAATTAACAGAACAAACTGACAATTATGAAAAAAATTCTGTTTCTGTATATTATAATTTCAACTATATATATTTAAAAGTTTGTATATGTATTGGAAAATATTAAAAAAACTATAGTTGTTCAACTTGAAAATCTTTTGTTAAACTAAGAATCAATTTTAAAGGTTCTGAGAAAAAAATAACACATAATTTTTAATAATATTATTAAACTACATTGTTTAATTTCGCATTGTAAATGTGAGAAAATTTAAAACTAAGTTGTATAATTGATGTAAATCTCATAATAATAATTATTATTTATATATTTGACATAAAACGATTACCAGTGATGATAAATGAGGTATGTATGTTATATGAGACAGGTTTTTTCGTGTTATACTAAAGTTATGATTGATTGACAAATTTTTGTTGCATAATGCAAGACTTGTAAGTTATGTCTAATAAATTTCCACTATATTATTCTAATTTTCTTAATTATTTTTATATAATTCTTTCTAATATTATATTGTAAGTGAATTGCAGTATGAAAATACTCTCGTTTCTAAACAACATCCGTGTTCGTATTTAACGATAGAATTATTTTCACTCGAAATAAAAAAAAAAAAAAACAAGAAATTCACCTGAACTATTCGAATACTCGTAGCTTTTAATTTTATTTTTTATAAAAGCAATTTTAATATAAATTTCAATAACCTAAATCCTAAATGATAAAAGTAATTTTTAATAATATTAAGTGCGCTGATAACAATAAATTAAAGCGATAATTTCAAGAAAGTTTAATTATTTCCTAAGCTTTTTTTTCTGTCAAAACACAACACAACCGCAAAGTATGAACGGTTTTCAAATGCAATTGTAATTCTTGGAAGTGTGTGTATTAAGAAAAACACCTTATATAAGTTTGAAATTTTAAAAAAAAAATTATTGCTCATATTTTCCAAAGCTTTAAAAATCCTCTCTTTTAAATTTGCTATGGAAAATTTCGAATTTTTCAAAATTCACTTCCAACTTCAAATGGAAATTGTTGAAAAAAAGCTTTCAAGCATAAATTTAATGTGAATAAAATAATGGGGAAGATAAAGAAAAAAACATCAACGAGAAAGCACTGGAACAATTTAAAATGAAACATAAAAGCTTTTTCTGATATTCCAATTTTATTTGAATTTTAAAAATGAAAAATTTTAACGAATAAATATGATCGTGTAGGAAAAGCTCTCTTATTATTTAATGGAAAATAAGTTTTAAGAGTTTTTCACCACTCTCGTTTATAAAATTGAATAAGGGAATGAAATTGTCCATGATTATTGATCAAATATGGTGAATATCAAAGAATTTCTTTGTTTTTTACTAAAACTTTTTACTACAACTTCATCTTTAACATTTAAAAGAGTTGAATATTTTTTATACTCACCTAAAAATTTCATATTAAGCATAATGCTTTCTAAACTTGGAAAAATTCAACACACAATAAATTTTCATTCATAAATTGTTTTAGTTTTTCAAATATTTTGATAGCATGCAATAAATTTATCGCATGAAATTATTTTTATAAAATATGTGCTTTTCTCTGAATTTATTATGTAACGTGTATATATGAAGATCGTGACGTTATGCAACAAATTTATCTCATGCGACAAAAGTATTTGATATTTATAGAGGGAATTTGTTTTACTTTGTAATTTAAAAATTTTAGTTGTATAATTTCTTAAAAAAATATTTAGAAAGTTATAAATAACATTTTATAGCTAAATCGGTTGATATAATCTAATATTTAGCGTTTTTAAAATAATTTCCAAATTTCTTATGGAAGCTGTCAATAGGCGTTACCAAAAAGTTCGAATTTTTTGTCGCTATTACCTAATATTATCAAATTCCATGTTGTGACAGTGTTGCACCATAGATTCATTTTAGTTGACTTGTGTTCTAATAATTCTAATAATTTATATGAAAATTACGTCGTTTAATAACAATAATTTCCCAATTTATAAGCATATGCAAGAATACATTTTTATTAATCACAACAAATCGAAAGAAAATTATAAAAATTTAAAAAACATAAAAATTCAAATATTTTTTTTTTAATCTACTAAAAGTATTCAAAATATTTTTAATGAAAAAGAAGATATAAAAAAAATTTATGAATGAAAAATGCGATGACATAAAATTTTTTCAAAATTATTAATCACATTTCACATCACTGCGCACAATAAACAAATCGGACCATGCGTATATCTTTTGAAAATTAATTTATGCATTAACAAATGCATAGAAATTATATAAGATCTCATTATTCATAATAAAATATTTTAATCTTATTCTAAATTTAGAGTTCATATTACTTTGAATTTTTCATTCGAATACGCTTACCATTCAAAGTTTATAGAATTCAGTTTCATTCATAAATTTCAGTTCTCAAATATATTGAGTATATGAATTTTTTGAGTAAATATTGAATGGAGTGGAGTAATAAATTTCGTAGTTGATTTTAGAATGCTCTTCATATTTTAAGAAAACTTTCTTGAAAGAGTCTTACAACTACAATCTTACAACGCGTTGTTCATATTACTGCGACAAGGCGAAAGTTGTGTGAGACGTCAGAAGATTTATTGTCTCAATTCAGTTAGCAGTATAAACTGTGTCTAAATCAGTGCATTTTAAAATATTTTGACATTTCGTACAACTGCAGCTGTCGCAATGTAGCGATGCCAATATTTTATTGTTATAATGAGAAATTTGGAAAAAATCATCTTATGTCTCTTGTCACACTTTCAATATTTCTGTATGTTTATTAAGGTTTTGACAAGTCAATCTAACATAGCGTTTTCTCTTTTTGTATAGGGAAATATACACTAAATGATATTTCAACTTTACTTTCAACACAATTGCTCAGACTGTGATGCCATTAACTTATAATCCAGAAGACATTGTTTATTAAATAATTTACAAAATATGATGTAAATAAAAATTTAAATTTTCTATTTGATATTTAATTTATGGTGATGAACTCTTAGTACAAATCGCATGAAAAGGTTTCAAAACACATTCATATTTCATTTTAATTTCAATAGTTTTTAAATAGGTCTAATTTTTTCTTAGTTCTTTCTTTTGTTATTATTATTGTTAGTAGCTGCACATATTATGCATTTTATTATTTTTAAAATATCATATTACAAATTTATAGTCCACTTCTTTATTCGTAATAAATTTAGTTTTTGCTTTTCTTAATCTCTTCTCTGCTCTAGATGGTGATATATTGGTATGGAAGGAGGAGTATAGAAGAAGATTTCTAAAGATTTTAATTCATTCATAAAAAAAGTTTCTTTTTCCTATTTTATTTTGTTTATTGTGTTCTTGTTGTATTTTACACTTTTATGGTTTCTGTGCATTTTATGGTCACCTCACCTTTATAATTGTAATAGTACATACATACATAGTAGAAGACATAGGAGAATAAAACGCATGGGGAGCATAACTTTTGTTAATTTTTTTTTTGATAATGACAATTGCTTGAAATATGGCCAATCCAATATGATAAAGAAGTGAGTGAATAAAATAAGATTTATGATTTCTAGGCTTCATTTATAATTGTTATATTTAAAGATGCGGTAGGTACGCATTTAAGAATAGGAGAAAATTATGTAATTTTCATGACATACACACATAGGCTTTATAAGTTTATAAGATGTTGATTTTTTTTTTGTTTTTGTGGAAATCGCTTGACCATTTTCTCACAATTAATCATCTCATGTGCATTTTTACGTCTTAATTTTTATTATTTAAGTTCGTTTAAAAATTTTGTAAGTTTTGTAGTAAAAAAAATAATGTTGTGATTTTTAGCACATTTTCAACAAAATTCAAAATTAAAATTTCATCCTCTACAACAAAATTTTTACCCGACCCAATTTTTCTCCATGTCTTAAAAAGTGATAACCGAAAATTGCCATAACATTCGAATCTAGACTGAAAACATTCTCGAATGCCGCAAGCACAGGGTGATATTGACTCGTTCTATCGAATAAAAAAACGACTTAGAAGACGACGGCCGTTGAAATCTTTGATAATTTTTTCATTATTAATTGCATAATTTTTTCATTACCGTCATTACTACCATTTTGTTATTGTTTTCAAATTTTTTGTTCTTCCTTTTCTTCTTTCCGAATTGGTGCAAAATGGGGTTGTAAAGAGTGTTTTGAGACTTTATGTGGCGGGCTACACTGAGGATCAGAAGCTACACTAACTTTAAAATTTTGGAGAAGTAAGGCATAGATGTCGGCAATCTGCTATTCAGTTTCGGTAATCGATGTTCCTGTAGAGTACGACATATTGATTTAAGCAAAAATTAAGGGGGGGGGGGGGGCGGTTGGCCGGGGCATTTCTGTCTACACTGATGGTTCTAAGACATCCAATGGGACTGGGGTAGGATTTTCAATATGCGCGGCAAAATTTAGAATAAATGGTCAGAAATGAACGTGACATTTTGAAAAACGGAATTCTTGCTCGAAATTTTTTTAAACTCTGGTTACCACGTATTATTCTTTTAATTTCTTAAAAAAAAATTATGTAAAATAAATTCTAAAATTTTCGAAATTTTTATATTTTTAATAAACAAATTCCTATTAAAATTTATTGCCCCATTATTTCTAAAACAAATCAAATTAAATTTTAATAATTTTGTTTTTCTCCAGTTGACAACAATTAAAGCGAAAAATGCCTAAAACTCAATTATTTTAAATATTTCTCTTAAAACATTCCGTTGTATCAATTAAAAATGCATTAAATTTTTCTTTTTTTTTTTTATGTACAGCTACTCGCGCTTGTATAATTTAAAATTTCATTGACATTTTTATATCGCGTCACAAACAAACAAAAAATTTAACGAGATTTTTTTTATTTTCCTGAATTTTCTTTAAGGAAAGGCACACACACACACGCTGACATACGCATCAATTTTCTTTTTTCTCTTGTAAAAACGTTAATGAATCATGACCTTCGCAATAAATCGGGTTGAATTTTACGTGAATTGTGAGAAATTCTTTACCTTTTATTATCAAAAACGAAAAAAAAAAAATGAAATCAAAAAGCAACTTCAGGTCAATCACAGTTTTTTAAATTGATAAAAAAAAGAAGAAAAAAATGAATTTCTTCAGTAAACAAAATGTGAAAACTCAGTCCCCTTCATTATGAGAGAAGGAAAGCAGCAAAAAAGAAATTGCGACTGAATAAATCAAGGGTTTGTAATGAAGCACATAATTTGCGACCTTTGTGAAAAATTTTAAGAAAGTCGCAAAACCGTAAATTTCAAAAGTTGAATACCGTGTTCTTATATAATTTTTTTTAATAGAAGAGAAAAGTTGCTTACTTGTGGAATTCACAAAATTTTTACGTTTTCTGGCGCAATAACGTGTTGAATTTGTTGGATTTTGAGAAGTGATAATTTGAGACAGAGAGAAAATGGGAGAGAATTCTCTTTTTTATAAAATATTTTCTAAGCTAGAACTAAATCTTATGAGATTTTAGCATTTTATGTCAACCTTGTATAAATTAATGCTCAAACAAACAGACTGACGAGTGGCCGACAGACAATTTAAAAAAAAATGAGTAAAATTTTTTCAAAATTTTTTTGAAAATATGCTAAAAAGACAACAAAAATATGAAACCTACGTTGACAATTATTGCGATTTTGCTGCAAAATTATACTTTTTTTCATCGCTTCAAATTATTAACGCTCTAATAAATTTTTGCGCATAAATGTGTAAAAGTACCAACAAATCTTGTTATTTCCTTAAAAAAAATTAAAAAAACAAAAGAAAGGAAAAAAACCAGACTAAAGAAGTTATGAATTCCAATGTTTGTGTTTACGTTATTGTAAATTTGCAATTTTACCATTTTTAGTCTAGTTTAAAATTGCATACAGTTGAAATGAAAGTGAATAATTTTACAATTCTTTAAATGGCAATTCGAGATTAAGATTGAAAATTATTATTTTTGTTTCATTTATTTTTCTCCTCTATAGTAGCTTGAACTCATCTACTATTTCAAGATTTTAATTTTGAGTCCCATAAACATTTTAGGTTTTCAATATTTTTTAAATGATACTTTAATGACACGCACAATTTTTCAACTAATGGAAAATCAAATTTTCTTTATAATGGGTGAATATTTAAGCATTTAGATTTTGAATTTAAAGTAAAACTCGGTATAAATGCAAATTTGCATGTAAATTGATCGTTACCACTTATATTTCAATTGATTGTTATCCTAGTCGCCATTTTCTAGGGATTTGGCTTTTTCGAAAACGTTTCAAAATATTATTAATTACATGTTCAATAGCGTTTGTCGAAGGGGCAACCAAATGGGGCTGGAATTGCACGTACTTTTTAAGACAATAATCTGGAACTGTAAAACCTTATTAGCTTGGCGACCAAGTTACTTAAGTCCAAAATATGACAACCTCACATATTCTTCAATGATTGACATTTATTTATTTAATGTAATTTGAAATGCCGAACTAAATTTAGCATATTTGACGTTGACATATGTCAGACACATGCAAAATGTCACAAAATGGATACATAAAAACCAAATATAAAAGTAACTACCCGTTACGTTCTTTGAACTCGTTTTAATACACATTCAACTATAGCACTGTACAAAATATGGTTCGCATTAAAAGTACATTAATTTTCTTATTTATTTTGATGCATTTTTAATTATAACCAATAATAGTGAATCAATTTATAACTGATTTTAATTACCAGTTATAAATAACGTTTTGTAATTGATATTTGCAATTGCAATCATTTATATATATGTATATACGGTTAAACTTGTCATATTAAATAGCAAGACTTCTTATTACGCATAATTTAACATTTTGATAATTACGAATTAAAATTTTAAATCGTTTAAGCGCGTGCTGTGTGTTTCAGTATTTACGTTTACATATTTATTTGATATACAACGGGATTTTCATGATTTTTTAAATTATAACAACTTGTATTTTGTTATATGTGCGTGTACATGACTTTGATTCTCGATTTATGTATATATATTGAGTTATGAATGAATTAAAAATAATTTAATTGAAACTATTAGTAATTTATTCATGTTAATTAAGGACTCTTCAAGCGTAATGGTTCCAATCAGCAATATTTGGTTGAAATTAAATGTTTAAGAGAATTGAGATTCTCACAGCGTCATGTGACGCTCACGTCACCTGTGAGTCTTAAAATTTATTTTTGGCATTCCAAATGTATTATAGATAAACAATTGGCAATGCGAAAGTGCAGTGTTTTTTTTCAAACGCATCTCTCAATTTTGATTATTTGACTGCATTCCATACATGCGCTAAGTGACAAATAAAAATCTTAATAATAAATTTGGAGCATTTAAAATTTTTTAATGATTTCCAGTTGCTCATTAAAAATTAATATTTTTGAGCATTTAAAATTAAATCACATTAGTTATGATATTGAATTGAAAAAATAATTAAAATGTTGACAATATTATAGTTGACAGTAGTTCATTAAAAATATTTTTGAAATTTGAAAGGTTCAATAGAAAGAATTATTTTACATTGATATTTTTTTTTATAAAAGTAGCTAATCGGGTCAAGGTTTAATAATGAATTTTTATGTATTAATGAACATTATAATTTGGAATTGAAGGAGTTCATTAAATTATTAAAATAGACATGGTATGTGTGTAATTGGTTTCCATTATTGTATGGTTTAAGTAGAATGTTAAAAGGATTAATTTGTTTTACTATGAATATGTTAATGGAAATTGAAATATTGACATGAATAAAATAAAATTTGTGTTACTTTGTTTAACTTTACGTTCAGCGCAGTTCGAGCAAAGCCAGCGAGTAGTTAAAGAGCAAAGTCACTATTGAATCTGAAATACACCTAATAATCAGAATACTAAGAAAAGTTTGTATAATTTAAGTTTAATCTCTTCCAAATTGAAGAGTTTGTAAAAAACAGGACTGGTATTTAATATATTGAGCAATATAAAACAAAATGGGTATACCTTCGCAGCACAAATTAACTGCAAATAAAAGCTGGGACACATATATAACATTTAATATTAAGGTATGTGAGTATTTAAAGAACCATCCATCAATTATCCATGATCATCCATGAAATTTTCAACTCAGTGTACTGAATTTTTTTTTTTTTTGATAGATGGTCATTATCTACATAATTGTCAAAATTTTGACATTTGTGACAATTATGTAAATATTGACAGATTTGACAGTATGTAGATACTGGCATTTTTGACAATTATGTATATTTGACATTTTATTTATACGTTTTGCAAATTTTTCAAAATGTACCAATTATTTTTGAGCCATTTCTATTACGTTTACATCATTTATTTGTTTGTCAAATGAATTATAATATTATTCTAACTATAAGCCATAAAAATTATATCCAAAAATTATTATTCGCGACCATATACATACAAACACACAATATTTTGTATGTATCTATATATCTGAATGACCGAAATTTTATGATGTTATTACGAAAAATGAAGTCGTGACTTGGATATTCTCGCTTTAATTAAATTTTAAGAAGTTAACCTTGACGATAGACAACAGTATCTATATTAAAAATCACATATGACGGAATATTGAAGAGAACACAAAATTTTATACTCGTATATATATAAAAGAGGCATTGTGTTCTCGGATGATAAATAGCATTTGGTGAATAACATGATAAATTAGATTTCCATTAAGAAAAATCCATTTTCGTATTATATGCAAATTAAATTTTAATTTAAAAACGAAAATTCTTCCAAGTCATAATCAAATGCAAAATTTTAAAGTTTCGAACAGAATAAATTAACAAAAATTCAATATTTCTCAAAAAAAAAAATTTGTTTTTCTCTTTAGCAATTCAATATTATTGTTATTATTATTGGTTGAAGTTAATAATTTTGGCAGCAGAATTTTAGAGCTCATTGAATATGCATAATAAATTTAATCACCTTGCACTTTACTGTATTGCAGTCTTTTGAATCAATAAATTGACAGTAAATGTTATAAACAAAATGCATACCATATACATGTGGTGAATAAATATTCAACTTCCATACACATACTCATGTATAGTTATACATTAACAGTAATAATTTTAGTTTTCGAAATGAATGTACGTGATTAAGTTTTTTATCATCTTCACAAACCACCATCCCACTCAGTGCTATCGTTTGTTATCTATTTAATGGTATAAAAGTAGATTTTCATATAAAATTTTTGAATGTTATGCAAGTTGTGATGACTTTTATTATTTTGTGTTTTATATTGTATATTAATCTAAAAAATCTATAAGATGAGCATTAAAATAATTTTGAAATATAATTTTATAACGATGTATAGCAAGTTTATTTGAGAGAGGTAAAAATGTGTTGCCATTTGCAAAATTTAAAATACTAGTTTATAAAACGTATTTGAAGAGTCTTTTTAAAAGTCCAGCAAATTGAGAAAACGTTCTGTTCGAATTATTAGTACTTATTGCATATCATTAGGAGGAATTAAAAAAAAATAATTTTAAAGGAAGCTATACTTGGACTTATGTTGTATTAGCCTGTCAATTAAGGAAATGAAGACATTACTCTCGTAAGACATAAAAAATTTTATTGTATATAAATTCTATTCTTCATAACATTATAACGAAAATTGACTGTGACGTCAAAATGTACAAAAGTATTTTGACATTTCTATTTATATCTCTGTTTCTTGATATATAAAATCATGGTCTTTCGCGGTCATCTCACTTTTTATGATTTCGTGAAATATAGATTTATTTTAATGAGTTTACTCATTTATGAGCATACATAAATTTCTTTTATAAACGAATTATCTACAATATTTCAAAAATTGACTTACAATATTTTGTAATCTGATGGAATATTTTCTATTTTTATATTCCAATGTACATATATTTTCAAAATAAATGAAAAATCAAAAAAATTGCGTTTATGTTTAGTCACAAAACACACTCTAATCACACAAATCTGATTGAAATCTAAGTTTTCTTAGCGTTTGTCTTTATAGTTTAAAATAACAAACAAACAAACACAAAAATAAATACTAAAAAAAAAAAACGTAACCATAACATTTTCTCCTCAGGCTTCATATACTCAACTAATTCATCCGTACCTCTACATAATATAGAAGTTAAAATAATTTTCTATTTAACCAAACTAAGTATATGTAAAGTAAGCAATGTGGCGAGTGGTCAGCTAATAAACATGTTACTTTTTAAATATTCATTACCTTTCTATATAAATATTTTTTTTTCTATTTTTTTGTAAAAAAAAAATTTATAAATCGTTTAAGATTTTCGCTTCATTTATGCCGTATGAAAAGAGATTAGCGGTGGAGTATAGAAATAAGTAAAAAATTTTTTTGTAGTTCAGATATGTAGGGTTGATCTTGTCAATTCTGTGATAAACTATAAGTATAAAAGATTCTAAAAATTTTATAGGGTATGCTGTTCGGACTATTGTTAAGTCGGGTCGTTCTTGATTAAGTTCTCTTATTTATTATGTAGAACTCGAAATCAAATCTGAAATTTTCTGTCATTCGAATTATTGCCAACTATAAATAGACCAGAATAAATGGACTAAGGCAACACTTCCGTGCTTTCCCTTACAGAATGTAGACACAAAAACACGATAGAGCAAAACAAATTCATTTTGACTGGTTTTGGTTAAACTTCTTTATTATTGATAGGTGTAATGACGAATCGAGTCCGCCTATCTTTGCCTGTCGATAATTTTTAACACTTACATATTTTGACATTTCTAATTGGTGTTAAGAGTGTTGCCGTTACCACTGCTGTTGTTGAAATAACGTCGTTCTGTTTGTATCTTAAAATTTATTTCGTTTTCTCTCTTAGTTTCTCTCAATTCTATACGTTTCTCTTTTACTGCTCTACCCAGTAAACTGATTGGCTAATTTATAACACCCTGCAAACATATTTCGTATATGTGAACATAATAAAGGGTGACGGGCTCTTGTTTTTTTTTTGTAGAAAATAAATCGTTCATTAAAGAATAAAATATTTTTTAAAATAGGTATATGTAAAACTTACATAAGAAAAGCTTAGCAATGTAATGTAATGTAAATTTTAACCAAAAAAAAAAAAAATTTCTTAAGCGATTTTTATGTTAATATAAGAGATGCGATTCGCACTTGTAGATTTTGTTATACAAACATAAATAACAATTTTCTATGCTATTTTTGCTTTTATCATTTTTGAATTGATTTGCTTCTAAAGTGTTATTTTTTGTGCTTGGGATTGAATGTGCGCGCGGTTTGTTTAGTGTGTTGATCTTTTATTATTGTTACTTTTATTTTATTTTGGTAATTTTAGACATTTTAACAAATGTCTTTAATATTTTTTTTTTTGTTTTGCCTATTTCTTTTTCATGTTTATGTAACGTGGACACAATGAGAAATCATTTATTTTCGTTTTTTATATTTCAAGTCTCTCTTAATATATTAAAGTTATTTAGTACATTTTAAAATAACATTTTTGAATAATAGTTGAATAATTTTTAAAAGAAATTGAGAAAGAAAATTAAAACAGAATAATAATAAAAATTTAATAATATTAGGTAAATATTTTGACATGTTAAAGGGGGGAAAATGAAAATATTTTCGAATTGAAATTATTTTATACAATTAAATTTTAAAATACGGATTTTTTTTTTTGTATTTTAGAATGTTTGTTAAATGTACGAGGTGCTGTTTCAATATTTGGATAAAAATTAAGTTGTTTGTTCAAATTCTTGTGATTTGAAAACATTTTATCTTGTATAATATTTTCTCTTTTCCTGTCATCTGATGATATAGGAGAGAATGATAGAAGAGCTACATATATGACTGTATAAGTATAATTAGAAGATTTGGTATGTGACATATGTGCTACAGACAATATTTATATGTAAATAAAAATTGCTGTTAACATTGAGATTACTGCCATGACAATCACAGTGATTATCTGCTTGAGTGTCAAAGAAAGTTAAGAATATTATACGACAAGTGCATTATTATTGATTATGTATTGAGAGTCAATTTTAAAAACGAGAAAAGCAGAGTTTTATATAATATACAAATTTTAGTTTGAGAATTTACGGTAACACTGTTGAACGATAACATTGAAACATATCGAAATTCATATTAAGAAAATATATGTATTTCAATTTATTTGATTATTATTGAAAATTTTTTTAATTATATTTTGAGTAGCATAGTTGTAAGAGAGGACATTTGAATATCAGCAAAGATTTTTCACATTTGTGATTGTGAGAAGTAGATCTCTCAAACCTCTCAAGACAAATCTCTCAAAAAATGTACTCATTCAAAAATACACAGATATAGTGAAAAGTACTTATATATTAGTTATTTTTCTCATTAATTACAATTTTAATTTGGTTAATAAATTTGCTGTGCCAAAAAATTTTAACATTTTCTTTTGAAAATTATCTAATTAACTAATTATTTTAAATTACAATACCATCCTATTTCATAATGAATTTAAAGGTAATAATTATTATAATTTTACTTATTTTTAATTAATTTTTTTAAAATTAAATACGATTATTAAATTTTTTTCTTGTATAAATAAATAAAAACTTCAAAGAACGCTTCCAACACTTTTCTTTCATATTGTTATAACAATTTACGAACATACAAAACCATACATGTAGCATTTATAGAAATAACATTAAATAAGAATTTCTGTATATGTATGTTTTCATTTTATTTAATAGTTCTCATAATACTGGCAATAGATGTTGATAATTCTTTAATAAAGAAAACCCGCGATACCATTATAGAAAAAAAAAAAACACAAACAATGAATGTTGCATGCATAAATGTAATAGCCTTCTACTAAATAATAGTCGTGGTGTTCGCGAGCAATTTATAAAAAAAAAAGGTAAAAATAAATAAATAAAATAAAATAGAAAAATAACTTTTATCAGGTAATTTTGACTGCAGGACAACAGCATTTAATTTGATACAAGTTAAGATTTTTTTTTCTATAGTGCTATACTTTGCATTATTCCTAGTGTGTATAAGTTCTTTTGTATTCCATTCATAATTACAATTTACTGGGCCTAGATAGTCATATTTTATAGGATGATTTTTAAATTTCTTGGATAATGAAAAAATTTGCAGAAAGAAATCCGGCAATTTTGTTTATAATTGGATTGAAATTGCACTTATGAATCTCGAAGAAGTTTGGCAGACATGCTATTCTTGGAGATCTTGTAACATATTTTGTATGAACGCCAGATGCGCAAAACTTTTTTCACATTTTAAGCCGTTTTTCGTAAAAGTGCGTTCCTGACAGACATTTTTCCATATTTTAAGTGATTTCGTAAAATTACCGTGCCAGATCGGCACTCTTCCATATTTTGAGAAGTTTTCCTAGAACATGCGTACCAGACAGATAATTTGGCATGTTTTTCGTAAAAAATGTGTTCGAGATTGTCACTTTTCCATATTTTAAGCGTCTTTCGTACATTTTGCATTCTAGACAGACATTTTTTCGTTTTTCGTCAAAAGCTTCATATTGGGGTTTTTATATTTTATTTTCTATGCCCTAGACAAGTTTTGATTAATTTTAAAATTTATACTTGTATATTGTTTATTGATGTCGGCAACATAATTGGATTTAAAGTAATGCCTGTAATAGCTTTTTTTTGTTTCATTTAATTCAAGAGATTTTTGTTTTTTGTACTCTTACATATTGTTGTGCTCGCGTATATCTTTTTCTTATTTCATTCTTAAAACTCTTATATAAATTCATTTTGTTTTTTGTTTTTCTGCCAATTTAGTTAAATTTATCTTTAGAACATGAAGAAGAAAATAAAATTAAAATTTTCATTATTTTATTGTTATTATTTTTGTTTTAATAACATACAAAATAAACCGAAAATGTATCAGTTTATATCTAAAGATTTAGATAGATTTTCTGGTTTCTTAATGGCATAATACATATATGGAATGCATCTTCACTCTCTTTAATCTTTACTTTTCTCTGTAATTGTACACTTTATGGGATGTCTGCCTATATATTTTATATAATGTGCTTATACGTATATACTGAATGAAGTTTAGATATAGAATTAAGAGTTTTAGTATTATATTATTGTAATCTTTGACAAGCAATCTAAAATAATTTAAATGGATTAATGTTTTCTGATGAAATTAAATTATATGGTATATACATATCTACAATATGTTTGTAGACATGTGTGGCTAACACACGCTAATAAAAAAAACGAATAATGTCAGTTCAGTCCCGAGTATTCGGAATAAACTACTATTCGGGATAAATTTCTTTCTTTAACAAAATATTTCAAATTTTCGTCATCAAATGCATTTAAATTTGATGAAGCTCCGATTGCTTTGAATTTTTGGTTCGTTCATCAGCGAAATATGGTTTTTGCTTCGTAATCAGCGCAATAAGCATATTCCGCTGATTACGCAGCAAAAAGTTTTAGGCTATTCACAACATTATTGGAACAACCATTTGTGAAAATAATTACGCCGGTGGCCATCTATGCTATATTGCTGTAAGTTGACAAAGTCACTTTACGAGAGAGCTTTTGAAGTTTCGTTTTGATCTTTATTTTAATTTTTTTGTTCTCTTCAGTTTAATTGCTGATACAAACTTGTAATTAAGCTAAATAAGATCAAATAAGATCTGTTTTTGAACTTAGCTGGCTTTGATATGAAGTATTTCCAATAGAGAAGAATGGATGTTTGCAAAATTTTAGAAAATATTATAAGCCTTTTCTTTCGAACAACTTGTGATATAGATCTTCGTAATGTTATGAATTTTCCCAGAAAATGCTTCTCGTGATTGTCTTTCCAAGTCTGTTACAACCCAATTTTGTCATTATTATGGAGTTACAGGTTATAAGAGAATGGATAGTACGCGAGAATTATATTATACTCGTATAATAAAGGTAAAACAATGATTATAAATGGAAAAAAATTTTAATATTTTTTTTATTTTCTTCTAATTATTTTAATAATATAATATGTAGATATACGAGAAAATGTTTGAAAATAATTATTCTTATTAATAAAATAGTTTTCATTTCATACATATAGATGGCCAATTATGTATATTTTGTGTTTTGTAATTTTTTTTCTCTCCAAGTTTTTTTCTCTCGTTTTCTCTCAAACAAAAGAATTTTTATAATTTATTCACAATAGTTGTATTATTCTATGGCATTCTAATGTTTTTGTAATATTTCAATAAAAAATGACATCAAAAAGGTTTAATAATTTTCTTCTTTTGGGAAATTTATATTAGAATTAAATTAACATTAATAAAATAATTTTATTATTGTTATTATACGTGTTATTGTTACATGTTCTTCTTGTGCCATGTAAGTCTGAAAGGTAGTTTTGAAATTAACAATAGACCACAGGTGTAGAATTAAGAATAATTATACATATAAGTTTTTTTTTTATTCTCATAGTTCTTTTGTCAGTTTTGTTTTTTATTCTCTTGCTATTTAAAAAAAAAATTAAATAACTCAATTTAAACTTCAATTTTCAGAAAATAATTCATAAGGTTTCAAGTAATTTTGATTTTTTGTTTCAAATTTTATTGAAATATGCGAAGCTGAATGATGAAATTTGATTTTTTATGCTTTTGAATTCAGTCAATTTTCCTGTTTTCGGCGTATGTACTAATCAATCATGGCTAGGTACCTGTAAACAATGTACATAGTTTATATACATACAATTTAATTAATTTAATGACGAATTAGAAGAAATAGAGGTCAAATGTTGAGATATTACGGTATTCTTTTTAACAACATTCAAATTCTCTAAATAATTTATTCACAATAGTTCTAAACTTCTTCAATTACTCTCAAAATTTTGAAAATATGATCATTAAGAGCGTGAATTCATTCGTCTTTTGAATTTGATTTTTATTTTTTAATGTAGAACTTTTAGTTGACTTAATCACGTGCTTATTTTACTGTCCTACCAAGTTTTTACTATATATAAAGCGATATTTGAAAATTAATTAAGTTCACAATAGTTAAGGTTATTGAATTTACACAGAGATGATACAAAGTTAACTAAATAGTGTACCTTCTGAAAGATTTTTACCGCATCCCGTTATATTCGTTTCTTTTAATAAAAGTGTTAAATCACTTGAAATTTCCAAATAATCACAAAATTTTACTATTACCAATTAATTAATAATATATTTTTTTTGAATAAATTGCTAAGCTTAAAATGCAATAGTGAAAATTTAATAAAAGTATTATTTTTTTTATTAAAAATGCCAAAACTCATTAAGTTATTAAAATAAAAATCAATAAAGAAAATTTTTTAAAATCAATATTAAAATTTGTAAATTTTCAATCAAAAAAATTAATAAAAAAAAACACCAATAAATTTAATAACAAAATCTTAATATCATTAATCACCTTTCTTTTTTTATAACATAAAAATATTTTTATTACAAGTGAATTTTTTACGAAATCTTTACGAAAATATTTTCATAATTGATTTTGTTTGAAATTTTAAATTGAAAGTTCAAAAATACCATCTATATTATAGCTACATAAATTTTGTTTTGACTTTGAAATTCATTACGTCATATATGCTGTTTACATCCAAAACAAATAGATATACATTTGAATCGTACCTTAGGGCTAACATCAAACGCTTATATCCTATATGAAATTTGAATTTTTTTTTTCCCTAAAATCTTCAAAAATAAAGAGACACGAACATCAAAATTCATAATTACTTTTATTGTTTTCTTTTTTTGTTTTACTGCACTTATGAATTTTTGTACCTACAATGTACCTATGTTTGTACCTATGTTTATACACATGTATAAATTAGAGAAAAACGAAAATTAATATTAAATTTGGTGTTTTATTCGACCTTGTGTTTTCCGCTAAAACAAAAAAAAATTAAATTTATTTTTATTGAAAATATTTGAAAAAAATGGCTAAAGGCTGTTATTTATACTATTTTTCTTTATTTTATTGGTACCACAATAAAACTCTTATACATATATTAATATTTTCGATTAAAATATAAAGATATACTAAGTGTAATGCAATTATTGTTAAAATGATTGGAATATATAAAAAAAAAGGAAAACACAAGTGTACTAAATTTGTTTCTATTTTCTTTTTCTTCTTCTTCTTCTTCAATCCTTTCCATTATGATTTATGCGATGGGAACTATAAAAATCTAATTTACAGACATGGTAAAATTATTTTGTAAAATTAAAATAGTAATTTTCAATTACTTGTAGTGAAACCGTGATTTTTGACATCGTAAACTTGCCGGCTAATCATTTGACGTATTGTAAAAAATTGACAACAGTAAGAAATTGGTACTTACAGAAATCACTTGATTAAAAATCTTGCATTGCCGAATGGAAAGTATTTAAGAACAAGAAAAAAGTAAGGTGATTTGCCTTTCGCTAAGTAAGTCTGGTATTCTGTAAACCACAATTTTATTATCAGTCTTAAATGGTTTAAGAACTTAATTATTGTTTAATACTTGATTTTTCTTCCTATATCGCTCATTTTAATTTTTGCATTGCTTTACCAAAAATTTTGCATTCCCACACAAATTAAAATGTCGCTGCGCTATCTAGTGCTTTTTACCATAAATTTTATATGAATCGCAAACCAGAATGTATATGACATTATTTATGTACAACTAAAATCAAAATTGTGAATGGAATATTGTGAACATAAATGATTTTTTGAACAAGAGAGTAAATTTTGTATTTAAGAGCGAAAGGGTAAAAAAGAGTAGGAGTAGAAGTGAATTGCCGTGTATGGTCGGTTTCTTTTACGTGATTCTTAACAACTTGGCATTAATAAATTGAGTTTGTTTTTCAATTTCAATAATTTTAATACCAAAATTTTGAAATTTTTAATTTAATATTTAATTAATATAGATTTTTTTTATTTTATTTTCAGGTAAGGCAAAATTATTTCTCGTAATTATTTACTTTCAAAATATTGAAAAAGAAAGGCTTTTTTCGAAAACTTGTGAGTAAATTTGAATTTAATTCAAAAAATAATGAATACATCAATTTTGCCACGTTTATCACATTTATAAATTGTACGAATATTAAAAAAAAAAAAAAAACATCAAAAGCGTGCGTTTTTTTTGTTTCATATTTATTTTTGTGTTTTATTTAATCGAAAATAACAAAATATAAAAAATGTATAACATGAAATTGAAAATATATTATTAAAAGAAAGAACAACAACAATAGCATATAAGAAGAAATAATTATATTTATAAGAAAACGGAAAAATAGAACAATAATTTAAGAAAATATGAATAACAAGTAAAAACGTTTCAGTCGGTATAAACCGATTGAATTATACCCTGCACCTTTCGTTATTGTGTAGCTGTTACTCGAACCTGTGAAGTCATTCTATAGAAACTTCACGGATATGGCTGACCTATAATTGGACATCCGACTGCCAAGTTTCATGAATCTGACTTTATAATTTTTCCAAATATTTAAAATTAGCTTTTGGAGTTGTATGGCAAGTCCCCGAACTTGTCAAGCAATTCCACTAAAACTTCACAAATATATCTGATCTATAATTGGACACACAACTGCCAAGTTTCTTGGATCTCACTTTATTATTTTTCCAAATATTAAGAATAAGCTTTAAGACTTGTATGGGAGCTACTCGAACCTGTCAAGCAATCCCATTAAAACTTTAGAAATATGTCTTACCTATAATTGGACACACGACTGCCAAGTCTCATGAATCTGACTTTATTATTTTTCCAAATTTTTAAAATAAGCTTTTAGACTTGTATGAGAGCTACTCGAACCTGTCAAGCAATACCACTAAAACTTCAGAAATATATCTAACCTATAACTCGACACAAAACTGCCAAATTTCATGAATCTGACTTTATTATTTTTCCAAATATTTAAAATTAGCTTCTGGAGTTGTATGGCAGGTACCCGAACCTGTCAAGCAATTCCTCTAAAACTTCAAAAATATATCTGATCTATAATCGGACATCCAACTGCCAAGTTTCATGAATCTGACTTTATTATTTTCCCAAATATTTAAAATTAGCTTCTGGAGTTGTATGGCAGGTACCCGAACCTGTAAAGCAATTCCTCTAAAACTTCAGAAGTATATTTGACCTATAATTGGACACATGACTGCCAAGTTTCATGAATCTGACTTTATTATTTTGCCGAATATAAAAAATTTGCTGTTGGAGTTGTATGGCAGCCACCCGAACCGGTGCAGCTATCCCATTATAATTCTTAGAGCATATGTAGAATATAATTGGACACATGTATACAAAATTTTATATTTACAGCTTTATTAGTTTTTGAAATATTTAAAATAAACTCTTTGAGTTGTATGGCAGCTACCCGAACCCGTTGTCCGAATTAGTCCAATAACAATAGGGCTCGTCCTTGGCACAAAAGAAAAAACTTGTGAAAGTTTGGTGTCGATTGCATTATTCGTTTTTGAGTTATCGTGCGATCGGACGGACGGACGGACGGACGGACGGACGGACGGACGGACGGACGGACGGACGGACGGACGGACGGACGGACGGACGGACGGACAGACGGACATGTCTAAATCGACGCAGAATTTTACGCTGAGCAAGAATATATATATATGTCCATACCGCAGATGACTCCTTCAAGTAGTTACAAACTCCATACCAAAGTTAATATACCCTTCACGAAGTGCAGGGTATAAAAAATGCTATATTTAATAATAAGAAACAAAATAAAATACAAGAACACAAAAGAGAAATGGAGGAGCATTAAAAATATAAACTTGCGAATCAATAAACGAATTATACACGCATATGCCTACATACAAATACATATGTAATAAATATCTCAGAATACACATGTGTACGTAAGAGCGTATAAATGCATCATATGCATTAAATGTATACCTACCACATGGCTTGCACTAGAGACGACCTCTTCAGTTTTTCTTTCATTATTTTCTTCTTTTATTTTTTTTTTACCACTTGTAATACTTCACGTCATCTTTCCACTTGTATTAAAATTCACTTCTTGCCTTTTATAAAAAGTTTAAGATTTTAAGAAAAACAATATTCAGAATGAGAACAATAACTCCAGCATAGAGTGCAATGCTAAGTCAGCTAAAATTTTTTTTCACGGCAAAAAAAAATTAAAAAAAAAAAAACATTCTTGAACTAAATTGTTATCTCCCTCTCTACTGTGAGAAAACTTATGGAAAATGAGTATCACTAAAAATAAAAAATTTATAGTGATATTTTGAAATTTTAACATTTTTGCCTACCCTATATCACATTTTGCCGAGCAAGTTGTTTCATGCAATAGCAAGCACAATATTCAATCTTTTAATTATTTTATTGGTTCAAAATAAAAATATATTGTAAATGGTCTAAGGGCTGGAAATAAAGAGTGTTAAACAGATTTGTTTACGGAGAGTTTCAAAGAATTCTTACAATGTCACATTTTCGGTCCGAAACAGGCTTTTTCTAACATCTTTTTGATCCCAATTGTAGGTTCTCAAATATAATTTTATGAAATGTTGTGGAGTATTTATATATTCGGAAACTTTGTTAGAAATCGTCCATTTTTTTTTTGAGAATTTTAGAGAAATTACAGTAGCGAAAGTAGTTTCTAGTAGACTGAATATTTTTTTTAACAAATTCACTATTTGAATTATAATATGTATGTTACACTAATTAATTGAAAATCACTTTCAGAACAGCACAAATTTTTTTAAATATTTTTCATATTTTAATATACACATACATATATGTATATTATCTATATGTTACATACATAACAAAAATAAAACTTAGTCAAGTCGGCTGTTACTAAACGTTTATCAAAATACAATAATATATATTATGTACATGCATGTTAACATTTACCTACTCTACTATCATCACAACAATATTATTACGTTTGATAAAAAATAGAGAGAAAATGGAAAACAAAACTGTTAACCTGAGCTGCATGCATGCCGTCCAATGCAATATTTGATAAAGAAAAAATTTTTTTAATGTTAACAGAAAGAGAGCAAACTGCTCTAGAACTTAATGTATAACAAAAATGTAAACAAAAAAAAAATAACAGAAAATAAAAATATGTACGCTCTCATTTTCAAAGTAAATTAAGAAATTACAGAAAAAGAATAAAAGACAAGAAAAGAACACATTTTCAATGACAGTGAAATAAATTTGAAAGAATGAGAAAATAAATTAAAAGAGAAGAGAAAATAAAGAAAAACCGAATATATTTTGTTGTTGTTGTTAGTGCTGTTTGGAAAAGTGTTTTTCACCTAACAACATTTACGAAGAAAAATAAAAAATTTTTTATTTTCTTTCTCTTCTTTCCCATTTTCGTTATACATATTTGTACTACTTCAACAACATGAGCTGTCATCATGATGAACGGCTTAATATTGTATAGAAATAATATTTATAAGCCGGTATCAGTTCAGCTAAAGTTGAATTTTAAGTTGAATTTTAAGTTGTTTTTATTTTTTTCATGTTAAATTTGTTTTGTTGTGCCTTGTGCATTGAAAAAATATTTTTGGCTTTGTTTATAATGAAAATCAGTTGAGTTAAATCTATTAAGTCAGTTAGACGTAATAGCGGTGCGTGTTTTTTTGTCGGATGATTTTTTTTTTTCGTTTTTAACTGTAAATTTTGATAAAATATTTTTAATAATTTTGATATTATTTGTGTTGCCGTTTTAATATTTATTTTGCTTTGATTTTTTTTTGTTTAGAGCATTATTACACTTCCCATATGTGTGTACATAAATCGTTTAGTTATCAAATATAAATCATAACATGTGTGTGTGTGTGTAATTATTTTCATTACTTTAAAAGTGTTTTTAATTTTCTTGGTTGTTTTTTTTTTTATTTTTAATATTAATGGATATTAACGGTCGGTGTTAATTAGTTTGGTAACGAAAAGATAGGATCGGATCGCACAAGTTTTTTTCTTGTTTTCGTATTTTTTTATTTTAATTCTCACTTTCATTTCTCGTGGGATTTTTCTATACGAAAAAAAAAAAACAAAACAACGAAATAAATAAATAAATAAAAATATTAGGTGAGAAAAGAAAAATAAAAATAATAACAAAAGCAATCAAAATTCTCTATTATATAGGGAAAGAGAAGAGTGTTGTTGTTATTATAGTTTAAGTTTATTTATTGTTCGCCTCGGTACGGTACTTGACGTTGTCATTATTTTTTATCGGAACATTGGTATCACGATTATCACGCGTATTTTGAAAAATTTTTATTTTTCGTTTTAAGATTTTTGAACATTTGTTTTTTTTTTTTTTATTTTTTTACTGTCATTTATTTATTTATTTATTTCGTGCGTTCAAGAAAATTAATTATAGATTTTTTTATGTCATATTATTTGTTTCGGCAATTAGATAAACTAAATTATTTAGTGAAATAAAATAATTTAAAACAATTATTTATACAAAATTACAATAAAAAAAAAATAAGGAAAATTTTTTTTTGAAAGTGAGATTATAATTAATTTTTTTTCCTCTAAAATTTTGGGGATTTTGTTGCTAATCCCAAAAAATTTTTTAATTCATTGTTCATTAATCCAATTTAAAATAATAAAAAAATAATAATAATATAAAAAAATAAAAAATTTATTTTAAAAACAAAAAAAAAATTTTATTATTTAAAAAAAAAAAATTTTTTTTGAAATTTTTCCAAAATTAAGAAAAATTTTTTTTTGTTTTAAAAATTGAGTTTTTGGGAACAGAACACGAATTTAGTAAATGGGAGCGAAAATAATTATAAATAAAAAATAAAAACAAAAAATTAAATAAAAAAAAAAAATAATTTTTTTTTTTCCTTGATTTTTTTTCCTTTTCGTTTTTAAAATAAAAATTATTGCATATTACTTGAAATTTTTTTTTTTATATTTTTTCTACAGTTTTAAATTAAAAGAAGAGAACGATTCAAACAAAAAAGTGTTACAGTCTTTACTAAAATTATTTTAAAATTTAGTGTGAAAATTTCTGAAGTGAAAAAATTTTTTTTTTTTTTTAAATTTTGTAAAAAATTTTTTTTTTAAGGATTTTATTCAACTCTAATTAAGAATTAATTTATTTTAATTAATTTAAAATTGAATGTATGTATGTGTTTTAATTTAAATATTTTACTGTCAATAAATTAATTATTATTTCTAGTATGGCAATAACTCAAATATCATGAAATTATATTGATAATATTAAATTATTTTTTTCGATACTAGGTCAATTATTCTATCAGGCCCCAATACTTAGCGAGCAATTTGAAAAATTAGTTTTCAAAGGGCATTTATATTCTATCAGGTTAAAATACTCAGGGAGCAATTTAACTAAAATAGTTTGTAAAATTTTTTAATTATAAATTAAATGAGGCTCAGTTTTGTTCTTTGAAAGAAGTTAGAAAGTTTTTAGTTCACAAAATTTTATAGAATTTGTTTTTTCTCAACTAGATAGAAATTAGGGTCTCAGAATGAAAAAATGACTGGGATGTCAATAAAATCTGGATAAATAGAAGAACAAAGATCTTCTGTATGTTTCTATCTATTAAGTAGGCCTGTTTGTAATCTTGAAAATTCTTAAGTACACACAGAAATGCTTCTATCATAAAAGAAACATATTAAATGTAAAATTTTTTGAAATACTTGTGTATATTAAATATCATTTTTCAACACATAAGACATAACACAATGTTGCTGTTATGCAAGTATGATTTGCCAAATTGTTATCTTTATCTCCTAAATAACTATACTTTCTTAGGTTTTTACTAATCTCTGGCAAAAAGCTTGGAATTTGGTAAAGATTTTTAAGAGAATGTGTTTGTCTTGCAAAAATATTTGCTGTACGTGCGGAACTTCATGTAAATTAATCTCTTATATATCAGTCACTCTCCGTATAATAAATTTTTTTTCTGTTTGAACATACCGAAGATCGTCAGCACCAAGTTCATTATAAATATATTTTATAATATTATGTGCATATAATTATAATTTTTGATAAATCTTAAACTGCTTTCATAAAACTGTACCATCAAATTTTAAATTCCTTTTGTATTTTTAAAATAAAATTTAAATTAAATTTAATAATATTTTTTTTTGAAATACACACACACACACACACAAAATTTATTTTTTGTTAGAAAACTGAATTTATTTGAGCAGATATAACAATATTTTAAGCAACTACTGTTTATATAATTTTTCTATAATACTAGGTACTTCACAATGAAATTAATATTTTGAACATGTTTTTACAATTAACGATACTTACAATAAGATCACGCAATATTTGTTTCTTTAATTAAAGATAAAAATATAAAGTTCAAAGATTAAATTTCATACATAAGCAACTATTTGTAAGTAAGTTATAGAAAAAAACAGCAAATGTCAGTAATTTAATATTTTTTTTTTTTTTCGAAAATAATTTTTGCATGGTAATGTTTAATTACGTAGTTAGGTTGAATATTTTATTTATTTATTGTCATTTTTGACCCTACATAAATGTAAATACATATATAAATTTACGTTTAAAAGTCAATTATATGCGTTGATCTATACAGGTGAATTTCGTTTAGTTTTCCAAACGATTAGATACTTCTTCCTCTTATAAAGGCGGGAGTAGATTGTTGCTGTAAGTTTTTATAATTTAACAAAAATGAAAATTACATTCTACAAGACAACACTACTGCACAAAAAATGTAAGATATTAGAATTCTGTTCTAATATAAGATCAAATTTTACTTCATCTTACTCATTGTTGTAAAAATACCCAACTTGAATCGGTAAAAATACAATAAATTAAGTAAAATTTACAAAACTAGGAACCACTAAAAATTCAAACTGCGAAAATAATTTCACTAATAGAAGTTTGTTTCCGTGCTCTCAGGGATTTTTTATTCAGATTCAACTGTAGGAATTTTTCATTGCCTTTTAATTATTCCTACTGTCACACATTAAATAAAATAATTTTGAAACTTTTTACTACAACAATTATCGTAAATTTTTTAATCGATTTATTTTATCAAGAATCGAGTTACAATAATTTTTTAACATATTTACATAAAACCATTCCTTCTATGTTAGCATTTCTTTGTAAAAAATTTTTACACGAAACGTGTTTGGCCTGTTTAAAAAAAATTTATTATTGAGAATTAACACTTGTACTTAGAATAATGTTGATTGAATTTCAATAATATGCAAAAAAAACCATATTAAAATTAATTCGAAATTAATCTCACATGCATAATTTAACTACATATTTTATGTTACAAAAAAAAAAAAATTATAAATCATAAAATAATTAATATTGTTTATTTTATTCATAAAACAGATTTTTTATATAGAAATATTTAGAATAATTCAGTTAACATGAAAATTTTATATGATTAATTCAAAAATTGAATATTTTTTCGAGATTGTGTAAACACTTGTTCAATAACATTTGCATTTTATTGAATTGAAAATGTGAATTAAAATTTAAATATGTATGTTATTTGTTCTTTTTTACTGATAAAAGAATTCAATTCTAAATTATGCTTTTATATTGAATTAATTAAATTGATGTAAAATAACTGTGTCATAAGTTCTGACTTTAATTAAATTTTAGATTCTTAGAATTATAATTGAAATATTGCAAATTATTTTACGATATTCTCGAGGACAGGTGTAGAATATTCGTACAATTTCGAACTATCTATTCTTTATACTCATTAGTACTTGTATAGTTCAATTTAACTCTATTTAATTTTTCGATATGTGACAAGAGGGCGCAATGGTCACTGATTTAAAGTTGAAACGCTATTAAAAAATATGCTAATTCTTTGAGGATTGTGACCAATTCTAGAAAATAACGAAGTATTTTAACAGAATTTTGTTAAATAAACGCGAACGCAATATTTGACATAACCTATCGTCGAAAAGAAAATAGAAGTCATAATAAACGAAACCATTATTTGACAGATGAAGAGAATTGAATTATTTGACAGATTCTTAAATTAAAATTCTCAATTTTATACTATTGATTATTTTTTTAATTTTATTTAATTTCTGTTTAAAAATATTGTAAATGTAGTGTATTCTATTTTAATTGTATAACACATATTTACGTTATATACTAATATTTAATGTATCACAGTATAGATTGTACTACAATATATTTATTATATAGTTTTGTAAAATATAACAAAATGAAATTAAAAATATAAAATTTAAAAAATTTTATGTAGCTGTATAATAAGTATATCCAAATTTATATTTGATATACACACATAAAATTATGTATATGTATATTGTACAATGCATGTATGCTTATTCACAGATTTCTTTCGACCTCTAAAAAATTATTATTCATGAAGAAAAATAAAAATAAAATAATAAAAACAAAATTAGAAGAACCTCTATGAACTCAGTTCATCTCTTTCGCATGATCGGTTTTTTCAATCTTCACATATAGAACAAAATTATTAGGTATAATAATTATAATCTATAAATAAATATATACATATGTATATTACCTACTTACATATATCTAAATATAATATACAAGTATAAATTCTCATACGTTACATTATATGCGGCTAAATATACTAACATAATAAGTATATTAATAACATAGTAATAGATTATGACACAAGCAACTACACTATTCAAAAATAAATTATAATTAAAATTAACAAAAATCATGTAGCAACGATTAAAATAAGTGAGCAACGATTAAAATAATTGATCTTTGAAAAAGAAATACATAATAATTTTTTTTTTTTTACACTTTGTTGCAGCACACAATTCTAATGGAAAAGACGTGATCTTGCAAAATAAAAAAAAACAAAAGAACAAAAACAAAAAGTTTATGCATAAGAGGAAAAATATAATAGAAAATTGTTAGGGAGGGAAAAAGAGACAAATAATAATTATTTGAAAATAATAGTAATTAGAAAAAGAAAAAAAAAAATGAAAATAATCTGAATAGAAAATTTACAAAAGTTATTGACATTGAAAAGTAATTTTTTTTTTTTATTTGTTCCTAAAAATACAATTAAAACTTAATTAATAACTGTTTACAAAAATTTTTTTTTCTTACCTGTACTAAGTGTTTTTATATAAAAAAATTATAATTATGTATACGTATAAATTTCCGCCGCCTTCATTCTTAATATAAAAATAACGCAGTTCCTTAATCCTTTTATTAATTCTATGAATAAAGAGAGAAAAAAACTGTGAGAAAAATTAATTGTTCGAACATGCTTATATAAAATTGTGTGAAACAACTAAGTAGTAAAAGTTGATTTGTACGTAATTCTTATTTATTTATTAAAGAGCAAAGAGTATGTACATAGCTTGTTTTGCGAATTATTAAGGCGAATTTTATTTAAATAACTACTTGTAAGTGAGGTTAAGTAAAATATTATAAATATACATAAATAGAGAAAGCATCTCTGTTCTGAGAGCATGGCGCGTCAAATAGACATACGTTTATTTCTTTAAATAAAGCAGATTTTATAATTTGTATACCCCTACTACGGCTCTTTCCGATACATTACATTTTTGCTGTACTCCAAACATTTATAAAATAAAATCATCATAAAAATTTCAAGATTTATATTTCAAAAATTACTTTATATTTCAATTCATTCACAATTAAAAAAATTCATATTTTATCAAATTACAAAAATTTTCTAATTAGTCCGACCCTGTTTACAAGAGAATTTATTAAACATATGTTAAACATGGAATATGACAAATGATAAAAAATTATTCATATATGTATATATGTGTAGATAATAATAAAGTGTGAGAGAGTTTACAACAAAATTAAAACAATAATAAATTTTTTTTTTTTTAAAAAGAAAAAAAAGTGTTAATTGTTCTTTTTTTTCCTTTTTTTACGATTTAAAATTAAAAATGTAGAGGCTTGTGTTTTTGTGGAAAAAAAAACTTCTTTCTATCTTAGTATGAAATTTTGTTTTGAACAATTTAGTTTTTTTTCTAAAATTAAGTGTAATTGAACTATATAATAAATTAATTATTATAGAAAAAAAATGAAATTTATTTACCTTTGTTTTTTGTTTCAAAACAAAACATTAAAGGTGATCAAAGATAATCGAAATACGAGGCGCATTGTTTCCGAGATTTAATCGAAAAAATTTGACAATAAATAAAATTTTTTTTTTGATATTTTATTTGTAGTGAATTCTAAAGTAATAATCAAAATTAGAAAATAATAATGAGAATAGAGAATCACTAATAAACAAGAAAACAAAGTCTCTTTATCGAAAAAAACAAAAAAAATTTAATTTTGTGTATTCGAAATTTTATTCTTAATGTTTAATATAAATTTTTCATTAATTTCGATTATGTAATTTTAATTAATTTTAAAATGAACACACATAACTTTTAAACAATAAACACGAACAAGAGAAAAAAAATTTAATAGAAAAAATAAATAGAATTAAAAAAAAAGCCATTTGCACTAAATGAAAAAAAGCCAAGAAATAAAAAAAAAATGTTCAAGATAAAAAGTCAATAATACATTGGCATTGCATGTGATACAGAGAGGTTTCTAGAGTAAGAATTTTAATTGAATATTTGGTTCGTAACTTTCGTAAAATAATATAGTTTTAAGAAGACTAATCTTGTGTTCCTTAAGAAATAAATCCTGGGATTTAAAGTATGCAAATACATGAAAGCCAATAGTAGAAAACAGTTTAAGTGTCTTAATAATTCAGTGTTTTCGTTGCCATCGGTTCTTATTTTCAAACATGTTCTACACTATCTCTATTTGCTCGTAACTCATGGGTAATTATGACAACATTTTGAACTAGTTATTAATTATTTGTGTTATTTATTGCATTATATAAGTCCATAAATTATCAAGTTCAAGATTTTGATTTATAGCACAGAATTATGCAATACTGTCTGGCGATAATGGTGATTTTTCATATTAGCCATTAGCACATTATTAATTTATTTGTTATATAAAGTAGATAGATGTGTTAATTATTTAATTTAAATTCACACATAAAAATGAGCAAAATCAAAAAAATTTATTTAAATTTAATAAGTAAAACATAAAATTATAATATTGAACTAGTTTTAATTAAGAAAAGAAAAACTATAGTAAAGCGATTCTGTTTTAATTAATATTAATTAAGTTTTAAATCAAAATTTTTAAAAAACAAAATTCAAATTATTTAACATTGTCATTATTAAGCAAAATAGTGATACAGTCTTGAACGCGTTATTCTTCTTACTATCATATTATACTTAAGTAATATAATTAGATTGACATACAAAAATATATCATTACCTAATCTAATTGCATTCCGGCTAACATGTATGAAGTTTATAATATTTAAGGAAATTGAATTTTAAAACTTATTAATTTGTATAATAATTATCTTTTATAATAGTACAGGTATTCTGAGTTAAATTTCGAAAAAAGAAAACAATAAGTAGTATACCAGTTATTAATTAACAAGTTTTTGAACAAAATATTTTGGTGACATAAATTTACTTTTATTGTATACTTATATAAAATGTGCTGTAAAATTAGAATAATTAACTTGATTGATTATCGTCATTATGAAGAAAAGTAATGGAAATAACAATTATAATATAATGTTTAGTAACTAATGAAATATCTGTACTATTTTTGTTATATTTAATAATTATTTTTTACAATTGAGCATGTTTTTATGGATAAGATATATTCAGAAACGTGAATTTCCAAATTGTTCGTAAATTTAATTGTAAAACAAGCAAGAGTTAAGTATGATATTATACTTATTTTGAATTAAAACGAACTTCGCCGATCGATAACAAACATACAAAAATATGTTTGAAAAATAGACCGAACTACAAGTATAGTACAAACATTAATTAATTATTATTTAATTGTAATTCGACATATTCTCAAATTTTTGAATAAAAAAACAAATCAATTTGAAATGTTTGATTTGACACTATATCCAAACATCGTTCAAACAAATTGTATGAAGAGTGTTGTATTATGTGAATTCTCTTATTTCACGTATATTTCGTAAAAAACACGGCGACACTCAAAACATATTTTTTTCCAAAATTTTATTTAGTCCTACCATTATTATAAAAAGTATTTTTTGTAGAATGCAATGGCGCTTACAACTATATTATTCTATAGTCCGTCCACCTACACAATTTGTACAGAACATTAAATTATTAAATCAGACGCTGGCTAACAAACGTCATACATTTATTTATAACTTGTAAAATATTACATCTGATTAACATTGAACAGATTTTTCTATAAATAGATTTTAACAAAAAAATAATTTTTATTCTATTAATGATATTTAACAGTCTGTATAGTATTAACATTTCTAAATGTAAACAATATTATAAACTTTATTAGAACGAGTATGTTTACGGTAAAGTTGTGGCTGTTTAGTTCTAGATTACTGTTATGTAATAACAATAATTATTATTATTAATCATATGCTTATTATACCTATATACATATATACATACACACATGCATATATGATTTTCTTTTATTTACTTTTGTATGTATTTTAAAATTTATTTTGTGTGGTACTTTATTTATGATCCTCATTATCCGTGTTAGAATAAATTTTAATCTAACACACAAAAAACAAATAAAAAAAAAAAAACAAGAGAAAATTTGAAAATTTTTTTATTTTTAGTCTACAAATATTTTTTTTTTGTTTTTTAAGAAAGAAATGAAAAAGCTCAAGCTGTACGAGTATGACGACATTTTGGCGCATTTTAAGAATTATATTGCTATTATATTGGAGTGGTATTGTGATAGGGCAAAATTTACTCAAGCCAGTCAATTTTTGCGTTAATTAATTTTGTAAATGTATTTAAACGCCGTCTGATAATATGCCGAATTAGTTATGTTTTCATGAAAATCAGATGCCAGTAAATAGAGCTTTGAACTAGGGGCCCAAAATTTGAATTTTTACTTAATTGATTCAATTGAAATTTTGTGATTGAACTCTATACAATACAATATTAAACTATAGTAAATTTTTTGAGAATGTTATACAGGGTTCAAAAATATAACTTCACTTCTATTACAGGAGGCACAGAATACAAAATTTTTCAGGGAAATCGAGCTCTGTGAAATAAAATTGTACTAAAAACCAAATTTACATACATATTATTGAGGTTTAACGTATAAATGAGAAGGAAATCAAACTAGGTCTATTTGAAATAAATGTAGAAAATTTCTTTGCAATCTTTTACAAATTTTTAAAGCAATGTCGAAATTCAATACAAAATCCGGCCGAATATGTGCTGGATCACATCAAATTTTTCTGAATTTCAAAAAGAGTTTGCGTTTATTTTTGGAAAACGTTGCTTTTTTTTCTCTTCTTCAAATTAATTGAAAATTTCGAACTTTGAACTAAATTTTTCGCCTTTTCTACTATATTATAAAACTAAAATGACATACCCACATATTTACAAATTGTATTTCGCATATATCAAATAAAAATAAGAAATCAATTTAAAAATTGTTTATTTTTATAAATAAATATAAAAAAAAAACAAATTTTCTTCCTTAATTTAAAAAAAAAACTACTTTTGTGTTCCCTTTTCGTAAATTCTATTGTATAAAAATATTTTGTATAATTCCGACATGAAAATGTTGCACTATTCTAACAACATTCTGTCTGTATATTTGAATATTAAGTGGAACAGAATGCAAAATATGGGGAAATTATAAATTGAAATGGGGAAATTGTACATGATACAAGTAGTATAGTATGTGGCGTTGGTGCATATTTTCGAAATTATTTAAAAGTTCTTTGCCATAATGCAAAAGAAAAAAAAATTGCAAAATTTCAAAGCAATTGATAAGAAATATTTTTTGAATTCAAGTGAATATAAAGAGCAAAAAAATTCTTAAAATTTTTTAAATACAAAATAAAAATTTAAAATCAATTAAAATTTAATGTAATAAAAAAACAAAGAAATTATTTGCCAATTTATAATGAACTTTTAATACAATTAAAATTAAAAAATTGAAAAAAAAATTTTAAGAATTTTTAGGGAAGGAAGTCTTCTTAAATACATAGTTGATCTCGTAAGGGTTAAAGAATATGATTTGAACTCATTTGAACTATTTTTATAAGATTATAAAATTTAAATTATTTATTTTTATAAGCATAAAATTACAATATTTGTGTAAAATAATTGCTATACGTCGAATTTCAAAGAATCGCAGCAATAAATTTATAATGGCTAAATTAAGTAATAAAAATGTATTAAATTTAGAATTAAATTAATAAACAAATAAACATTATGTAGGGTATAAATAAACTACAAGACCCATGAAATTGAAAATTTTATAATTAATAAGAAATTTGGCAAATGAAAATGAAATTTTTCATTGAAAATATTAGAAAAAGAAGAAGGCGTATAGTGTACTGGTATGTAGAAAATATAATTAATTTATTCAACCAAAAATTAAAAATCACAGGATGCCGAAGTATTTAAATGTTAATTTTAAAAATGAAATATTCAAGTTTAAGTAGAATTTTTTCAATATTAGCATCGCCTACAATTTAAAATACGGTCTTATCATTAATAAGCCTGTTTGTTTTCTTATATCTTACTGAATGAGCTTTAATTTCCTTGAAATCCGAAATAGGTGATTATTGTTCAGTTGTTCACGTTCTCGAAGTTTAACACCAAAATTTTGTGACAGAATAAAATTTCCTTGAAAATTATAAAAAAGATTCAAAAACTAATTGTTGAATAAAATTTAAGAATTTTTTAAACATTTTCTTCGTTTCCAGCTACATTTTCGAAATAGTCGGTATGCAAGGGGTTAAAAATTAAATCACATTGCTTTTTTTTTTTAACAAAAATACCTGATTTTCTTGCAATGACAATAAAAAATTGCATTTCTGATTAAAAATAAATTGTCGACACTCAACTCTTCTATAATTTTACAATTCTTCAATACTCTAATTATTCGTTTGGTTTTTTTTTATTGATAGTTACAATTTGCAATCATTTATTACTTCGTTATTCTTTCTCTGCCTCTTTTCCTCATATTTAATATCTAGTTAAAGAGTATTCCACAACAAAAAAACAAAAAAATCTAATTTTCAGATTATAACCTAAGGATATGCAATTTATATTTTTTATTTAAATTTTCGTATTCCTACGTATTATTCAGAAAAGGCAAAGAATTATATTTGGATTCACTTGGTAGACGTGACTTGAAGTCATAAAATATTTGTTTTATTTTATTTTTCTCTTTATTTTAAATTTATAATTTATTTATTTTTTTCATTTCACAAATCAAATTACATAGTTTTGTGCCTATAAAATGTAAAAATTTTGAAATTATTCGCTAAAGGGATATTAAATTGTAGTCGTCTATACATACAGTTTGTTCGTTTAACAAATCAAATGTGGTGTAAAATAGAATAAAAAAAATAAATTTAAATTATTATTAAAATTAGATGTTAAAAGAAGAAAGAATTATTGAGTAGGAAAGATATTAATAATTATTGTGTAAATTTGAAACGTTTTACAGGGAATCAAATTTAATTTGTTTAAAAGAAATAAGAGAAAAATTATTGTAATAAAATTCCCTTGGACCTGCGCTATTCTTATGCTACGTTAATTAAATAGTCAACTTAGACATTAATGAACAAATATATTTGCCATGTATGCAGATGATTTAGCGATAATTAACTCTGAGAAGGATTTTAATATAAGGCAGAACAAAATAAATTCTTACAATGAAATTTTATATAAAATAATTAACCAATATAAACTGACAATAAATTGTAGCAAAGCCAAAATACAAGTTGATTAATTTTATAGTAATGAAAAACTATGCATTAAATTCATAGGATCTGTAATGAAAAAATTGAATAGTCGCAACCACCTTGGACTAACTATTGATAGTGAATTAAGCAGAAAGAATAGCTGGAATCTAAAGAAAAACAGACATAAAGTGCTTATACTTGACAAACTAAAACGATCAATCTACTATCACATTTTTCATTCTAATATATATTATTTATGAGCTCCTAATATGGGAAACTGGATCGAGTCAAAACCTAAGAAAAATACAGAAACTGTAAAATAAAGCAATAACAAATATGTACCGCACCAATTTGACATAAAAACAACAACAGAAAAGTTAAACACCAATTACAATATCCAAACAGTACGGGAAAATCATTGACTGACCATATACAAAATCACTAACGGATTACTTATGCCTAACACAAAATTAACGCAAGGAAAAATGTTACCATTAACATAGAATGAGAAATGCAAATTTCTATAGAAATTTAAAATCGGGTGCTGGAAATGTATTTATTTCATTATGCAATTTAATATTATAATGAATTATCGGAAACACTTGATAATCGTGATTATTAAAAAATTAAATTCTCATTTTTTCAATTAGATTTGACAGTTTCACATTTTCTCATTTCTTTTAATTGCTTGAAAAATTTTAAAATACTGAATAAAACTTCTCAATTCTCAATTTCTTAAAATATAAAGTGTCAAAACATATTGCATATTTTTGTTTAGCTTCATTTTTTAAAAAAATGAGCCACATTTTTTAATTAATTTAGAAGGTATAAATTATCTCTCTCTAAAAAATTACACATTATATACTTATTTGCAGTATACTCAACATTTACTCTTGGTAACACTGGTTTGTAAGAAGCAGGATACTATTAAAATTCAATTTTCAATCGCTTTGTTAATTGTCGTGAAATAATAATTTATTCTCAATTCATATTATCAACAGGTTATTCAGTTAATGTTGTCTCAATTTACTCTCTGAGAGCGTAGTGTATTGCATTCACAATTCATATTCAATACATTTTTTTTACTAAGCTTAACACAAATAATGTAACAGTATATATAAGCTTTCATAATCAGAGATTATTGACAAAACGACTGACATAAAACATTAAGAAATAATCTTTGAGAATATCAAATTAATTTTTAATTTTTTAATTATTTTTAATGATTGCTAATGTCTTCTTAAATATGTATAATTATTGTTATTAAGGAATAAGTAATAAATAGAGTGGATTATCGTAAATTCAAGATTATTATTACGTAAATATCAGCACATAAAATATCATAGAAATTAAAAATATTTAAAAATTATTCAATTTATGAGCAGAAAAATTTTTTTCTAAAAATAAATAAAAAATAAAATCTCATAAATCCGTTTTTAATCTCTTTAATATTCATTTTTTTTTTGTTTTTTTCAATTTGTAAAGTTTTCAAAGCTATTGTGAATGGCAGCACTTAATAATACTTTTAAATAACATGTGTGTGCGAGTAATAAAAATTAAAAATGACAATAAAACAAAAAAATAAAATTTGTTATGCTACCTTTTATGCCATTAAGAAGTTAAATTTTCCGTTTTCGGAATTATTTTTCTTACTTTGTATATTGCGCCTATCACAATAATTTTCTATTGTAAATACGATCATTGTGTGTTGTACACCTTTTCAAAATGCAACTAACCTGAGGCCCGAAAAAAAAATGTATTACAAAATATTTCACACATTTTTCTTTCTTGTTTTTTTTTTATTATTATCACCACTAGCACCATTAATCGTATTAAGATCGTAAATGTTATTTGTTCATAGTTTTGTTTAAGAAAACAATTGAAAATTGAAAAAAAATAAGTGTTTGAATTGCCGGATTTAAATTTGAATTTTTTCTTTTTTTTTTATGAACAAAATTCAATTAGATTATTACCACCTTCACAAAATGTTTGATTAAATAAAATGTTGTAATACTTCTTGTATAATATTGTTGTTGCTAATAAAATGTTGTCGAACATTATAAGGTTTTCAAATTATTAGAGAAAATTATGTGTGGAATTCTTAATCAAACAATGACTAACAGTATGAAAATACTTGCTAGGCGATTTATATTTAAATGAGCTAATTTTAAGTTTTTTTTGAGGCAAGACCCGTTTTTGGATTGTGATTTAAATAAGCATATAATTTAGAAGGTTCCCTGACATCTCATCATACGAGACATTTCATCATTGTAACATTTCATCATTGTAACATTTCATCATTGTAACATTTCATCATTATAGCAATTCATCATTGCACATTTCAACATTATAGCAATTCATCATTATTGTATTTCATCACCATAATATTCCATCATTGTATAAAGTCCATTTTGCAAACATAAGTACATGTAGGTGTAATTAAGTAATTAACATACTGAGCAATTTTGGCAACATGTTGAAGCAGTTTGCAGTTTTGCTGCACAGTGCAACTAATGGAACAAAAATTTAAGAGGATTAGGGTGTAAAGTAAATTTGTACAGGTAATTAAATTAAAGGACATATTGGTTTCACCAATTTTTGTTACTTATCCTTTTTGCCACGTAAAGGCTTGTCCCACAAACAGGCAATTTTGTTTTTTGTTTTTTCTTGACTTATTATTTCATATATTTATTATTCTACAACAGAATTCATTACAGTAAAACACAAAGACATTACACACGAAACAAATTTAATGTCGAAACACACAAAAATGTATCAAATCACTTCTTGAAAATATTTCCAACTTTCTGACTCGCCAGGTGCATAGACTCCTGTAAAAAAGGGTTAATAATAAAAAATAACATGACTGACTAGACAAGTACTTCATTTTATCCTCTTCATTGTAATACCCCTGTACAGCTGCAATTATCTTATCATTTAATTCCCTATACTTCTTTTTTGGTTGTGGGCGACCATCTTCAGTGATAAAATGTTATGGTGATGAGATACAATAATGATGAATTGCTATAATGATGAAATGTGCAATGATGAATTGCTATAATGATGAAATGTTACAATGATGAAATGTTACAATGATGAAATGTCTCGTATGATGAGGTGTCTGGTCACCAATTTAGAAAACTTATAAGAGCGTAAAACCAGTATGCAACATTTCTGATATGAAATAGGATGTTGCAAGCAATTTTGAACAGTTTAATGTTCTTACTCTTAATTATAATATATTTTTATAATATTAAAAAAATTTAACCCTAATGTGCTATCCCAATTTTTTTGTCTGTGGCTACATTGTATTGATTTAGTAACAAAAATGTCAAAGAATTACACTTGTGTTTTTGTGTCGGAAAAAATGATTTTATATTGTTTTGTTTTTTGTTACAACATTTTCTTAATTGAGAAAAATTAATATACAAGCAATATTTTTCACATATTACAAAAGCAACAAAAATTCTCACACAATAAAAATATTTTCACGCCTAAGTAATAATAGAATGTTTTTTTGTGTTTTGTTTTCCAAAAACAAGAAAAATTTCAAAATTTCTTAATCTAATCATTTAATATTTTCAATTATAAGTCAATTTAGGTTAGTTAAACAGTTAGATTATGTATTAGACGTGTTAAATTCAAAAATCTTATGTAATTTTTGAAATCATAATTTTTCTTAAAACAAAAGATAATTTAAGAAAATCAAAAAAAAAAAAAAAGCAACAATAACAGTAAATCTACCTACATGTAGGTGTATTGCAGCGCCCTTGCGGCAACAGTAAAATACTTTAAAAAATTAAAGGTACTGACATTATTTTAATATTTTCATCCTATTATTTTATCATTGATTGTGTTGTCATTGTTGTTTCTTGTTATTGTTGCTATTTTACTGTTGATTTTTATTGCTAAACAAACATTTTTTAATCTGACACTTTTTAATTTTGTTGTTTTTTTTTTCGGTGTGATTTATAATATTTTTTTTTGACATATTAATTTTTATTGTTATATCATATAGTGTTATTTTTATGTAAGTGTGATATAAACACAATTGTGACAATTAAATTGTGCGAATGCGAACCAATTAAGCTTCTTTTTGATTTTTTTTTTTCCACTTTTCGCCTGCTTGTTTTTGTTTCATATTCTGTTATTGTTGTAACTGTTATTATTATTATTGTTCATAAATGTAAGATTTGTTTACTTTGATCGTTTTTATTATTGTTTATTATTTTTATCATATTGTATTTTTTGTTGTATTTATTTATTTATTTTGTAATTTTTTAATCTTTATAAACTCTCGGAAATGATAAATGAATCTTGACATAGATGACTTTTGCTAAATGATTATGATTTGGGGTTATAAAGATAAAATTAAAAATGTATTTGCTGTTATTGTAAAATGCCTAAAATATAAAAATAAAAAAAAATCTACTCGAGATGAAGGTGAAATAAAGTAATTTTTAATTCTTTTGTTATTATTTTTTTTTTTACAATGGTATTCTAAATTACAAACTAGAATAATAAAGTTGTCAAAAATTTTTTCTCACGAATTTTCAATTGGAATGGAATAACTTCATTTATCACATTATGTTGCAATACTGTTATACTGATACGATACCAAGTCACTCACTGTAAGTGGAAAGAGAATTTTCAATTTTGTTTTATTGCAGTATAAATAGAGAATTGGATTTTGAGAAATTTCTCTTATAATAATATTGTGTGAGAGAGAATGATAATTAAGCAAATACCTATCATAAAATGCCTTATATGCGATTATTGTTAACTCTGAGAAGACAAACATATAATCGGTTATTGTTAAGGTACTTTCGTACACTATTAATTCATTAGAATGAATGAAATTCCTAAAGTCAAAGTTGTCACAGTCATTCTGTCAATCAGAAAGAAATCGAGAAAATCGTGTAGTCCATTGAATTCCCCGGCTCTCTAATATCTTAATAATGTTATACTTACATATTTAATATGCTTAAAATGATTTCCGCTCTGGAACGATTGGAAATAGAATAAAAAAAAATGAACTCAGTCACTTAATTTAAAGTAAGCGTAAATTAAAATTTTGACGTATTCGCCTTTTCGCCAAATTTAAGTTGAAATCAAGAACAAGTGTTTAAAGAACGAAATTAAATTCAACAATATACGAAAATACAATAACCTTTACTAAAATTTTATATGTTTGCCAAATTTGTGTTCTCAAACAGTTGTTACAAAAAAAAATATGGCATTAAATCGATACTTAAATATAAGAACCACATAAAATACGAGCATATTCTCTTCCTATCCTCTTATTTCTATAATGAAAACTTTAATTTTGGCAAAAGGCCATAATATGAATTAATTTTCTAAAATACTTTATAGCCAAAATCTGATAAATTTTTTTTTCAATTTCTTTTTAACTTTATTTGTTGGTAAGCAAAATGTTATACACACTGACTGCACTTTAAAGATTCAAATATTTTTCTTGTAAATTCAAACCCTTTTTCTCAAATTGTTTTTAACACTGTTTTGGAAATTTCTTTTAAAATTTATTATAGAACAAATACATTGATAGTAGTGCATAAATATAAAGGAGACGACTGACTGCACAACACTTTTCTAATATATTGTCCTGACACAAACAAATAAGTATAAAAAGAGTTCAAATAAAATGGTAATGTTCAGTTTTGGTGTGCGGTAAACTTTTTTTGGTTTGTAGAATTTTTTTGAAATTTTAGTTAAATTGTTAAAGTTAGGTCATATTGGATAGTTATAGTTATAGTAATTGAAATGGAATTGTGAAGTTAAAAAGTTTTGAAAATTAAATTTTGTTTGTGACACAAAAATAATGAATGTGGTTTTGTGTTCCACATATTTTTTTTTGTACTTGTGTATGAAAAACTTTAAAATTAATAAAATTTTAAAATTAGTTTGTCATTACGTGACAATTTAGAAAAAAAAAATTATGATATTTGGCATTCGAATATGGTGTCGATTTACAATCCAATTTAACAAAAGTGTCTCAGGTTAATTTGATTTCCAAGCAGACAACTTGTTCCAACCATTTATGACATTTTCAAGAGAATTTGAAGAGAAAATATTTAGTTCTGAAAATGTTGTTATGCTGAAAGTGCTGTTATGCAAATAGTTGTAATGGTAATTTTTTTTACATTCGCTACTATTATTGTTAAGCCAATTTGTAAGATTTATGCATTCAACAAAGCGGAGTAGGCCTGATCCTTGACCTAGAATGAATATTTTATTTAAAAGAAACTTTTGTAAGTACATATATACTTTCAGAAAATTCTATGTCAACTACTGTTGTGACAATCATTGTTATAACAAAAATTGTGTCACAATAGTATCCTTTAATTAACAAGATCAACATAAATTCTAAGTACAATAAATTTTATGTACAAATTAATTATATATAATATTTTTTTTTTTTTTGTGTTTTATTACTGAAGTTTAAATAAGTGCCATTTTGTCATCGCATCATAATTCTTTTTATAGCATTTACGCTAAAATTTTGAACTTGTTTATCTCAACACATCATAATTTTAAGGTTGAGATTTATTTCATGTATTTTGTTTTTTTTTTTTTTTGTGTCTTGTCAACTTCTAAAAATAATTTAATTATAAATAAAATAATTATAACGTAATTTAAAAAAAATTTTTTTTCCTCTGTACTTTAATGAAATTTTGTGTTAAATTTAAAATTTTTTGTAGGGAATTGAAATGGAAGCTTTTAATTTTTAATTAAAATTAAAAATGCTTGCTTTTGAACTCTTAAATGTCAATTGAACTGAGGTGACTTAACACACATCGTTCCGATTAATAAGTATTTAAAGCATAAAAAAGTAGGGACTGATTTGACGCTGACACTGAACTGACACTGTACATAATAAATTTTCAAATATGCTCAAATTCTACTGGTTTTGACTTTAAGGAGAGCACAATCGCTCTATTAAATAGTAAATGAATGCTCATTTTTATTTTTAAATTCTCAAAATTTTAATAGTATGCATAGACTGCCTCTTGAGTCTGAACTGAATTGGATTCTTTTTCTCTGACCTTTAATTTCCCTTTACTTTTTTCGAATATAATCGAATTTAATTTTACAATAATTACATGACAACAAAATTAATTAATGTGCGCCATCTTTAAGAGAAAAAGTACTCACATTTATATAAATATTTCAAAAATGCTTAAAAAATATGCTCTTCTCTCGAATGTTCCAATTTAAATTTGTAAACAATTTTATTTTCCCCATCCCGAAATTGGGTTATTTTGAAAATGACCCAATTTATTTTTGTTTTGTTGTAAAATTTTAATTAATTTTCTTTTAAGTTTTTTTTTTTTTAAATTCCTTAAGAATTTTTTAGGTATTTTTATTCATAATTTTTTAAATATCTCAGCAACATGTTGACATTATTTTTATTAATTGTAAAAAAAAAATTACAAAATGCTGCAATATTTTGACAACATTATTTCCCCCTTTCATATTTTTTTTTTTAGTTTTTTATGCTCATAAAGTGAATTTTTTCTAGCATTGCTGTTGGTCCTTTTCGCAAAGTATTGTATAATGAAAACAACAGAAAGAGAAAAATTCTCTTCCATGTGTTTTTGATAACACAACACTACATTTTGTGTAATGTCATTTGACCTAATGTCAATGATTTATTATTCTTGTTTTGTAATAAATTTTCTTTAAGAAAAAGTCTAGTAATTGGGGACGGGAAAGAGGAAGTAGCAAAGAAAAAAAAAATTAGAATAAGAAATTCTGAATAGAAAATAAAAGTTTGTTAAAATTATTATGAGAAATAAAAGTTTTCGTTTCTATATCATAAATTATTTAAAAGAGTTAAGAAAAAAAAAAATAAATGAAAGTATGTAAATTTCGATATATAGTAGGTCTACATACATAGATCAAGTTCTATTGTTATTTTATGCATATTTTTATGCAAGGGAAATCAAAAGTAAAATTTATGAACTAATAATTAATAGCTACAAGATTTGTCAACAATTGTAAAATGTCATTTTCAATTTATTAATCATTTTAAGATTCAATAAAATTTCGTATTTGATTCGTATACTATATGGCGTAAATTACTGGAACTGTTTACTATATCGTAAATATATCGAAAAATTTGATATATAATCGCCTTCTGATTAATTCTGATCGCAATAATTTGTTAAAAACTACCCGAACTATTCGAATTCTCTTCCAAAAGCCTTGAATGAATTGAACTCTTTTTTTTTTTATTCGTTTGACGCTCTCAAATATTAAATAATTTATTGTGTTCCTTGTAATTGATTTTTCTCTTCTCTATAAGAAAATACACATATTATTTCTGACATTTAAAATCGAATGAGAGAATTTATTCTTGACATTTGTTTTTTGAATGCCTTTGATGCTTTCGGTATTGCAGTTTGATTCACTTTAATAAAATTTTGTTTTAATTGACAAAGCTTAACAGCCCTGTTTGTTCCAACATAGAAACGCAACACATCCCTGACTATTATCACTCTAACGTAATATTTTATAAATTTTCATTTAAATATTTATCTGAGTTTTGAAATCAGAAAAAGTGACAAAAACTAAAACAGGCATAAATAAAATTTTATTCAATTGAACATTTTTTTTTTTTTCAAATATATTTCAACTCTTTGTTTTTTCTTCTCTTTTTAATATTTATTTTGCATTATCTGCATAATAATCAACATTTTTCGAAGTCTGATGACAACTTAATGTTGCAAAAAAATATTTAATAGGGTGCGTGTGAACGTTTTTCTTTGTGCATAAATAGTTTTTTTGTTTTAATTTTGTTTTCGTTTACAATATGAAATTCGAAAATATTTTTCCAATTCAAAAAACAGAAAAAAAATGGAAAGTTTCTATAAATTTTCACATAAAATATTGCAAAATTTTACATATGTACATACTCGTATTATGTTTTATGATGGCCGTATATTTATAAGAAACAAAAAAGAACTAAATGAAAACAAATCTAAAGTCATCTTGAATAATTTTAGAAAAAGAAAGGAATAAAAAAAATTTAACAAGTATAGGGAAAATATTTGCAATATGGGAAAAAAATTAAAATTTATTGTTATTGTTTTTCTAAATTAAATTAAACAAGAATCGTTTTATTTTATGCATTCGTTAGTAGATTTTGTATAGGTTGTTAAATTAAATCAAAATGTTTAACACTGTTGTAAATTGGTTGAAAAAATTTAGGGCAGTAGCAGCATAATTAGAAGAAATAAATTTTATTGGTACAGAAAATGTCGAAGTCATTCATTATTGTTCTCTTTTTAGTTAAATCTCTTTACTAAAAAAAAATTGAGTAATTCCTAAAATTTTGTGGAATTTTCGATTAAATTCAAAATTAAAATAATAAAAGTACCAAGAGAAAATTGTCTGAGCGATGCTTGAGCCATCATTATTTTTTACCTCATTCGTTTAAATAATCGCATTTGTTGTGTATGATTGAATGAAATCAAACTCGCAAATGAATGTATGATTTATTACGTTGCAACCAAATCATACTTTAATTTGTAATATTGATTTGGCTGGCAGTGGATCGATGTTGAAAATGCTTTTTGTAATAAATTAAGTTTTTGCAATTATTTTTGCTGTGTTTAAGCTTAAAATACAGCAGTTAATGTATTATTCTTTGTTGATCGTATACGCGGTACCATTTTTTAATTGTACTTTAGGACAGTTGCATTTTATTTCTAATCTGACTCATAATTTATGAGTTTCGTTTAATCTATAATAAGTATTTCCAAACTTGTTAAATCTACATAGACTACTAACTATTAAATGAACCATGGCACTTATACACAACACGCACATAATATCAAACATGTTTATTTTGCTAAGCGTATATGTATGAAATGTAAAAATTGAATATTTGAATTAATTAATAATAAATCCTAACCTTAAAATTTGATTAACCAATTCGATATTTCAATATATTTTTATAATTTGAATTTTAAAGTCATTAATTTTATATTGTCAAATTGCTCTTTTTTTTTTGCTATTATGAATATCCATAAATTATGCAATAAAACGTTGTTTTTTTTGTTTGTTATCAAGTTCAGTTATTGAATAATAACAATAAAAATAAAATCGAAAATAAAATTTTGTATTGCATTCCAAAATGAAATTTTTTATAATTTTATATTTTTTTTTTTAATTTTAAATTTTTATATTTGCATGTTGTTTATTTTCACTTAATAATTTTATTGCTATCTTCTTTCACTCTTTACATTTATGTTTATAACTTCTTTATTTCTATTAAGTGTTTATGTCTACACGAAATTAAATTTTCGTAATTTTTTTTACCTTGTTTTATATGTCAAACAAAGTGTTTCACTATTGATGTCATTGATTTTTGGGTAGTAATTTGATAGTTTGCAAAGTTTGTCATATTATTGTTATGAGCAACGTACAGAACTGTCAATTCAAATTAAAGAAAAATTTGAAATTATTGATTTTTTGTTTAAATCCAAAATTAATTAAAGTGCGATCTCTTATTACTGGAATCAAATAAAATGTCAAAAATAAACTACGAATAAAAGATTGTGAGAGGATGTCAAATAAAAACAAACTGAGATGAGAAATGAAACGGAAAAATTTATATTATAAAAAGTTTGAGAAAGGAGGGTTGAAATATTATGTTACTTTCGGTATGAGTATAACAATTTATGTAATATGTACTTGCTTACTATTGTTAGCTCTTAAACAGTAGGTTCATTTCAATATAATATCACATTTTCATTATTGAGTATTTTCACTTCATGCAAAATATTTTGAATATTATTAAAAATCTTTTATTAAAAGAATTAACGAGAGAGTAATTACCTGAACTGGTATGGCAATATTTACTCTCTTTTAATGCAATATTTTACTCTCTTGTGTCATGTTAGGACAAATTTAACTTTCATATTAGCCTTCTAATACTTTACTAATCGTGATTAGAGTAATACAAAACGTATTATAACTCCAACAAGCACTGAATTGATTTAAAATCTGTACATTTTATTATTATACAAATCCATTTTCAAGATAATTTCGCCGATGAATAGCAATTTGCATGAAGTTCACGTGCAAGTAAATGGTAAAATACTTGAATAACACTTATTAGCATTGTTATAATAATTTCATGCAAAATTAAAAATCTAAAATTTTATACCATCTAAATTGTAATTAAAATAATTAATAATTAATCATATTTTTCTCTCTTTCCGTCCTATACTAAAAAAGAAGAATAATAAAAAGAAATTTTTTTCTTCTTTCATTTTACTTCATAATATTATTTGCATTTTGAATTTTGTGTTTGTTTTATTGTATCTTAACATACAAACTTTAATAAGTTGCTATAAAACTTAATTAGATTTTAATATTCAAAGTTTGCAAGTACAAATTAAAAAATTGTATAACAATAATTTTAAGTTTAATCACCTGAATTTTTTTCTTTATTAATTTATAAAATATTAATGAAAAAAATTAAAAAGTGGAAAAATTATAATTTTATTAAACCGGTTTTCTAATAATACCCCGCCCCAGATAGTAAATATTAAATTAAAAGAAATGACCTTGTCGTCAGTTCAGTTGTTTTGCAATTTAAAAGTATAACAAATAGGCAACACGAAAGTTCAACATTAACAATAAAAATTGTTGTTTTTGTTTATTCAAACTCTCAATTTATGATTTTTATTTGAACTCTCAATTTATGATTGTGAATTAATGGTGAGAATAAAAGGGGGAAGGTAGAATAGAGAATACAATTAAATTTTTTTGCGGTCATTAAAATTAAAATGAGTTGAATTTTAAATTAAAGGTTAGGAAGCGATTAAAGGAGAAATTAGCCAGAAAAGTAAATAAAAGTATAGTTGAGCTATTTGATCTAAAAATTATGCTTTCATGTTAATTTACAATGACGTTACCAAACTCACGCATTTTTGCTACTAAATTAGTATTATGACAGCACTCATTTGTTATAGAAAATTAAAGAGAAGTGAGAAATCAATAAACAAAAGAATTCTCATTTAATCTTATACTCGTATATAGTCATACATGCTAATTGCAATTCACAATATTCACCAGTTATGAGAGAAAAACCCATAATCAAGAGTGCATGTATGTTTGTGTATGTTGAATTCAAACACGTGTATTAGGGTTTTTACATAATTTTGAAATTCTAAAAGAGTTTTGTGTTGTGCGTTTTTCTCTTCTAATATCAAATTAATGTTAATGTAAATTAACATTTTTTTTTTAAACATTTTATAACATACTCTTGTATATAGCCATTTTAATTATAAATTAAAAAATACCAAAAAAAAAACAAGAAAGCGATAAAATAACAATTGAAATTGAGTTTAAACGGATGTTTGGGTTTTTTAAGATTTTAATTGGAAAACGCCAATATTATTAAATGGTGTAGAGAAAAAATAATTAAATACTTAAGTATTTTTGTTCAATGAAAAAACAGTCGTCAAATTGCAAGGAAATCCTGCCCCAATTCAATGTGGTTGCCATGAATGCTGCAATTTTTTTTTTTTGCTTGATCCATATGAGCTTCGGAATAGGTTAAAGACATTAAGTGTTTTGCAAGATTATTGTTTTTATAATTTACTATGAAGCTTAATGGTTTTTAAAGGCGTATAACATTGCGTTTATGTGTTATACGGAAAAATTTCAGTGTTCTTAATTCGTGTAACGCCTGTAAATATTTCAAAATTGAGAAAAAATCTTAGAAAAATTTAAAATGCTCTTCTGTACATATAAAAATTCCGAGTATTTTTTTAACCGATTCAAAATTTCTTCTACAATATTTTAGCATTAGAAGTAGTCCAGTCCAATTCAAGTTTTTGTTATGTCAAAGTAAAAAATTATCGATTTTATTGGATGACATTTTGATAAATTAAATTCTCTGAACATCATTAATGTTGAAAAGGTTAAAAAAGGTTATAAAAAATAATTTTAAATTTTTCTTTTTTATAATAAAAATCACGATTTTAGTCAATTCAATTTGAGAATCAAGAACGCATAGGTACGTATACATGCCAAATAACAAAACATTAAAATGCCGGAATTAATTTCGAATTGATTGATTTATTAAAATTTTCGCATCCATTAATTTATCAATTTCCATTACTTACTCTAATTTAAAAATTATAAGCAAAATCATTAAAATAATGAGCGTATGCTCAGCGCAAAAAAAGTTTAAACAACTTTTATGAGACAAAAATTTAAATGCAACATCAAAAACTTTACAAAAAAAACCAAGTTGCTTTCTATATGAAAACAAAAGATATTCTTTACTCAATACCTTTAATATAATCTACATAGTTAAATAACAGTGTCTAGTGTCCACAAACTATTTTATTTTCAAAAATTTCTTAAGCTGAACTCATACATAAAATCGCTTTACTTTCGGATGAAACAAATATTCAAACTACATCTAGACTTACTAAAGAGACATGTTCGAATAACTGTGATCGTATGAAAAGTAGATGAGAGACCGCAAAACAAAATTTATGTTTATTATTTTCTATTTTAATTTGATATCGAAAACACTTTAATGAGAAAAAAAATAGAAAAATAATATTAAGCAAATAAATAAAAGTCTATATTAAAATGCTAAAATATACCTTGATGCATCTATGTATATGAACTTATCGCTACCAAATATAAAATTCCTGTATAAATGACCACATAACATTACAGGAAGAGAACGCATAATATGAGCAGAATGATAAATTTTTTCATGATCATGTTTGAAAATTTTACGATCTTTGTTATACGATAAAGATTTTTTATTAAAGCAGCTTTAATATAGCTGATAGGAATGAGTGCTTCTGGTTGGTTTTCTTCAATTACCAAGTGATTCTCATATTAGCTCTAAATGCCTTCAAAGGATTAGATAAATTTGAGTGATATAATGAGTTTAATATTCATGTAAGCAAACAACAAAGTTTTCAAGTGAGAAGAATGTTTTTCGAATTCTATAACTCACTTTTTGTAGAGAAATACAATGGAAATATATAAAATTGTGTAACTTTTGAGAAATATTGAGAAATCTTAAAGAATATATTATGAGTTAATAGTTACAATTATACTCAATTTTGTTCTTAAAAACGAAAATATCCTTCACTAGTGTAAAATGAGCTACTCACTTTTTTTAAACAAACAAAATGTGAATGCGAAAAGTAATCGAAAATTTAAAAAGAATTTTTATTTTCTCACTAAATATTGAATATAGATACTCACACGTTCTCATTTTTAGAGAACCGAATACTTAATACAAAAGAATCGCTCTTCTAACCTGCAAATTGCTTTGGTTATGTTTATGTTTATTATTATGAGTATGAGTATTATTCTATTAAATTACTCACTCACTCACTGAATTCTGTAAATCAGTGATTATATGAAATACACTTTCAAAAGTTGAACAATTATGCAAGAACAACTTTTCAATTATTGTAGATCATTTAAAAAGTCTCATCCTGCCTATGCAAGAATTTGTCTAAGGAATTTAAAATAAAAAGAAAACATAGTTGTTTATTATCAGAAAGATGGAAAATTTTAATAAATAAAAAACTAACTTGTTAAGCACATGTGAAATGTTTTAAATGTTTAAATTTTTGCTTTTCATTTCTTTGGTTTTTGCATTGAAAAATGGAAAATAATGGATTTTTCGTGAATAGAATTGGAGAAAAATTTTTTTATACATACTCGTATATGTAAGTATAATTATCAAAGAATGCAATCTCTATGTTAGAACAAAATTTAATACACACTATTTTAAATAAAAAGTTTAACAAGAACATTCCAAATAGTTAAGGAATTAAAATTCTTATATGGGCTGTAATTGATCAGGCGGATATTAAGATATTCAAAAAGTGATAAATAATTAAGAATTTTATACTTTTTAGAGGTAGAAGTGTTTCACAGTTCAATTGGGTGTTTTGGGTTTTTTATTCTAATATTCTGTCAGTAAATGAGATCCCGAATATTTGTTATTCTTGAATAATTTACTCTGCTCTATTTTAGTGGTTCTTCTTCCCCATATTATGTTTCACAATTAAACGAGATCTTGTTTTAGGACAGTGGATACTGTTGGCTCAATATTCTTTTATACTCAAAATTTTTGCAATATCATTAACGAAGAAGAAATTTCAGGAACCAATTTTATATATTTCGCATTCCTCAATTCCATTGTATAAAAACAATTACAAAACGTGGTCTTTTTTCTTTAAAAAAAAAAAAAAATGCGCATTGTGGTATAAATTCTGGAATTTTTATTGACTGGAACAAAGACATTTATTTTCTATAATAATTTAAGATCATTATAAAATTTTAGTGGTATGGACATGAAATTGTTTAGAAAATGATTTTTTATAATTAGATTCCTGTATTCTTTTATGCGTACTATTCACAGAAGAAGATAATATATAAGAATTTAGGAATCTAATTGGTTTTATACGATTTTTTTTTTTAAGAAAATCAATTTAAATTCTTAATTTTACAAAAAAATTATACAAAATATTAATAGGCTTATTAAGTATGGTGAATTCAGCGAATTATGAAATTCTCTTTAGTTAGCGAAATCGCTAATATTTGGTATTATATAAGTATGCGGCGATAAATTTATTATAGAAATACAAAATAATAGTTTCTCTCTCTAATAAATGTGTCTTCTACATAATCTTAATATAATTATAAATTCTAATTCCTATTGTATATATTCTCATATATTTTGAATATTAAATATAACTTAAAAATTTGCTCAATTTATAAACAGGAAGTTTTTAATACTACTCATAATACTCATTTGTAAAACACTCATTAAAATTTCGAAAAATAAATTTCAACTTCTTCTATTGTTCTTGATGAGTACGTATACTAAATAATGCAACATGTTAAAAAATATTAAACATAAATAATACACAAGAATCATTTACAATTTTATATTATTATATTGTATATGCCTAAATAATAATGTAAAATGTATACTTTTAAAATATATACATGAACTAACACAACATTTCCTACTGCACAAGATAACATATATGTAGTATAATTATAATATGTATTATAATAATAGTATTGCAACACAATTCAATGTTGTATTATGCATTATGTATAAGTGTACTTCCATTAGGATAGTAAATTTTTCGAATTAATTTTAACACATCAATGTATTACCTAAAATGTAAACTTTAAGTATAACAGAACATCATGTTATTTTATTATTTAAAATTTTCTGAAATAATATTAATTAAAAATTAAATATCTTCCAAAAATACCTGCTAACGTATTATACAATTAGCGTATATGCTGGCAAGACAGTACATAGTTCTGCATTGATAAAAATGATAATTAATTCGAATTTTCTCTCTTTTTATTTCCTTGTAATCGTCACTGTCTTCTCTATTTCTAGTATTAAATAATTACTCTAAAATAATTTGTATCTAATTTTCTTTCATTTACTTTCATATTATTTGTTATACTACTTTTATTATGTATATATATATATATGTATATTATATACGTATATATACAAATTTATATTGTATTTATATCGAAAGTGTAATTAATATTTAGGAATTTTAATTAACTAATTTAATTAGTTTTATAGGTACTTTTTAATTGTAATTGTATTTGCAAATTAAATTGTTATACATATTCCAATTCAAAAAAAAAAAAAAAAAGAGAGGGAGAATTAAACAAAAAAGCAATGTAAAATCGTACATACATATATAAACTTTTGCCCGGTATATATGCATATTGTTATTGGTATTGGCTATTCGTATTGGGTATTGGTTTTGGTATTTTAATCCAATTACATTATTACAATAATAGAAAGTATAATAGTAGAGCATTGTCATTACTCATTATACTACATTACTGTATACAATATTATATATATATATTAAAAAAAATAGGCGTTTTATGAAAGTGAAACGAAATTTTAACCAAAAATTTCATTTAAAAAATTTTTAACATTTGGCACAAAAAAAAAAAAATAATATTGTTATACTAAATCAAATAAATAAAATAATTTGAAAAATTTTTAAGACAAAGTATTTTACTTTCATTTTTCTGTTTCTTTTGTTTTCGAACAAAAATTCCAAATAAAAATTACATGTTTTTAAGGAAAAATTTTAATTATGAAAAAAAAATTGGGCGAGATTTTTCACGTAATGCGTGAATTTTTTTCTTCTTTTATTCTAGAAAACCCAATTATTTTTTAACGCCAATTTTCTCTAGAAAAATTTCTTTTGTAAATTAAAGCATTTTTAAAATGGCTAACTACAGTAAAATCATCTATATTAATAAGGTGTATATACAAAATATACTAGTTCATGTATAAAATGAACTTAAGTATAACAAAATTATTGCAATAAAATGAAATTGTTTAAAATTTGAAAATCTATACTTAAAATAAATAAATATAATTTGATTAATGACTATTGACTCTTAATATTACCAATAATCATGCTTGCATATAAAATAAAACTAAATAATTACAAATATTAGGTCTTTTAATTAAAAAATGATGAAAGAAAATTGTATAACATGAAATTTTTATTAATGTTATATTAATTAATGTATATTTTTTTAATAATATAACACTTTACATTGGAAATCATGTTTAATTTTTTCTAAATTTTTGTATTTTCTTTTAAAATTTTTTGGAATTAATCAAAATTCCAATTGGAAAATTCACAATTTTGTAGTATAAAACAAGAGTTTTTTTTTTAGCAAATTAAAATATTTTCATTTAAAATTAACAATTTTAATTTTTTAAAATGGAAATTTGAATTGGCATTAATTTAAATACCAAATTTTTTAATTGTTTCATCAAAAATAGTTTTATATAAGAATTCATTTTATACCACTGTCAGGCAGAAATTAACCTATAGTTAATACAGCTGAGAGATGACAAACATAATTAGTTTCACAAATTATTAATCATAAATTATTATTAACTGTTATAATATATTTAATATTCTAAAATTCTGATATTATTGCATTTTTTTTGTAAGTACTTAAGTCAACTACTTTAAATTATTAAAAATGTTTCAGATTTGTATAACAATTGAAATTTGAATTTGTATAACAGTTTTTGAAAAACTGTTATACAAATCCAAATTTCTTAATTTAAAAAACAAACTGTTAAAATTAAAATTTTTTAACAAAATTTATAAAAATTTTTTATGCTTAGTTTTTTTTAACTGATAATTTTATTTGAAATTCTTTTCGAAATTGTTATATTCTAAATTTAAATTATTAAATACTTATATATATTCAAGAATTTCAAATATTTTAATATTTTCTAAATACGTATTTAATACAAATATAGAACCAAAAAAAGTTTTTATTTTAACAAAAAAACCACACGTTTTATTTGTTATACTTTTATTATTTACTTATATTTTTTGCTATTAACAAATTATTTTGCTTATAATTGGAATTTTAATTGCAAAATTTTAAATAATTAAATTAAAAAAATAAATTTTAATATTATTCTTTAAAATTTCTTTAATTCATATACAAGTACATTGATAGAAATTGTTTCTCAATAATTATAATCTGTTATAATAAAAATGTTTTCATTAAATTAAAATTTCACATTTCATTATTATATGATCATCATCGTCATTATCATCATCATCATTTATCATTCATCATGATCAATAATATTATAACAGAACCATTGAATTCAACAAATAATATATAATCTGTTATATATATAATATACCAAAAGTTTTTATTTTTATAATAAAAAAATAAAATCATGACTTTGACATTGTTTAAAATTGTTCTTGCTTATATATTTAATATTAAAATAATCTAAACACCCTATTTATGACCTTGGCTATATAACACAAATAATATTATAAAATGGTCCCTCTTGTAATAATAATATTTTATTTTAATTTGTAATACGTATATTAAAAAATATTACAATTATATTTGCTTGTTTTTCAAATTCCCTACATATTATATTTAAATATAGAAAAATAAAATCATGAACTTGTTTTTCATGAAAACGGTTTGCAGTTTTTAATATTAATAATAATTTGAAAATACAAGTGTAAAATCGGTGATAAACAAGGCCCAAGTCCACTAAAGGTAAAATTGAGTCACAACAATATTTGAATTCTTTATGTTTAAATCTATATAAATTAGCAAAATTTAGTTCAATTCGGGCAATTTTAAATTTTCGGACAATTTCGGACTGATTGAAAAAAATTTGGCGAAATTATTGATCGAAAATTTACGTCCTATTTTACACAAACTACTTTTTCCTTATTTTATTTAAATAATTAAAAAAATTTACCAAAATTGCTGTTATAATTAACAGGAAGCTCAAAATACTAATGATTTCGAAACTGAATTTGTGAAATTTAATGCAATTTGATTTTTAAAAACAATTTACTCAAAATTACAAATTTTGATTTAGACGATTTTTGCTCTATTACCATTGAATTCATATAATGTTTTGTTGATAGAAACATAATTTAATAAAAAAAGCATATAACAGTCTGCATACAAAATGCATATAATTGTATAAGGTGAGCGCAATTGTGTGTGTGCATTGTATACTAGTATTCTCTGATTATTGAGTTCCATTAGAAAGAACGCTATTATTCTGAATAATTTTTACAAAAAAAATACTTATATTTTATATACAATCATTTAAATTTATTATTAGAATAATGATGATGCAAAATAATTTAAAATAATTTAAAAAAATAAAATCAAATCAAAAAAAAAAATAACCATATACCACAAGTGTTATACACATCTCATTTTCATGCATGAATATTAGAATGCCAGATATTTAGAAATTTAGAATAAAAATATAGAATATTAATGAGTCTGATTGTATAACTATAGTTATAAAAGATTGATTACATTAATATTGTGAATTGTATAACAATTTCTTTTGATCTTTTATATTACTCAGAATACATATATAATAATTCTTATATAAACAATATATAAAAATGATCTATCGTTTCTAATCATTTAAAGATCTGCAATTAAAAAAATTGCATTTACATTAAGTTAATAAAAATATTATTTTAATTAAAAAAAATAAATTAATTATAAAATCATTTTTTTATAATTAATTCTATTTTTTAATTAAAATACTTTTGAACTTTGATTTTATTAATAACATCTAAAAAATTTATCTTAACTGGTTGAAATATGTGCATACATAAATTGATTTTAATTAAATATAGTGTATAAGAGTTATGAATTACATGAAATACTTCAACTCTTATACACAAATCTTGAATATTACGAGTAGTAAGCGACGCCATATAAATTTCAAAATCAATTTTTCTTTGACAACCTCATATTACATGCATGTTATACAGCCGATACTAAACAAACATTATATTACTTTAACTTGTATACAATTTTCTCGTATATATATTAAAACTCGTGCCAACATAATATCAAAAATATAATATTAATTTTGTAACACTGATTATATTTACAGATAACATAATATACTGTAATTTAAATCTATTAAAGAATGATCTCCCAATTATAGTAAGTATACCTATTTATTATAACAAACATAATATTGTTATACATAACTTCTATACATTAAAATATATGAGTATATTATATAATTTTTAACAAGTGTCATAATATTTCTTCAAAATTGCTACCTGCATTATTCTATAAAGCTGAATCGAATTTACATTAAAAAAAAAAAATCATAATAAGTAGAAAATTTTTTTAATTTTACAATTTTATCTCTAATGAAAATTTATTCTATTTGGTAAAAAAATTTATTCTATTATACAGTTTTGTGGTGGGCGAAATACATTCGAAATTAAATATTTTATTATATTATGCAGAAATCAGATGTAATTTAAGATCATGTGATGGGTATCGAATTTATTTATTTTACATGCATGTATAAATATGAGATTTCGACAATATTCTATATATAGATTATAAAATATTGTATTATATGAATAGTGTTATACAAGTAGAAAATTCAAAAAAATTAAATACGAAAAATGAATTGGTAGTGCTGTAAATAGTACACATATGCTCTCAAATTAATTTTTGTAATTCCATTATTATTTATTACTGTCAATTTTATACTTATATACGTATAACAGATTTGTAATTGTATAATTGGATTAAAGGTCAGTTATTCAGAGAAAAGCTATAAAAATTGTATAAAAGTATATAATGTTTGTTATATTTAGGTAATATTCCAGAATTTGTACATAATATTTACGGTCAAGATGTTAGAAAAGAAATGACAGTATATACTTGCACGATAATAATTAAATTTTATTATCATTAAATAATTTGAGTACGAAATTAATTAATCATACAACACACAAATTTGTGAGTGCAGCAACAAAAGTTATAATCCTCAACAGTAAAAATAATTAGGCAACAGTAATTTTATAAATGTTAATATTTTGTTTACTGTTATCAAACATAATTTTATATTAACATGACAGTTTTACCAACTGAATAGATATGCAATTGATTGTATCGAAAGAAATTGTGTTATAAATAACGTTATGTAATAATATAATGGAAGCAATAAAAAAATTTAATATGAGAATTTATTATTATTATACGTAAAAATTTCTCTCCAATATCAGGTGAAAATCACTGAAACAATATTTTTTACGAGAGATAACATTGATTGAGATGGAATCACTTTCAATAATAAATAATGTTATGCAACATATTATTTAAATTAGAGTATAGAAAAATTGTCATGATATTATTATTTATATTTTCTCTCATACATATTTTTTTTTTACATAACACTAATTGTTATGGTAATCATTTTATTTTGTTTTTATTTCCATTTATAATAATACCGGAACGTTACACTATAAAATTACTTCCATTTTTATAACACAAATGTATAGCTATACACAACAGTATTATGTTACAATACTTAACACAAAATTTATGCTAACAAGAGTATATTAATTTTATTCTTGTTTTATATTGTATGTTGGTTGGTGCATCGGAAGACAAAATTTTACACAAAATATAGAAACAAAAGAGTTGAACAGACTTATGACACAAATTTTATTTGATAGTCTGTTGTTTATTACAGTTGAATTAATTTGTTAACGTTGGCGTTAGTATTAATACACACACTTAATTTTTTTTTTGTTGTAAAACATTATATTTTTTTGCTGTTATAACTGTGTTGGAGTTTAGTTTTATTTTTCTGTTTCATATGTTGTAAATTATGTAAAACTAATTTTTATACGCTTAAATACGCTTAAAATTTATATTGATGTTCTTTAAAAATGATATCCGAAAAAAAAACATATTGTAACATACGAGTATTTAAAATATATTGAAACGGAGATGGTTAATTTGACATATGGGTGTTATGATAGCATGTGTTATGATTGTAATATATTTGTTGTTTTATTTTGTTTCTTTACTGATTGAAAATTTATTTAATTGGAAAATATTAAAAAATTAAAACATGTTTTTAATTATTTAATATTTTGAACCTTCAAAATTTGTAAATTTTCTATATTTGCTTAAGATCATTTGGTGAGATTTGTTGAGAAATTTAGTCTTAAAATTATATTGAAGATATTAAAATAAATTTCAACGTTTTGTAATAGGTGAAAGAGCAGAAATTGTATATAACATATATTACCATAGTAGAATATTAATCACTGTCATCTAATTTATTACTCTCATAATTTATTCACATTCTCATCACATTGTTCACATAATTGCATCGCAAAGTCACAACACAACACAATTCACAATTCACTCTCACTCAATTACTGTCATAATGACTCTCATATTTTCATCCATCATTCATCAATGAATGGAGAAATTTCCCTTTACAAATGTGATATTCTCCTTTTTATAAAAAATTAGTCAATACAAATAGGACAGTAGTAAAGAACCCAGAATTTTGGGAATTCCGCAGTTTACTTTACATAAAATAAAAATTAAATATTCTTTTCTCTCCGAAATGATACTTAAGTAGTATAATATTTATCAGATAATGATTTCATATATGTATATAGTGTAAACTGTTATGCACGACATTTTATAATATTTAGATAAATGCAGAATAATATTTCGATATTTTTTCAGTTTTCCAAAAAAAATTGGTCAATTTTTCTCTTTTTTACATAAATGCACTCTTGCGGTTAATATGACAATTAATTGCTTTAAATTAAACTCAAATAATTCAAAAATATTTGTGGTTTGAATATTGAATAAAAATCTCTTTGATTCAAAATAATCACGTTAAATTTAAGTGCGATTGATAAGTGAAATTATTAAAGTGCGCCATTGTAATTCTCAAATTTGTTAAATTAAAAGAATAGCAAATGATTTTAATTCAAGGGAGATCAAAGGGAAAAGGATGATATTAAAGTTTCTCCTTCTCAACTTGAACGTCATCTTAACAAATTTTTCTTATACACTCACCTAGTTGGTTACATTGAAATTTACAATAACCTTTTTTTTTTTTCCTTAACAACTAAACCTTTAATAAGTGCACATTTTATTCGATTCAAGTGTCTTTTTTTTAATTTTTCATTCATTCTCTATATCTCTAGCGTTTTTAAAGTTTTAAATCTGCTTATTTCATACTTTAAAAATAAACTTTTTATAACTTTATATACAATGGTTTCTAATTTTTATACTTCCGGGTGTATCCATATCACTTGTGTGGTTGTACGTATATATGTGTAACTATTATGCACTGAAATATTAATAGACTTGCAGATATATACAAAACATATAAGTAGTGTAGTATGAACTTTTCCTAGTTCAAGTATAGACTTGACAAGTATAAGTGCAACCATATGTAAGCTTGATATCCTCTTAAAAAATATTTTCTCTTTTCTATTATATACGCTCTTTATTAGACACTTATTTCTTTAAATTTTATCTTTTTGTTTTTGTGCCCTTAAAAATTATAAAAGTTATGAATAATGTTGGAAAGGGTATTATGAATTTTTTATTTTATTTGCAATGCTTACAGAATATTGTTTATGAGTAACGGTAAAATATCTTTTGATAGATCCTATATTTTATAAATTTTCAGTCTTTTAGGGGAAATGGGAAGAAAATTGTGGAATTGAAATTTGTAATTTTGCATCAAACTCGTATTCGAAACAAATTAAATTCGAAAATTGATAATTTTTCGAAATTCTCTTGTGTATACCTAAAAGTATGCAATATTATTAGGGAATAAAAAATTTTTGCTTACAAATTTACTTTAAAAATTGAATTTTAAATAGATTTCCATCAAATTCGAAATTAATTTCGAATTTTTGAAAATTATGTCATTACAAATCTTATACTGTTTATCAATTTCGAAATTTTACTGCTATTCAAATTTAACCATTAAAAATTAAATTTCTGAACATTAAAAATTTTTGAAAACAAACAACTTTTTTTTTTAATTTCGAAATTATTCGAATATTTTAAAAAAATATATTATTCATAATTTTAAATTACAAAATTCACCTGCTACTTAAGATAAAGATTTATTAATATTCGTTTTTTTTTTTGTCTCGAATTTTTCTTTTCGTGATTATTTAGATGACTTTACTATTTTTCTTTTTTTGTCATAAATCACTTGCATATTTTAATCGTCATTAACATAGAAAAACGCAAAAAAATTTAAGTTTTAGGCCAATGTTTGGTAATATTCAGTACAGGGGCTTTGTTTTTTGTTTTTTTTAGCCATAGCTATAGTTAACATTCAAAATAAATAATTTTATGTCAAAACATACGCCTTAATATATGCAATTTTATGGTATTTTATTAATTATTTCAAAATTTTATATTTCTTGAACGGGTAAATTTAACAACTAGGTAAATAAGGAGAGCATATGTCTCTTTCAATTAGTGAGCATTTTACGACAACATAAAATAATATTCTGTTAAGCGCGTACACGTAATTTACAATTTAACATTTAATATAACATATAGGTTAATTGTTAGTGCCCTCTCTAATGAATAATGAACTACGTAATAATAAAAAAAAAAATTTTGTTAAAAAATTTTAAAGAACAAGCCAAATAAAGGAAAAAATATTTGGAATATCTTTCTTATTTAAATTCAATATTTATTACTTTAAATTGGTTTCTATTTTTTTTTTTTGTAATGTCAATTCTATTTTCTTGAGACATGACACATATTTCTTAAGTCTTACAAATTTTTTATAATATGTACAATTATGTACTTTGAATCGGTGCCATTTCTAGCTCTTACACTAAGTATTACAATTTTTTTTAAATGCTATACAGCTTAAAAGTTCAACGCCAATATAAGATAAAAAAAATGTTTGTTATATAAAGTACTGACTTATTCAATTATAATAATAGTAACGCATAATAAATTAAAAAAAAAAAAACAAAACAACAAAAAAAATTAAAATATTTTTGTGTACCCAAATAAGTGCATGACTCTTAAGTGAGTCATATACGAGTATATTCAATAATTTGTAATATAAATGAACTGTTATACTAGTAAATGCTAGTATGTACGTACATGAAGAAAATTGGATTCAAAATGCAATTTAAGTCTACATATACTAATTGCTTTTAACATTAATACCTTGCATATTATTCAACATACTCTCAAAATATTGCAACTCTCACCCCCCACATTTAACGTGGTGAGTAGGGTATTATTATAATATAATAAAAATTACATTTGGTTGTAATTGGTTTAGCCTCCTTTTTAAAAGGAATTGTGAAAAATAATTGAAGAAAAATAAAAAAAATAAGTGAGTGAGTGTTATTAATTACAAAATTACAAAAGTAAAATAATAATAAAAAAGAGAAAGAGAGAGAGAGAAATAATAATCTTATATTGTAGTTCAATAAACGTTCTTAAAATATAATTAAATGTTTAGAGAATTGAGAACATTATTTTATGTATAGGTTCTCAATTCTGTATATATATAATTTTTGTTATTAGATTTTTATATAGAGCATTAAATTCGAAAATAATTCAATTAAATTTTTAGAATATTATAAAATTGGCGCATTTATTTGTAATTTTAATTAATTTTCAATTTTTATAATGAATTAAGAACGGGCTTTAGAATTAAATTAATTATATTAGATTTAAAGATTAAGAACGATTATAAAAGATGTTAACCGAATTAGTATTTCGTGTTTTTAAAGAGTGTATTCAAAAGAAAGAGCACTTTTTTGTTGCTGCTTATAAATGCGCTCATTAAATTAGATAACGCAAAATTTGGTTGTAAATAAGATCTAAATATTATCGAAATCAAATCTGTATATAACAAATACAATGTGTGGCATATAATTTCGAAATACAAGTAGTTTGTAGCATATATATCAGTTAGCTCAATTTTCTAATTTTCTCTTATACTACAAAATGGGCTTCAATTTTTTATTGTATACTCTTTAAATATGAGACATGTAAAATTTACCGTACTTTTTAGTTGAAATCAATAGCACAGTAATAATTAAAACCTCTTAAATTTTACTCTCTGATTTCAGTTCACACGCGCTCTTTTAATATAAGTAAATTGAAATTTCTTCTCTCTTTTAACTCTGAGCGTAATATCAATAATTTTATTCAATAAATTCACAAATAATTCATAATTAAATCTGCTAACCATTTATTATTATTAAAAACTGACCACTTATATATACATAAGTTAAATTAAATTACATTATATTAAGAATTTTAATTAACAAGCTCAGAGAATTTTCACATAAAATTATATTTTAAAGAGAAAAGGAAGTTACAATTGCATATTTATTGTATATTGCAACAAAGTAACTATTACTTTGCTTTTTTCAACAAATAATTCTTCAAATAAGATCTCTTATTGGTATAAAATTCCCCAGTGTTATTAAGATTTAGAAGAATTTTATAGTTATTGGTTTCCTGAAAAATTGTTATAATTTTTTTTAATAACAATTTATAATTGAATTTTATTATTTGTATTAAAACATAGGTTAATTAAATATGTATGTATGTACATGTATAACAATATTCGGCATGTATAACAATATTTGGCATGTACTTATAACAACGTGTGACTCTAGGACTTCAATGTAATTTTGTTTGTTGATTTTTTAAGATTTTTATATGATTTTTTTTAAAAATTATATTGCTAGCGTTGCAGTATTGCGTGAGGCAAAGCGACATCTTTTTTACTGCTACTACGTCATTAGTACAGTGCTACAATCTACTGTACAGTTTTGAAAACAGTTATTCCAATTTGTATTTTGGCTTAATTGAGAGAATATTGGCTTAAGTCCGCCTTATAAATTAATTTCTTTCAATTCGCTCCCTACTTTACACATCAGGGACAAGGACAGTCGATCAGCGAAAGAGAGTGAAAGAGAAAATTAAATGTGTCATTACTATTATGTCATTAACACGAACAGTAGTAGTAACAAATCATTTGCTATTAATTTGAAAGTGTTACAAACGAAAACTAACTGGCGAGTGAGTAAATACTGTCCTGCCACTGTGTTTTATAATAAATAAGAATATTTTTATCATTAATTTTGTTCTCTTTATCTGTTTGTTTTTTTGTAATTACTTACAATTTTACTGATATTAAGAAAAAAATTTATATATTTATGATAGTTACTTAAAATGTTATACATAAAAGCTATAATTAACTAGTTCATTCCTTTTCATCGCCTTTTCAACTAAATTGTAATCACAATTTAAAAATATTATTAGTGTGTAAGGAAAATTTATGTATAAACATAAATATGTACATAAGTATGTCATTTACAAATAATTTTATGTGAAACTTGTGCGTCTCTCATCATCAAAATCGCAAATGAGAAAATTCTTTTTAACAGTTTTTTTTTTATTATTTTTTCTCATTTATCTTAACTATTTTTTTGTTTTTTGCCATAATGAAAAAATTTTCAAGTATTTTTATGTTTACTTTCAATCACTGTTAAATATAATTGTACTTATATACTTATATGTATGTATAAATTCACATAACTATTATATTTAACTATTATTTGTTATATTGAATAAATTTCGAATAGTTTTAATGACGTGCGTTTATATTTGAGTTTCGTTGTACTCTTTAAAATTAAAAATGGTTATGAAAAAATGATAAATTGTAACAAGTTTTAAAAAATGTCCGCTAGCGTAAATGTTAAAAACAAAATATTTTACTTAAAATAGTCACTATATAAGGCTTTATATAGAGTTTAAAGTATAACAATAAAAAAAAATATTAGAAAATAATTTTTTTCATTAGAATTGATTTATTATTATTTTTGTACTAAAATTGGGATTTTGTAATATTATAGGAAAACGGAGAGAATTATAGGAAAAGGAATACAATTTCATGATTTGAAATTGAAAACGCAAAATAGCAAGTGATAGTGTGCTGTTTTGCTATAGTGTTATACCAGTATAATGTAGTTATAGGAAAAAGAATTTCAAATTAGGAAAATTCCACTTTACTTATATATTTTATATATATACATTTTATGTATTTATAGAAAATGCATATATTCTAGCGTAAACAAAATTAAAATAGTGACAAAGTGAGATTTCTTTCAAAAGTGAATTTAATTTCTTGTAAAAGTAAAAATATTTTTATCTCTACAATTACTTGCATATTTCTAATTATTAGTACTGAATTTTGTCATCAGTTTGGTAATTTTAAATTAAAATATTTAATAATTTCTACAGCTTTAAGTTTCATAAGTGACAGAAATTTGACAATACAAAAATTGTTAATGAAGTTTTTGCTACATAAACTCAAATTATATGTGTAATTTTAATATTGACAGAGAATAACAGTAAAATATGATTTATATTTCTTAAACTTATTAGGAAATTATAACAAATGATGAGAAACAGACACATACATATATTTAACATATAAAATGCTCATATAAACATACATACATCTATGAAAAATATTTATGTTAAAAATTTTTATAATTCAACAATAAACACATACAAATTTTCGGGACATTTGATTTCATAAAAGAGCACAATAGCAAACAATAATAATTACTGTTATGAAAATATTAAAGGCATAATTGAAAGTGATAAATAAAATTGTTATGATATTAAAAATCCCGCCACAACACTTAAAAATTATTTATACTTATTACATTTTTATTCTCCGTGTTCTTTTTTATTTTTCGTACCCTAACACTATTTTACCCCTTTTCTTTTAATTTTGCTTATCTCTCACTCTTAACACAAAATCGTATTATTTTTTTTAAATGAATCAATTCATTTTTCATTCATTTTATTTATCGGATTTTTATTTTTGATTTTCTTTGAAAAATTTTCTATATTGTTATACAAATAGTATGTATTTACCTTATTTTTAATGTAAACAAAATCTATAATAAATTTTTATCTCATATATGTTATATGTAGAACAAAAAAAAATATTAAATTTAATAAAACAAATAATCATTTTATTATAGATATACAAAATTCTACAATATATCCAAATTCCAAAAGGAATTGATTTTTTGTAATTATTTGAAACAATAAATAAAAAAAAATTTGAAAAGAAAAAGAGGTCAGTGAACTAATAACACAGAGAGAGAGAGAGAGAAAGAAAAAACAATATTTTTAAAGTGTTTATATTAAAATATAAATGAAAGAGAAAATTTTATTGTGAATCGATAAATAAAAATTTTTAAAAATCGAAATTGTAACAAACAAAAAACAATTATGTAAGAATCGAAATTATAAGTTTTTTTTTTTACTTACTACCCCTGTTATTCCATCACTATACAAGAGCCTTTATAAATGTCAAGAAGTAACATATAACAATTATTGTTAAGACAATTATTTAAATATTAAAAAATAATAAAAATAATTTTTTTTTATAAATATATAAGTATATAGTGTAATATTAAGCAAAACTGGCTACTGCCGCGATAATAAATTCATCTGTTACTTCTACTGCTACTGCTGTTACTACAACAAATATAACAAATATCGCTGCCAATAATAACAATAACAATAATAGTAATTTTAATAATAATTTAAATAGAACAATAATAGATGGCGTTAAAAATAAACAAAATAATAATAAAAAATTACAAGAAAAAAGTGAAAATTATTTTTCAAGAATTATTTTTTGCTTAATTATTGAAGTTTTTACATATTTTTTATTATTTTATAATAATTTACAACAAATAAATTGTGAATTATCGAATTGGTTTTTTTAAATTTAAATTTTGTGTATTAAGTAATTATCGAATATTTAATTATAATTGATAATAAATGGTTAGTTGGTTTGTGTCCATGCTCACAATTAATTTATATTTATATAATAGCTGCTTCATCACAATACCGCCATATTGTATTTATTTTTTTTTTTTACAAAATACTTTAAATAATTAATTAATATGCTTAATTTTGAAAAATTTAATTAATTAAAATTAAATTAATCAAAAAATTATTCAAAAAAAAAAGTAGAAATGTGTTGAAAATATTAAAAATAACCAAGCACACAGGAAATACTAATCAAGAAAAAATTTATTTCAAAAAAATTAAATATAGAAAATCAAATCGAATTTTTTTTTTTTATTTAAAAAAATAAATTATTCTTTTATAATATTTGGGAACCAATTATACAATCTTACCAACTATTCTTAATAGTCATCATCATGCATAGATGAAAGGAAAGAGAAAAAGAAACAGGAGAGAGAGAAAAAAAGAAGCAAATTAATAAAATTCGATAAAGTGAAATTGAAATTAATCGATCAGAATTTTCGATTGAAAAAATCGAAAAAAATCAAATTGAAACGCAGAAATGAAAAACAAGAATGAGTGAATAAATCACCAGGTACGAAAAAAAAAACTTATTAAAAAATGAATCAAGAAAAAAAAATTTTTATTTTTTAATTTTTTTTTTTTTCCTCACATAGCTCATAATTGTGAACTATTCAATTATCACAGTTTTTCATTCAATTAAGGTATTATTAAAATTAACTTGGTATAATAATAATTATGTGCCGCCACATACTATTATGTGAGAAAAAAAAATCTAAGTTACGCGCTGGCTTTTTTTTTTCTCAAATAATAGAAAACATGCAATTTATTCAGTTTTTATTCACTTTAAATTTTATATGATTTTTATAACTCATGTGGCGTTAATAATTATTAAATGATTATTATGAAAAAAAATGTGTAATAATAGAGTGTAATAATTATTTTAATGAGCCGAACAAATTTATTCGCCTCATATATGTACTGACATTTAGTATATGTATGTGATTGTGAATTAAAAAATTTTGTGAGTAAATTTTTAAGTATATTTTGAGAGCATTAAGTATACAAACGCTTGGTGCTCTCAGGCAATTTTTGAAAAGTATTATTTTTGGTGTATGTAGATAATAATGAATCTAATTTTTAATAATAATTTCTTTCGTCTTCTACATGATTATTAAACAATTCACAATAATTTGGAAAAATTTTGAAATTAATAAATTTTTTGTCTGAATGCAAAATGAATAATATTTTTAAATGAGCTTATTAAATTTCGTTTCGATTAATTTTTAATTGAATTTTTATTTAAAGTGATTTTGTGTGAAAAGTATTTTCAGATTACAATGTATACAAACTTATATAATTTAATATTAGTATGTAATTATGATAAACTGCGTAAATAATTCCAATTAATTTTAAGCGTATAGGTATATGACGTATGTTCAATTTCACTCAAATAATTTTGACTTTCTATATTAGAGGCAAAAAAAAAAAAAAAAATGAGAGAAAATTAGTATTGAGAATTAAATTGATTTAATTGAATGTTAGTTAAATGAAACAAATTCATACAAACTGTAATATATTTGGAAAACTGTAATATTACAAACTGTAATTGCATAATTGTAATACTAAATATTGTTATACGCAAGTCAACTATCACTATATTATTCGTAAACTTAGTTTGTGTATTTAATAACTAATTATTGTTATATTTGCATCAATGTACTAACGCATAATAAAGGGTATATATTGTGCACATAATACAAAATATATTTCCTCACAATTTCACATTATATCGGGTGTATTACACTTTATCAAATGTTATCAATATACATTTATTAAGTATATCAATATTATTTCTACAAACTAAGAAAACAAAAATATAATTCAATCAAATTATTAATAGTTTTATATATATATCAATATAAAATGACCTAAATATTTTGAAAATTTCATTGACCTAATTTTATTATCAGACTATCAACCCTAATTTTTAGAATATAGCTACTCGTAAGTGTACACGTTTTATAACCTATAGTATTACACGAGATATGTTATAGAAATGTGACCCATTTTTTTATATTTTGTTCTTATTTTGATTAATTCTATACATAATAAAATCGTCAAAATCTTTTAAATTCTAATCAGTCATTAATTAAAAGAATTTAGGTATTTTTAATTAAAACCTAAAAATAAAATCAAATAAATTTATCCGAAAAAATCATCTAACATGTACGCATCAATTAATTCCACCTGTATAACAGTGCAAGGTGATAGTAAATATTATCTATACACTAATACATAGTTCAATATCAATAATATTCATAAAAATATACATATATATATACATATGTATACATAAACATGATTACTAATTTAGTAAAGGTAATCATAACAACTCATAATATGAACTCTATACATATACATACATACATATACATATATTAAAAGAAATTAACACGAAATTTCAAACAAAATGTTTACATAAAAATTATGTTATCAAACTATTTACATAAATACATACATATACAATACATATACTCGTACATTAAAGAGAGAGAGAGGATGCTAAAGGGTATAAAATTTGTTGAATTGTAATGACCCAACCTTTAACTTCTTTTTTGTTTATTTTGCGTATTAAACATATTGTTTATATATAATTATTATAAATGCTATAATCTCGAACACCTTCAAAACTATATTTTTACTATCAATAAATTTGAATAAAATCAATGGTTTGTAATGAAGCACATTTCCTTGAAACAATTTAAGATATTTAACGAAAAATATCACTTATCATAATATTTCTTATTATTGCATATTTTTAGGATGAGAGCATTGATTTAAAGGTATATGCGAATTCCTCTTGCATAAATAGCCATATTAGACGATAAATAATCAGTTTAGTCAGAAGAAACAGTTTTTTACTGTTTCTAGAGTATAAATTGTCAAAAATTGAAATTTTGAGTGGTAAAAATGAAGTTTTACTATAATGAAAAATTTTACAGCCTATTTTGTTTAAATAATACATATTTACTTATGTAAATTCGCAGTAGAAAAAGTAGAATATTTGCAGATTGTGCTATGCAATTTCAATGCGATAAATGTCAAAAAGTGACATTTTAAGAATTTTCAAGGACTATAATTTTCAAACCACAAATGATAAATAAAAATTTCTTTCCAAAGAAATATTTTTCTCAAAATCGTACATTTTTGTATAAAATTCGAGCTTTCTCTCTCGAATAGAGTAATAGTTTTGTAAACAACCGCACAGATGGCCAGATAAATTGACAATAATAAGATCATTTTTTATAATTCATTTCAATTTAGTTCGAAATCTACTAAAAATATGAATTTTTTTTTTTATTTTGGTTAGAAATTTTTCAATGTTTATTGTTTTTTTGTTGTTGGTGTAAATTACACTTGGGATGTAGCTATAATCTCTATATCTATAGAGAATTTTTAACATAATTTTGGTTGCATTTTTTTTTGTCTTTGCTTTGAAAATCAAACGATAAATTTTTTTGCCCCGTTGTTTTTTTTTGTGTCTTTAGCAATTTGTTTACAAAATTCCACCTCTTCCTATGAAACAACACCCACAAGTATTTTATTTTTGAAGTCATAATACTCTCTATATGTGTATAATAAATTCATTATATAGTTTTAAATAATGGTGTATCAAAAGAATTCTGTTTTTCATTTCTATATTGTACAACTTTAATAGGGGAGCCAAACTGTTCAAAAGTTATTTTGATGTTCATTTACTTTTATTTCTTGTGTTTTCTTAATGAATTTTTTAAAGAGTTACTATGTATTTAGAAGTAGTAGCCAGACAGAGGTTGCATGCTATAAACAAAAATTTTTGTTTTTATTATTATAGAATTTTTTTTAAGTAGAAAGAAATTTTTTATTTTTTTATAAAGTAGCAAATGAAAATTTATACAATTAGTATGACTAATTTTAGAATGATTCGAATGTGTATTATAAATTTTAACAGCCATTTATTATAGGGTATCAATGCCATAATAATGTGAATGAATCGAGGAATAAGCTGATGAGCATAAACTGACTCGAACCCCCTACAGACATACCCCTAATTAAGATTAGGGAATGAGCTTCTTAGCCCTAATTTATGTATTGAAACAAAAGGTTTATTTGCAGTGAATTCATTCTCTACTACTGAAAGGACCCTCGGCTTTATTCAAGCTCATTGTACATAAGTGCTTAATTCGCAATTTATCTCGAAATTTAATTACCATGCCGGCTTTCACTTAGATTATGCATGTTTTCGAACTCAATACACAAATCCTAATGGGAAGTAATAAGCAAATTACCTTGTATATAAGCAAATTGTACAAATTTTTACTTGATTTTATCCTCTTCCCGAGCTTTCATCTGTTATCATCCTTTATAGAAGCAATTCCTTGTTGTTTCTCTTAAAAATTCTTTATTGTGATAGATCTAAAAGAAATTTGAGGTTATGTTTAAAATTATGTCGAAAAAGCAATTTATGAAAATTTCAATTTAATTTCATATTTTACGAAAAAAAAAAAATTTAAAATGAAAATCATAATACCTTTAATTTTATCCATTTCAAAATTAATAAATTTTCTATATAAAAAGGCGTACAAGTAGAGATATTTTGAACAGATATTTTGAACTTCTTCAGCTTGTATTTCTTAACATTAATTAAACAAAATTAAATATAAAAACAAAAAAATAGGAAAATTTAATTAAAATAGAAAACAAAGGAGGTTTGAAATTTTATTTTGAAAATTTTGTTTTTTTTTACTAATAGTGCTGCTATTGCATCATGTTGTAAAGGCGATAATGTAAATAATTTTCTCTTGCATATTTATTCAAATTGTTACTTTACTACTTAAGTGAACGTACTTTTAGGAGGGTGGAATTTATTAGAAAATTTTTTTATATTTGCATGTAAATTACTTCAAATAATTTAGTTTTCAAATATTTATGAATAAATTTCAAGAAAATTATCATAGCTCTACTCAAATTTTGAAATTTTTTTGATATAATATAAACCCTATTTTTGAATTTTCAAATAAAAATCCATGGAAACCACAAAATTTTGGCAGGTTTTAGCAATTTTAGGTTTATTATAAAATATTGTGAATGAATTGTTTGTGGTAACGGAGGTTACAGTATACAATGTCAAGGTCTAGTTTTTAATAAATTCGATTATCAGAAAATTAATTCGAATTCTACATTAATAAGCTACGTTTTATTTAATATTAAAAAATTTAATTATTTTTGTGTTATTGTCATTTTGAATAGTTCACAATTGAGAGTTGCCATTTACAATTATTCAAATTTAAGTCAACATTTAATTTGAAAAAAAAAAAAAATTATTTTCTTCAAAGGTAACCCTCGAACAAATATACAAAAAAAAAAAATCAAATATTTTAATAATTATGACGACGATCAATTGATTTTGACTTCCAACTATTACCAATAACACCTGAACACCTTAATGGTTTAACTTATAAAGAAAAACAAAACACGACTTCAAGAAAACAGAAAATAAAAGAAGATTAAAAATGAATAAATTAAAAACGTTCAAATCAAAAACGACTAGCCCTGAAACAGGTCTCTTCAGTAAATTAACAAAACGTTATACAAATGCTGTATCAGCAAAACTTCGTAAATCAACATCACCACCATCATCAACATTTCGTAGTCGATCACCACAAAAACATATTATCTGTGGTAGCTATGATATGAATGGACAACATTCTGATGATCATCGTATTGAAATTGGTGCACCAATTTTAATATCAAAAACAAATTTTGATATTGATAATTTAGATAATTATGGTAAACATAAAAGAGTTTCATCAACAGCAGCATCATCAAATGAAAGTGAAAATGATGTATTCGCTGATGCAATAAGTACATTTCCACCAAATGTTCAAGATATTAAATTTGAATTTTTATCAGCTAAAGATAAAGAAAGTTCACCAGAATCAAATTATACAAATGAAATATCAAAAAGTAGTATGAATTCATGTAATATGGAATTAAATTATTCAACAACAAAAAATATTAAATTAAGAAAACAATCAATTAATTCAATAAATAATGATAAAATGAATAATGAAACATCAAAAAATAATAAAAATCGTTCAAAATCTGTACAAAATTTACATAAATCTGAAATACGTTTAATATTAGATAAAGCACCATCAAATCTAGATTTTACAACAGCTGATTTAGAAAATTGTTTTGATTTACCAATACGACGTGATTCAATGACAACTGAAAATAATTCAATAAATACAAATAGTAGTGGTAATAATAATGATTTAGATGAATTTGTATCACCACCAAGTTCACCAATAAATAGTAGTAGTATATCACCATTAACAAGTAGTAGTTCACCAACAAAATGTAATTCATCTATAATAAGTAGTGAATTAAATGATTCACCAACAATTAGTTCAAAATCAATAGTACTTGTTAGGCCACCATTTGATACAAATTCATTTATAACAATACAAAAATCAATAATACCAACAACAACAGTAACAACAATATTGTCACAACAACAACAACAATCACAATTAAAAGATTCAAAAACAACTACAACAACAGCAACATCAACAATATTATCAACAACAACAAATTCTTCAATTGATTCATATTATAGTAATACTGATTCATATTATAAATCACCAACAGAATTAAAACCAATTTCAAATATAAATATATCACCATATACACCAACAACAACAACAACAACTGGAATTGGTAAAACAATTAAATCAAAATCACCACAACCACCACCACCATTACCACCTGTTGATATTGATATTGATGATAGTATTGAACAAAATAATCAAATTTATATTGGAAATAATTATCATAATTATAATGTTGATAATGATGATGATATTGATAATGATGGTGATGATATTATTATAACAAATGTTAATCGATCATATGATATAATTAATACTGATAATATTGCTGATACATCAATAATATCATCATCATCAATACAACAAAATTATTTAAATAAAAAATTTAGCCATAGTGAACCGAATACACCAATGAATCCCGAAAAGACTGATTTTACAATTTATCATTTCAAGAGTGTTGAATCTTTACAGAAGAAACCAAAAAAAGATAAAAAATCAAAAAATAAATTTTATTATAATAACAGTAATAATAGCAATAACAGTAATAATAGTAATAACAGTAATTCAAATTCTATTACAAATATTAATAAAAATGGCATCAAATATAATTGTAGTAGTCAAAATAATTTAGATTTTATTGATGATTCATTTGATGATTTCGATTTAAAATCAGTCAGTTTACAAAGTTTAAATGCTAAAAATTTATTTTTATCAATTGAAGAATTAAATGAAATTACAAAAGAAATAAATGAATCCGAAGAATTTAATAATGAAATTGATTTAGAATATTGTGAACATCGTGATAATTTAAAACCAAGTGAAAGACGTATAACATTATTAAAAAATAAAAATTCACGTTTAATTAATTTACATCGTAATAAAGAGAAATTAAATAATGCATGGAGTGGTTTAAAACAATGGATTGGTGAAGAGAAAGGTAAATTTAAAGAAGTTGTACAAAAACATGCAGCAATGCAACGTGTCGGTGCTAATGCAAAAGATATGAAATTAACAAATTCATCACAATATATAAATAGTCATAGTTCTAGAAGTACATCAATTGATAAAAATCATACTGGAACAACAACATCAGCAAGTTATACATCATCAATGATGTCAATTAATGCAACTGAATCAACAATACCAACAGTAATTGGTGAAGATATAACAGATGCTATGGGTGAAGATTCAGAATCTGTTTTTACATTAAATGGTGGTAAAGGTGGTGATAATAGTGGTGCTGGTGCTAATAGTGGTATTGATAATATTAGTGGAAATAGAAATATTAATGGAATGGAAAAACAATCAATTAATACTTTAGCATCAAGGAAAATATTTAAAAATAAAGAAACATGGGAGGTGAGAATTATTTGTAGAGTGTGATTTCTTTTTTCATATAAAATTTTAAAAATTCAATTTCAGATTATTATTAATATTTTATATTTAATTAAATTTAATTAGAAAATTATATTATTAATAGCATTTTACTCACAAGTTTTCGAAAAATTAAAGCCTTCAAATATATTTTATTATTAAATACTCGTATAAGAAATTTTGCATTTCAGCTCAAATTTAACATAAAATTATTAAAGATTTTTTCTTTTGAAATTTTTAGGGACAAAATGGGTTTGAAGAACTTCGAAGGTATATCAAACAAGGTGGAGATTTCGGCAAAGATTTGGTTAATATTTTACAAGAAAGGTAAATTTAAACTTGTTAATTAACTTGGTGATAAAATCCAAATTTGGCTTAGAAAAAGGCTTTGGAAATGCACATCAAATTTTCAATTAAAATTACCAAATTATTATAAATTACCCCTTGCACACTTTTCATTAGTACTATATTTTAATAATCATTTTAGGATTGATGCCGAACAAATTTATTCAAAATCATTATCAAAAATGGCTAATAAATTAAATAAAGCATGTCGAGATGTTCCGGGTACAATTGTTGATGCATGGCGTGGTGTTGCTACTGAAATGGAATCACGTAGTGAAGTTCATCGTCAATTATCAGTATCATTAAATGAAGAAATTTGTAAACCATTAAAATCATTATTAGAAGCACATCATAAAACACGTAAAACAGTTGAAACAAATGTTGATAAAGCATCAAGAATATTAAATGAATGGCGTATAAGTGAAGCAAAAGCTAAAAAAATATCACATACAGCTGCACGTGAAAATGAAAAATTACAAGATGCAATGTTAGATGTACGAATACAAAAATCACCATCAATTGCATTATTACATCAACAAAATTCAAAAGATAAAAATGTTAGTGAAAAAGAAATTAAAAGTGCTGAAAAAGATTGCGCTAAATTAGATAATAAACGTCGTAAAGCTGAAGAAGCTGTTAAACGTGCTGATGTTGAATATTATACATTATGTATAAGAGCAGAACGTGCACGTGTCGATTGGGAAATGTCTGTATTACGTGGTTCAACTGTATTACAAAATTTAGAAATGCAAAGGTTATCATCAATGAAACAATTTATAACAAATTATTCAAAATTAACATCAGATATAAATCCAATATTAGAACAATTATGTCAAAGAATATCACCACAAATAGAAGCATGTAATGTACAAAAAGATTTAGTTGTTATAAAAAATATTCGTAGAGCTGCAGAAGGACCAAGTGAACAATTATTACCAGATTTTTATTGTGAACATACAACATTGGCAATGAATCGTGAAAGACGAAAGCATTCTTTAATAAAATTATTACAGCTAGTCAAAACAGATTTGGATCGTGAAAGAAGATCAAGAAATGGTTTAAAAGGATTATCACAGACGATGATTAATCAAGATAATCAGAATATAACAGATAAATTGTATCATGTAAGTATAATTCCGCTTTCTAAAATAGTTGTATGAGAATTTAGGATTTTGAATTTGTATATTACCAATTTTTAAAATTTTAGATAAGATCAATGTTGACATATCTCGAAGGATCAAGATTTAAATTACAATCAGCTCTATTAGAATTGGATCACAAGCCACGTTCAACACATCCTTTAGCACCACATATTCAGGTAACTTTACAATATTACAAAAATAAAATGTTTGTAAAAGAGTTACAATAATAATTTTTTTCTTAAAAAGAAGTTATTTGATAAAATATAATTAAATTTTTAATTTAATTTTATGCTTAAATATTAGAATTACAATAATTTCCTTATAACATCATTCTTTTTAAAATTTTAGATAACCCGTGATCGAACTGGATTACAACAGAGCATATTAAAAGTACCATTATGGTTAAAAAATGATGATAAAATTTCATCATCAAATAATGAAGATGAAACAAATAATATATTAAATGATAGTAATGGTAGCAGAGATGATAGTATTGAAACATCAAGTAATCATCATCATAATCATCATCTTAATACAAATAATCATGAAATAACAAATTGTATTGATATTAAAAATGATATGTTAGTTAAAAATTTTAATCGTAGTAAAAGTACTACCGATATATTATTAAATGGAACAAATCATCATTTAAATGATACAATAAATATTAAAAATAATACAATAAATATTAATCATCATGATACATCATATAATAATCATCATCATCATCATGATTTAGATAGTCCAAATTTTGATCGTGGTATTGCTGATGGTGGTTCAAATCAACCAGATTCTGATTTTGATGAATTTAGTTCACAAGATGATGATGATGAACAAAGACGTTCAACAGATAAATTAAATGGTATTGATATTATAGGAAATGATTATGATCATATAACAAATCTTAATAAAAATTCTAATAATAGTAATAATAATATAAATAATAATAGTAATAAAACAACAAAGACGATAGTATTAAGTAGATGTAAGGCTCTGTACAGCTATACACCAAAATTATATGATGAACTTGAATTAACACCTGGAGATATTATTGAAGTTCATGTTAAACAAGATGATGGTTGGTGGTTAGGTGCATTAGGTGATCAAATTGGTATATTTCCAGCAACATATGTTGAAGAGTTTGTCTAAAAATATAAAAAAAAAACAAAGGAATAACTGAAAATTAATACAACTGAGACAAATAATTAAAATTAAAAATGAGTAATAAATAATATTATTGCAGAAATATTAAAAAATAAATTGTTATAAATTATATAAAATCTGGTTAGTTTATAATATTTCTAATTTCTAAGGCTATCCCAATTAATCATAATATTTGATTCTTTTGTATAGTTTTAAAAAAAAAAATAATTTTAATTTAATTAACAATTATTTTGTTTTCGTTAGTTTTTTTTTTTGTCTGTAAAACAAGTTAATTTTTATATGATCGTAAAAAAACAGTTATATAATAATTCTCAAAATTTATAATAAAAAATTTGTGTAGTCCCGATGATTTTATATAAGAAATAATTTAATTTTGCGTTTTTCATGGAAAATGGGCTAGCTAAAATTTTTTTTATTAATATTTTACAAAAAAAAACAAGAAAAGTTAAATGCTCTTTTGAGTTTATTTTACTTAATATCGAATATTAAATATTAATATACTTACGGTAATATATAAAAATTCATTACGTTTTTTTTAAGGAATAAATTAGTAATAATAAGTCTTCCACCCTTTATAAATCTTTTATTTTCTGTTTTTAAAAAAAAATTGTATTCTAAAAGTAAGAGGTTTTAAAATTTTAATTTTTATATAAAATATGTAAACGAAATTATTTTGTAAATTCTATGAGTGAAATTTTATTATTAACTTACCAAAATAATATTTTTGTTTCGTAAATTCCAAAATTATTGAAAAATGGCAAAAAATTTTCATTATTTTAATTGATTTTCCTTTTTTGTTTAATTTAATCCAATTTCATCAATAACTTCTATTCAATTCTAGCTTTTTAAATAATATTTTTATAGCAATTCTCTAAAAATCCAAACAATTATTTATTATCAGTTAAATTTTTGGTATAATTTTTACTCCGCTGCAACTTATTCGATTGAATGCTAAAATCAAACTGTGCTTATTCTCATTTCTCATAAAATAATCAAATAAAAAATACTCATTCATTAATCACCATAATTGAAATAAATTTCCCAGTACGCCTTTGTATTGTTTACATACGAATTTTGTGAATTTTCTGAATTCCGCTCAAATTAATTACGCTCTTCTTAAATTTAAACCGGTAAAAGCAATATTTTAGAATGAGGAGAATATTAAGAAAACGAGAGATAGGAAGTATTCTCTTTAATTCCAAATGAGTGCATTAGTTTTTATTTGAGCATTTTAATTAAAATCTGATTTTGAAACAAGAAATGTTACCACATACACATTAAATATAATTTTGGTCAGAAAATAATAAAAACGCAATAATGTAATTGTTAAAATATTTACAAAATAATTATAATAAAATTAAAATCACTGTAGGTTTTGTCTAATACTGTCTTAATTTCTCTTTATTATTTATTTTTAAAATGTATTTGATTTTTGTTTTTGGTAAATCTCTAATTTAACAAAAAAGTTAACAAATAAAAAAATAATATATTTAAAAGTTATTAGAAATAAATTTGGCTTTAAAAAACAAAAAGAAGTTGTAAACTTTTATTACCTTCAAATCTATTTAAAAATTAGAAAAAACAATTTGTAAATTTTATAAAATAAAATAAAACAAAAAAAAAATTATTAATTTGCTGTTGTGTAATAATTAAAAAAAATATTAATCTTGTTTTATTTACCTTCACATTTAAAAATTATTTCAGTCAAATTTTAGCAAACTCTTCTATATAAATTTGGTGGCATAGTTTCTATAACATCTTAATACACCTTAAAGAGATTTTACATTTAATTTTATTCTTCAATATTTAACCGTTAATTCACAAAATAGTTACCGTTATTGCGGAAGAGCTTCTACGAAATTAGAATGTAGCGAATAATAAAACTTTTTATCGTAAATTCTATCTAAAAAAATTGGTTATATTTCAGGAACAATTCAAATATATATTGGTTTGTGTCTATAATAATATTTTTTTACGATTAAAACAAAATTAAATTTTTTACGATATATACATATATTGACCGTAAATTCAGAAATTTCCTTTGATAAAATTGTATAGTAAATATAGCCTGTATAAAGTAACTTTACAATGCAGAAAAATTTACAATGGCAAGAAATTTTTATTTCCCATTAAATTTATCGTAACAATTTCGATAATGTTTTACCGTTATACTTAATTTTAAATCAGATTTTATTTTTCAAATATGTTTACGGTATTTTGAAATAATTTTTAAAAATTTTAGGAAATTACGACACATCCCAATATATGACGCACTATTTCTAATTGATAATATTTACCGCAATAAAGTTTATGCGCTAGTGTTGTTAAAAATGTTAATCTGCTAACAGAAACTGTTAGCAGATTTCTTTTTAAAACTGAAATTTTTAAAAATTTTAATTAAATGATTTTGTTATTATTTATAGAAATCCTATTAATTAAGCTGTCGTATATTGACATGATCTTCTTGGAGTCTCACATAATTGACCATATGCTAGGATATAAGATTTAGGAGAAGAATAACACATGGTAATTCTAAAAAATAAAATTATATTAAAAGTACCACTTAATTTATTTAAAACTAAGAAAATAGATAAATATATACATCTATTGTAAAATAATCAGACAATCAACTAATCAATTTGATGAATAACATCATCATCATCATCAGGACTTTGACATCGATCTCCAATTAATTCAACATCAATATGCCCTGAATTTTCTCTTTGTTCATCAATATCATCATCATCATCTAATCCTTCAGATTTATTGTCATTATTTAAACTTGATCTTTCAAGACTTTCTGTATCTCGATTAGCAAATTGTGAATAAAGTTTTGGTAAATTTTGTAAAACATAATTTGCATTTTTAAATGCACCAAAATGATTCTCTTTTGTTTCACTTAAATCATAAATTTTATTATAAAGATCATGTCTATCTCCTGCTAATGTTGTTTCTCCAACACTACTAGAACCACATGATAAATTAATAGCAGAAGATTTTTCATTTCTTGGTGCTGGTACTGTAAAAGCTGAACCATGCCTATGTTTATTAACCAGCCCATCAGTACTAGGATTTTCATTTTGTGCTGTATTAACATTCTCAGTACTTAATGGTGATGAATTCTCTTTTTTACGATCATATATATGACCAGAAACTCTTAAATCTATAAAAAAATGTAATGGATCAATTCCATATGGTGGATACAGTGTTGGATACCAAACTGGTGGAGGTGGTGGTAATGCTAAATCAGATGGTGGTAATGATGCTTGTGGTGGATCTGGTATTGGAGGATTTGATGATGATGGACATTCATAATTTGTTGATTGTTGTTGCTGTTGTTGCGGTTGACTTTTTGATTGTGTATGATTTGGATTATTTGTTTCATATTCCTGTTGTTTTTGTTCTGATTGATTTGAAACTGTTGTAGAATTACTTGATATTTTATTACTAACTTGTAATGCATTTTCTTTTAATGTTTCTAAATGTTTAGAATATTTTGAAGCTATCGGAAATATTTGTTTATTTGTTAATTCTAATGGTTTTTCTATAGTACTACCGGTTGTAGTAGTAGATGTTGTTTGAATTTTATCTTCCATTTCTTTACGTTCTTTTAAATGTTCATAATATGGTCTATGTTGACTCCAAGAACGTTTACGTGGTCTTCTTGCTAAAGCTGCTTGTTGTAATTGTAAATTACGTGCATTTTCATTATTTTTTGCTTGAACTAAAGAACGTAACATATCGCTAAAGAAAAAATTATTTGGTCCAACTGGTGCTGAATATCTACAAAAAAAAACAAAAAATGAATATTTTGTAAGCGAGTTAATGTTATCAAAGAATTTATATTTTAAATAATATGAATTTACTTACAAATAAGGTGGAGTGGCTGCTAATAATCTGCTAACAAAATCCTGATTTCTTATGTCGTGAATATTTGTTTTTCGTTCTTTTGCTGGTACACTTGTCTGTTGATCCTCTGTCATGGTTAGATAATCAATTCTGTTGTAACGAAAAGAAAAAATGAATTATTATTTTAGTAATTAAATGATTAATAAAAAAAAAATCTTGATTAACTTAAAAAATTATAGGTTTTTACATTTGCCTTTATTATTTATTAAATAGAGCCCAACAAATCTTAAAATTTATTTTTCCTGGAAATAAAATAATATTAAATATATTAAGGACTCAGATCTAAAGCTAACTCTTTAATAGAAGAATTTAAAAAATAAATCTCGGAAATGAGTTTTACCAATTAAAAGCGAAAACAATCGTAGAGTAACCACAAATTACCGACAGAGAAAAAGGATATGAAATCAGTTTTTAAAATTGAAAAAAAAAAATAAAATGCAAAGTTTCAAATTACACAAAGATGAAATTGCTAAAAAAACACACTTTTTTTTTGTGTTTTTTGTTCATTTTAATTGTTAAAAAATATTTGCACCATATTTATTTCAAACAATGCAAAAAACAAACAAAATCAAAATTGGACACAAGCAAATTTATTCAAAATTTACAATTCGAGTGGATTTACATAGTCCTTCATTTCAGAATTCAAAATTAAAGTATAATGAATTTAAATTTGAATTTAATTTTAAAACAAAACATAAAATTTATAAATTCAAGTAAAAAATCATTTAAAATCTTTGAATAATCTTTTTGTTCTCTAATTTTCTTAATGTAAATTTCTATTATTTCCGCTTCCATTTATAAGGTAAAGAGTGATGCATTCTCTTTCCAAAACGAGATTGGGAAAATTTTCTCTTCAATACAAGAAAAAAAAAGCATTTTCAAATATCCTCTTTTTTCACTTAACAACTTAATAATTTAGGGAAAAATATATATAAAAAAAAAATAAATAAAAAACAAATAATAATTTTTCTTGTAAAATGTCTTAAACATTTTAGAAATCCCATTGTGATTTGAGAAATAAATACTCTTCTTTACATGTAAGTTTGGTAAGTGAGCAGAATAATAGTGAGAAAATTTTGTATTTTTGTTATTCTCATCCTCTTGCTATATTTATATTGTACTCTATTATTCATCTGACTGCATTCTTATACAATGAATATTAGATGAATGAATAAATCTTAAGAGAATTTATAATATTAGTTTATATTTTATAAAATAAGAATAATGGTATAACAGTTGTATGCATATTACTGTCGTATATATGAATGAAAAACATCTTAAAGAAAATTAATGCAAATAAATATAATTTTTACCTTGTACTTTAGAAAATTATATTTATTTAATTGTTATATAATATATTATATTAATTTTTGTATATGCAAATATGTATATTAGATATTGAGTATGATTTACGAATAACTCCATTAATCAAAAAGATGAGAAATGCAATGAAATTTTAACTTTTTATTAATTTTGTGTCAATTAAATTTTTCTTTAAAACAATTCTTGTTCAGCAATTTTAGTTAATCAAGCAATTTTTATTGATTTATTTAAATGTATCCTGACAATTGGTGCTCATATCAGAGCCATTGGTGCCAACCTAAGGGTCTCGTGTTCAAACCCCGGTCAGGCCACTATATAAAATTATATTCAATATTATAGCTTAATGTACAATACTTTTAAATAACAAATTTAGTATACAAGTAATTTTCATATATTCATAATATTCGATATTAAAAACTAAAGAAAAATAAATACTAAATATTAATAACCATAAATATTTAATATAAAGAAAAAATTACAGAAAGCTAGTCATCTACCTAATTAAAACCCTTTGATGCAATAAAACTGGGGAATGATTATCTATGATATAATGCACTAGCCCTATTCTCCTTCTAGGAGTGAAAAAAATGAAAAAAAATTGAAATATATCATAGTATGACTTAAATTGTCTTACTTGGAAATACATAAATAGGAAATCAAAATTTTTACACCTTAATTTAAAATTTTTCAATATTTGGAGTTAATTTGGTTATGAATTGAATAGTTTACATTAAAATTAAAGGTATGTATTAGAAACTAAATAAGAACAATAAAATTTCAGAAATTATTTTACTTCAGTGATTTTAATTTCTAAGGAAGATATAAATGAAAATGTAGTGAAAATACTACTAGATAATTTTCTTCTTATTCAATATTATACAATTTCTTAGCAATAGTAAAATTTAATGATTAAATTAGAATAAGCTTACAGTAAAACTTAATTAAATACAAACAAAGATTTTAAAAACATTTTTAACATCTTTGATATTTTAAGTTTTAATTATTAAATTTTTAAACTAGTAAAATCAAAGTAATCTTAAACACTAATTAAAGTACATAAATTATTCTTAAAATTTTTATCACTAGATGATTGGTTATTTAAGTTGAATATGAAAAATATTAAATTTTAAATTTTAAAAATTAAGAATTTTTTATTTTTCACATTTAACTATATAAGTAATCTAAGCTATTTGATTTCGAATTAAAAATTTGACGAGCTAACAAATTATAAGCATTAAATTAGAAAGCATTTAAATCACTTCCAAATTAGTAAGTTATTCTTAATATTTTTATTAATGAACTACTTTCAGTTAAATTAATATTTAAAATACCATAAAACTTAATATATTACATTTTTCAAATTTTTGTGACTATTTTCTTATGCACAATTAAAAAAAATAAAAAAAATACGTGAAAATTTTACAATATTTTTAAATTTTCTTTTAGGTTTCAAAAACAGATTGAGGAAAAATCTTTTATTTCCTTTTTCATAAAAACATTTCACATTAATTAAAAATTATAACTAAAGTAAACAAATAAATATTTAAAAATGTCTTTTACTTTTCTTAAAAACAAAAAGAAATGAAGTTTTGCTTGCTAGTAAAAAAATAAAAATTATTCTTTCTGGTTTTCTTTTTTACGAAATTAAAGAAAAATATTTTTTGAAGTAACAAAAAAAAAAAAATGCATTTAATTGCTTCTATAAGGATTAAGCTTAAGTAATAATCAACAGAAGGTCTGCCTTTTTTATGTACCATTTTTTATGTGTTTAAATTTTTATTCGCAGGAAAGTTTTCGTCTTCAACAATATTTTAATTTATTTCTTCATTTCTTAATTTTTAAGGTATTAATAAAATTACAAGTAAGAATACACTTAGTAAGAGCAAGTGATTTAAATAGTACTTAAATATATTTTTTTAAAAATAAAATTACGAAAATTAATGGATTACATTTAAAAATTTTTAAAAAATCTCTAATTTGCATTTACTTAATGGTATAATGGCTTTTCAAATTAAAATTAATTAAATTCAATTATTTGTAAATTTTTAACTATTATAAAAGATTTACTAGCTTAGCTTTCTTATAATGCCGGAATAAAAACTGAACTAATTCGGCAATAAAAATCAATAAATTTTGCAAATTTTTATAAAATTTTATTAATTTTGAAATATTTTTATTAATAGCAGATTAAAATTTAAAATTCGATTGGTAAATTAAAATTTATAGTATTTAATTTATATTGAAATGAAGATATTTATTTTCTATAGTAATAAAAATTGAATATACCATCTGGCATCCCCTATATTATTATACAAAACAATATTATAATTTTTAGAAAGCCATAATTTATTTACTTTTAAAGTTTTTTAATGTTTTTTTCCCATGTAAATGACAATCAGAATATATAAATTTTAAAAAGTTAAAGAAAAACAAAAAAAAATTCTTAAAAACAATATTGTAAAATTTTTAAAAGTAATTAATCGACGCAGTTTTTTATTCTCTAATAGAATAGTACACGTCTCCTGTAACACGGTGTTTGCTATTTTTGAATATTTGCCTTGCTTCCGTAATGCTAATTAACAAAAATACTCGTATATTATCTGCGCTTCACATACTAGAATTTTCCAAAATTCTTCACATGGCTTCAAATTGCAAATTGCTAAGCGGTATGGAATACACTAAAAGACCACATTATTCCATGGATAATTTCACTATGGATTCCCAAGTGAAATAAACGCATAGCAAATGGTAAAGCTCTTTTAAATATAAAATACATATAGAAAATTATTACGAAGACAAAAATACTGGAATGACTTCATTAACAATTTAAATAATGTTTCTTTAAAAAATTATTGAATTTTTTTTAAAAATTAAATTTCATCAGTATACTAAATCCTTTTTAAATACTCTCTAATAGTCTTCCTTTCCCACCTTTAGATTCCTGTTTTATGTTATTTTTTATTTCCTTAAAATAATCCTTTAACAAAAGTTATTCTTTTCAATTTCAGTTTATTATTTTTCCATTTTGAATTTAAACAATTTATTTCTGATTCTCTGATTTTGATTGTTCCCTTAATTTTTGGATAAGAGCCCTTCACTTTACTTTTAAACACCTTCATTTTTGAATACCATTTGGATTTCTTAAAAATACCATTATGTGGGGAGGAATGGAATGCAAATTTTGAATTTATAGTGGCAAAAATTCTGAAGGAATTTGTCCTCTTGTATTTTAATAAAATTTTTCATTTTCACGTTTAGAAGCAAATTTTAAAAAGTGGTTTATTCTTTGTTTTTTTATGTGTGTGCTTCATCTTCTCAAAAAAAACATCTTAATTAGCATAATCTCATTTGAATGAAGTGTCGTTCTTTGTTACTTTTGATTTTTCATCTTGTTTTTTTTTTTTATGAATTCTTTAACAAAAAAAAAATCATCACAGCATCATCATTATAATCAAATCTGTCACTGAAATAAAGTTTTACTGAGATTTTAAAATTTCCACAAAATAAAAAATACTAAAAAGAAATAAAAAAATAAAAATAAAAAACGAATTAAATTTTGATATAAAAAATAGAAAAAAGTTTTTAACTAAAAACCAACTGGCGCTTGGTAGTTATTTTTTGTCGGTACAAAACAAAAAAAAACTACCAAGCAAAAAGACACAATCGTTAATAAATTTATGGAATTGCAATTAAATGAGAAAAAATTTAAAGTAGTTTAAAAGAGCACCTTTAGGTTATTTTGATTTTCCTAAATAATAGTGAAGCTGGATATCTAAATCTTTGAATATTGCTAATATTTGAGGCAGCAAAATTTGAAACTGCAATATTTAAATCCAAATTCAATTTGAAACGCAATGTATTTAAAAAATTTTAAAAATATGAACAAAAATCTGTTTAAAATGCAGAATTTTTCGGAAAGAATGTGTAAAATATAAAAAAGAGTCAGTCTGGGACGCAATATTATTCGAATATATTGTTGAAATCTCGAAATGCGCCCATCTGGAATTCAATTTAGTTTAAAATATAAAATATAAAATTTTATGTACCTCAAACACAATTAATTTTTGATAAAAAATTTAAAATGAACAGAAACTTTCCACATTTTTTTAAAAATCTATTTTATTTTTAAATAAATTAAATGGTTTATAGTTATTTTTCAAAAATAAAAAGTTAGAATTATAACAGATTTTCATCTAAATCTAAATTAAATATTTTTATTTCAACTATAATCAGATTTATTCTAATCCTTTTATTTACCTCATAAAATATAATAAAAAAAAAAATAAAATAAATTATTTTATATAAAAATATTTTTACTATTTAAGAATAAATTAAAAAAGTTACACACTGTTTTTTTTTTTTTACATATTTCAAATCCATCAGGCATCAACTATCAACTGTGTATGGTTTTAATACAACAATAATTACAAAAATAAAAGGATAATAATTTTCACAATAGCAAAGAAATTTTTTTTTGTTTTGAATCAATTAAAAATGTGAATAACAAATCACTTGGAGGTTTCAATAAAATTATGATATGATGAAGGTGTCATTCCAAGCAATTATAAGATTTAATTTGAAATAAAACTAAATATTGAGGAAAAATTCTGAATTCTCGAGATTCAATGGAATTGGCAAGATTTCAAACCAAAATTTATATTTTTAAGAAAACTTAATTACAGATCAAAAATCTCTAATTTAATTCAAAAATTCAGACTGAAATTAATAAGACTTGTAAATATTGTAATGAACTACATCTAATATTTAACCTTAATATTGTTAGAACACTATACACTATAGAATAATTATTAAATTAATTGAATTTGTACAAACTGCAATAAATTGTAAATTATATTTGTAGCATATGAACGTGATATTATTATAATTTCAATATAATTATTATAATAAATATTAAAAATTAAATTTAACTATTCTTATTTATAAAAAGTCTTATTAAAACTTCATAGTGATTCAAGCTATGCAAGGGAATAATTAAATAAAGTGTGAAAATTTTGGAAAATCAAAAATTCTCTTCTAGGGTCTTCTAATAATTGTGATCCTTTAATGATTTTGATGAATTGCATTAATAAATCGACTTTGTTCAATTGCCACAAAACAGGAAAATAAAACTGATATGGAGCTGATTAATTGAATGATTCTACTGATATGAAACTGGTTACATTTAAAGCTAAAATAATTATACTTAAAATGTAATTATTTAATTAGTAACAAGTATTTTTAATTGTTTAATTACAGATATTTAAAATAAATTGAATAATATTTAATTTATGCAGTATGTAATTATAAAAAGGTCTCTCATAAAAGAACGTAATAATAATGGTAAGTGTAAAAATTTTTCTAGTAACTATAAATACCAAAATTCTAAATAATTTATTGGTTGTATGCTTTAAAACACCTAAATTGGTTTAATTTTTTTAATTTACTGAGGGTAATTATAACACTTTAACACAGTTTGATATGAAACAATACAATCAAAATTCTAAAACTGAAATTAATATTTAGAATTATTTTAAAAAATTTTATTCGAAATGTAAAAACTATTGATAATACCATTTTATAGCCCTATATTATCTCAATTTTAAATATTAAATGAAATTTAACTAACACTTTACTAATTTTTTGTTTGTTTATCCCCAAAAACAAGAAATAGAAAATTCCATGCCCAAATTTCAATCTAAATTCCTGCATCAAAAAAATACAGCAATAAGCAGGGGGCGGTGTATATATACATAAAGGGCAACATTTATACACTTATTCCTGTCTAAAAATTTTAAACTAAAAACATTTTGTTATTCAATTACATAAAACCTCACAAATGTATACAGGAAAAATGAAGAGTTTGAGAAGTTTACCGACAACTTGCCATGGATATTTTCCCGTTTCAATATTTTCAATTTTTTTTTTGTATTCTGAATGATTTGAAAATATTTCAGTGGATATCATTTAAAAAGGACTATACCATCGTGTATATGAGAAATTCAAGTTGTACATACAGGAACTCTACCAAACTTAAATATAAGAGAATTATATATTGAGTTATTAGTTTTTTTGGAATTTTATGTACTATTATATTGAACGTATACTTGTATGTTCTCACATATTTTGTGTTAAAATTGAAAAAACAAAACTTTTACATCCTTGCATGTTAAAATTTTTAAAAGTTTACTAACTTATGAACTACCAAAACACTTTGTTTTTCAAAATAATTTAATAAAATAATAAATAGTTATTTTTTTATAATTATATATGTAGTATGATGATCCTATATAATTATAGCCCCTTTTAATAATTCAATATAGTTATAAAATTTGGTATAATTTGTTCATGTATAAAATACATGAACCCATTTCTAGGAATGGGAACATTTTTAAAAATACAAAATCTAAATGTTTTAGATATTATTTTGATTACATACATATATTATATTATATTACATAATAAGGTAATAAAATATAGCCAATATTTTAGTAAATTTTAAACTAGATCAATTATAATAATATTAGTTTAAGTTAATTATAAAATTATTAAAGTTCGTTTCTGTGGTTATGTGGAATTGGGTGAGCATGATATGTGTAAATATTGTGTAGAAATAGGTATAAATAACTTACATCTAATTAGGAAACTATTTGAAATTATTAGAGTTGAAGTCAAATTATAAAATTTAATGTTTATTGCTAGGTGTATGTAAAAATTTGTGTTAGAGCAAATATACTCGCAATTTTTTATTTAAATCAAATTCTAGAGGACATTAGAAATATTAAATATAGGGCGTTTAGAGAATTAATAAAGACATTTGACTTAAAACTTAAATTTTCATTTATAATTAATAATTACTGCAAAATGCATTTGCGATATTAATAAAATATTCAATTGAAATTAGACTTCAATTTTAATATCTTTTTTTAAAATTATTTTCGTAATTTTTAAATATAAAATGGAAAATTGGGATAAATTTGTTAAAAATTCTAGTTTTCCGCTATAGTTTCTGAAGTACTTAAACAATGAAGTATGAATTCTTACAATTGCGATCATATATGTCTAATATGGTCTTATAATTATTTAATTATATGCTAATTTAGAGTTTACTAAGAATTGATGTGTCAAAAATAAGTTAAACTTAGGCCAAAATTACAATATTAAAATCATAAATATTAAATCTTATATCTAGTTTGATATGTACTGGCACTGTTTTAAATATTAAAAACTATACTTAATTTTAGAAATTCACCATTTCTTAATGTCAACAAAATATAGTCAACAAAATATAAGACAAAAATGTATTAAAAAACTTAAATACTAACAAAAATTAATTCAAAAATTTTAAACAATTATTCAATTAAAAGAGGATTTAAATTTGAAATTAAAAAAACACTGCGGTGAAGAAACCGTAATGTAATTGATACAATAGTCCCCCTTAATTATAAAATTCATAAATTAATTTTTCGTATTACCTACTTTAAATCTAAGCTATAAAATCTCGCATACAATTTAAAGATGAAAAAATTCTTTTTAAATGATTATTGCTGATTTATACTTGAAAACTTCCATATATTAAATGCGGTTTTGTTTATATACATGTATGCATTTACTCATCTTCTTATGATGGATTGGCATTCAACTAAAAATAAAAAAGAAAACATAAAAATCAAAAAATTTTAAGCCTTTAATCAAATACCATAAAATAACAATAGATATTTAAAAATATATGTACATATTTGAAATGCATATGCCAGGATTTCAATCAGAATCTGATTTGATTAAATTGGAAAAAAAACTTCTTCTTAATAATTTATTTACATTTTACAAATTTGAGTAGATATTTGTGTATAAGGACACTATTTGAAATATTTTTTTTGGAAAATTTTTGATTAAGAATTTGGTAGTTTAATTTTTGTTTTGGAAGCTACAACACAAACTGGGACACTGAAAACTATTTCAAATTGAAATTTGGAATACATTCTTAACAGGGTAAGGAACGCAATGTAAATGGTTCGAATTTTATATTCCAAGATCTATATCAGGAAAAAAATTGAGCTAATTTACTGAGGTTTTAACACAACTTTGATAGCATTAATAGTGATTTAATTACAAAACATAATACAATAATTTCAGGTGATTATGCATTAAAAATTAAAATTCACTTGTCTCACATGTCTCATTCAACACCAATATTTCGATATCCTACAATAATTTCTACCTTAAATATAAGATATATAAGCTTTTGCACGCAGTATAAATCTTTACATATAAATTAATATCACAATTCATATTCATTTTTAATTCAATTTTCATTCACTCTTATAGTTAACTTCAATTTTTCCCTTAAAAACTCATACATTTCATCTGATTTAATTTTTGATAGTAATAACAATAAACCACTCACTATGTAACTTTCAACATATTACACGTTTCATGATTACATCAATTCAATTATTAATATACATGTTAAATACAAATTTACGTGCAAGTACAAAATCTACATATTTTACAAGTGAAATTAATTTCATAGAAGTGTGCATATGGTAATAATATAACGCTTGTATACCACATACATTACACACATATAATCTATATGAGATTTTTGAATGAATTTAATTCATTTTACATATTCTCGACCCCTATCAACATCATCTCATGTGATTATCATATAGTTATCACCCTTTTGTGATTAATCTTTCGTTTGTATTTTTTGTTTTTGTTTTTTTTTGCTAAATCTCTTCTTCATATTGTTTGTAACCCTATGGTCTCTGATAAATCATAATAAAGTACTTACACTTAAAATAGAGCACTACTATATGTAGTGTATAACATTATAGAAGGCAAGGCAGTCAATATAATATCAAAGTGATATACGAAAATTTTCATTGCCCTAGGGTTGATTTTTTAATGTTTTATTATTAAGTAATGCGTGTATACGTGTACTTTTGTACTTATTTTGGCAAAAAAAAAAAAAAAACAAATCCTTTAATCCTTAAAATTGAATTTTTCAAATATATTTTAATATACTTGTTATTGTTTTGCTATTTATTGTTGTTTGAATTTTTCGTTTTTAAATTGGAAAATGAAATTTTATTATGACTTAATCAAGTATGTGTTGATTATTTGTAGGACATTTAAATTTTCATTTTTCAATAGCAAATTAAAAATTTTTTAATGAAATTGATTGATTTTCTTCAATTAAGTGTTTGCAAAGTGGAAAGTATCCATAGTTGGTTAAATTTGTTAAATATTACAGCGAGTGATGAAGGATATCAATGACATGCAGTATATTTTTTTTAATATATTAGTTTCTGAATTCAATTGCAAGCATTAAATGAAATGTACACCTTAATCGATATATTTTTTGTATTAAATTTGAATAATTGAGTTTATAGTTGAATAAAATTTCAATATTAAAATGAAATATGGGAGGTACTTTCTAGGTGATATAATGTGGAAAATTAAACAAAATTCAAATTAAAAAGAAAATTATTGTAAAATAACTTATAAAATACAGGAAATTTCCGATTTTTACTTAGTAAGAAGGTATTATTTAATTAAGTATCAATAAAAAAGTGAGATTGCAATAAATTCTTAATTTTTTTTTTACAATTTTAGATAAAAAGCCGACTGATGGTGTTCTGTAAGTGTTAGAATATGTGAAGTATTTAACTATAATTTACATAATTTTTTGTTAAAATCTAATGTCTTAAAAATTTTGGATTTTTTCTTAATACAACAATAAATTAAATTTTGATAATTGGAATCATTTTTTTAATAAAAAACTAAAGCAGAACATGTAGATCTTTTTCTTGTAGATTTTATGTAATGAATTTTTCAAATTTTATATAACGATTGTGATTCTATATTTGTAAAAATTGTAATCTAGTTGATCTTATAATTTGTGGAATCGATCCAACATTTTTAAAATTAAAATTTAATTCAGAACGGGAGTGAATCTATCAAAACTTTGAAATACATCTACATTTTAATGTAAAAATACAGGATGAATATTTTACATAATTATTTAAGAACTAAGAAAATATGGTTACTCAATTTTAACTTAATTAAACAGATTCAATATTCTCTTTTTGGAAACGGAAATTGTATTTTTGATTACAATTTAAGTTAATTTTTTATGGATGTTATGAAGCTTTTTATAATTTCCGTGATTATAATAGCATCTTAGTTTTGCAATTGTTCTATAACTTTATTCCTTACAATATTTTATGGAAACATGTACATATCTATTTGAATATTAAAATATTTGAGCTTTGATGATTTCTTAAATTTAACCTTAATGATTTTATATTCAATTTTCCTTAATAACTTGTCCAATTTTTGCCTTGATAACTTTCCGAAATAGTACATTATGGTTTTATAAAAACAATTTTATATAATAATTTCTATAAAATAATGTTGTATTAAACAGTCACGTTCTCTGAGGATAGTGTAACTTTAAAATAATCACTTTCTGCAATATTTTCAAATTTGTGATCAAATCTTGTTACATACAAATAATGGATGAAACTAAAATAAACAAAAAATTAAATTATAATTAAATAAATTTTAAAATATCAAGTAAAATTAAAAATATAATCCAATGAATTTGTTAATTGCCTAACAATATTGCAATAATATTATTAATTGCTTTGAACTGATTAGTCGATAGATGAGTGCGAATTATTAATATTACTTTTGATGCACAGTTAATAAATTTAATAATAATTATTAAATAAATTTCATAATTAATTTAATTAAGTATAAATTAATTTAATTGTTTGTATAATAAAAAAAAAAGGATATTTTTCACTCAATTGAATTTCATTTTTCACTAAATTAAGCCAGGTGGGAGGGGTGAGAAATTAAAGAGAATTAATAATTTAAAAAAATTTCACACATAATAAAATTTTTCACCTTTCTCTTATGTTTTTGTTAAATTATTATTTCCAACTGGTATTCGAATTCTTTTTTTTATTTATTTTATTAATTGCGGTTTCAGTTATTGTAGAAAAGCAAAAAAAAAAAAATGTAAAATCCAAATTAACCGTCGGTAGGACAACCGAAATTTTTATTTTGTTTTATTTTTTTTCTTTAAATATCCTTTTTAATTTCTCGTTTTCACACCTTCAAAAATCATTTAAAATCACAAAAAAAAAATATTAATATAAATAACCGTTAAATTATGAATCAAAAAACCGTTATCATTTACCGACATAGAAAACAAGTTGTTCCGTCTCCGGTGACAGTTTTAAATCAAATGAGTTTCAGCCAGTCTTGTTGTGTTAACGGTTGTTAAAGAAAAACCAAAAAAGGAAAACACAAAACAAAACCAACAACATTAAGTCATCATCTAGGAATTTTACACCCTTCCATATCTTTCCTCTCTCTCTCTCTCTCTATCTCATTCACTTTTTCTCCCTTATTTACATTCTATATTATGATTTTTTTTATTATTATTATTTTCGATCTCTTTCATTCCATATCACGTTTTATATCTCTCTATCTTTATTTAGTTCTCTATATTTATATTGAAAAAAAAAAAAAACAAAAAGGAAAAATGAATATTTAAGGGTTGTTTTCTGAATATTCTGATGATTGTCGGCGCTAGATTCCACATAGAAGGTAATGCTGTGTTGCGGTTACTATTATTATAATTGTTGCTGTTTTCTTCTTATTTAGAGTACCTATATGAATTAAATGCATGTATAGTTAAAAAATGAAATGATAGATGAAGTACAAGAGAGTTCTTACAATAAATGAAATATCAACCAGCCGGTAACAATAATAGAAAAAAACAAGAAACAAACATAACAATTTTTTTTTATTTATTTTAATTTTTGTGTAAAATATTTGAATTTTTTTGCAATAATGCCTCTTTTATATGAGATTAATATAGCAACGATATTGATAATGATAATAGTAATCATGATAATAGTATGTTTTTAGCAATGATGAATTATAAAAGAACTGAGATTTTTTTCATAATTTTAAATGTCATAAAAAAATAGAAACGCGGAGTGTGAATCTAATGGAATAAAAAATGGAAAAATGTGGAGTAATCTAAATGGAATCTAAACTAACACTAAAATTATCTTAAATAAAAAGCTTTTATCTAATAAGAGAAATAATTATCTGAAATCAGAAGAAGGAATGGTTAAGTTGGTCAGAAATTAATAGCGATTTTAAAATTTTTAAAATTTAATTCTATTTTAAAAAATTACATGAATATGGAAATCTCAAAGATATGCGTTTATTACAAGTTTAATTTGGGAAAATCATTAGGAAATTGACAGGAAGGATAACCTTATTGGAAATGCAACTGACTACATTAATGTTAATAGTACACTGAGTTTGAAATTAAAAATTTCCGCATTCATTATTATGGTTGATATCTGGCATTTGCTCAGATATCCGTCAATGCGTGGTAAACTGGATTTTCCTTATTGTGTAAAATGCCTCGAACGCGGTTGGTTAAAATACATATTTATAAAAATTCAAAATACTGGCAATCCTGAAAAGTAAAAAATTAATTAAATTATTGTCATTATAGCATCGAAAGAAATCTTAAAATTATTTGATTGAAAATAGAATTTTTACTAGGAGTTCGCTAATACTAGATTTTTCTACAATTAAATGACTAAATTATAAACGATGTTACAATATTATTCTGTTACTAGATTATACAAACGATTCTGAATTACAATTCCTGTAGATTTATTCTGAAAATCCCTTCCCTTAAATAAAATCTAAATAGAATCTAAACTGACTATTAAAGAATTTCAAAAATTTTAAAAACCATAAAACATTTAGAAAACCATTCTATACGTCATATTACCAACACATTGTAAATTACAAAAAAAAAAAAAAGACATAAAATAAGACCACAAAAAATGAAAAGAATAAAAAAATTTTGCAAGCAATATGCAACAAAAAAAAAAATAATGAAAAAGAGAATAATAGAAAAAATTCATTTCATATTCTATGTGTAATTATCCTTCAAAAGTGGGTTGGGTTTTCTTTTTATACATTGCATACAATAATTTAAAAAGAAATTTTCTCAAATTGAAATTTAAATTTACATACTATGTGAATAATAAATAGAAAATTAAAAAGATAATAAAATAAAACATGATAATTTAAATTTATATTGTAATGAAACTTTTGTTTTAAAAAATATAAAATTTGAGTAAATTTTAATTTAATTATTAAGGTTTTTTCACAGTTTCTATAGTAATTTGGATTTTTTGTACTCGAACACTTTCTGCTCGACTTTTTGTGTCCTGGTAAGTATAATATATTCTGTAACGAAATATATCGAGGTTGATTCGATTGAAACAGTTCTTAAAAATTTTTTAATGCGGTGACCTTATATGTATCAGGGCAGTAACTCGAATATCAACAGAGCTTGAATATCAAAATTTATAAATTTTTCATTAATTTAGGATTAAAATAAAAAATATAGATTATAAGAAAGAAAGGGTAATTTTTTTTTTGTAAAATAGCTTTAAAGCAATGTTTTAAAATATGTTTTTACCTATGTAAACATATTTAATTGAATCCTTCATATTTTGAAAGTTTTTCTCATTTTCAGAAAAAATTTTGATGTTTTGTTCTTGTGTTGTGTTCAACATTGTGATTAAGTGTTCCAATCCTTTAATATGTATGCAGATACGGTAATCCTTTGCGCAAATACTATATTAGTTTCATTAGAGGAATTCATTCTTCTGAGCAAAAGGGATAGTAATCTTTATTATCCATGAATTTATTTTCTTCAATATTATGGAATCCAAATAGCTTCAATAATCTTGTAATCAAGGTAAGACTATTTCAGACTGATTGAAATATCATAGAATTGTACTATAATTCCTGCAATCCATATTGTGTATATGTACATTTTGCAGCTATATGCCGAAATTGTGAACTTTTGCCATCGCCTTATTCGAAAATATTGCGTTTAACTAAAATAAAAATAAAAAATTAATATATATTTTTTTTTTTTAATTGAAATCTTTAAAATGCGCATAAATGCGTAAAATGGAATTGTTACCGCAATTACAGTATTTATTCATAAGCTCAATCTTCAATCAAATCAGCTACAACATTTATGTGCTGACTTAATTTTTATCTTATAAAATATGTGCAATTACATTACATATACAAATAATCATATCTGCTTATATGCGTAAGATAGAGATATCATATCGCATCCTGTTCAATTGACAATACACTCACAGTTAAAAATAAAAAAATTATAACAATAAAACCATAAAAAAAAACCGAAAAACAAAAAAAATAATATAAACCAAAATTGACGTAAATGCGTTGATAGCACCCATTTACCCATATTTATCGTCATACCATACGCAACACAAATTTATTAAAAATATGCTTTTTTCTTCTCATGTAATCACAAATGCAAATTTCTTCCTTTCTTTACTTTAAAGCACAATATATGAACTGCCAATTTTAAGGGCGGGTGGGTAGAGTTGAAATCATGAAAGAGAGTTACATATCAGAAGAAAAATAACGGTAAATGAAAGAGACTATCAAGTTATTTAAGAAAGAAAAAAAAATTGGAGAGAAAAATCTCTTCAGTCTTCACTTTCAAACGTTCTCACCATGTTTTGAAAAATTCACATGAAAAAAAATTTAACATTTTTTTTTCTATTTTATTGTTATTTTCAATACGATATTTTCACACAATATTTCATCCTAGAATATTCATATTCATTTCACTTTGCATCAACTACTCAATTTCTTAATGTTTAGTACACTCGAACATTTATAAAGGTATTAAAAATTTTTTTTTCATTTGTAATGCTAACAAGTACGAAAAATAGAAAAGGGAAGAAATTTTTGAGTGAGAGTTAGAGAGAAAGAAACTTTGGACAAATATTTAGACTTGTATCTTTGGAGAAAGCAGATACTTAAGTGAAAGTCAGTTCCTTTTAAGTACTCAAAACTTCTTTTCAGAACGAATCTCATTAGTCAACAACATTTCATACAATACGATGTTTGATTAACTTCTCACATTTTCCTATAAACATTTTTGATAACCTGTGGCCTTTAAGGACCGACTTCCTTATATTCTCCTTATTGAATATTGTAAAGTACTTCTAATCTTATTTATAATCCTAATTATTTGTCATTTAACTATATTACCAATTTTTAAGTGCTTCCACTGTTATCTAATTCTGGAAACTAAACTTTTCAAACATATTTGATAACTTGTTTTTAATACAAATCTCAGACACTATCCCGCCCATTTTGATTTTGAAACCCGAGACTGCAATTTGAAAAAAATCCAAATTTGCCAAGTAACAACGATAAATTTTATTTTTAATTTTAAGGATTTCTTTTTTTAATTTTTTTTATTTTTAAATCCTTAATATTTACTTCACTTTTGGGAGAAGTGATTTCAAAGTGAATTTTCATATACATATAATTTATATATATATACTGAATTAGTTGCTGTCATCATTGCCGTCAGTCTACAATTTAAATTCTATACATAAAAATATTTTAAGTGAATTGAGATTGAGATGTTTTTATTCTTCACATATTTATAATGTTGCATCAAAAAAAATTTAAATGTGATATCATTAACATCATCAACAAAACACTGTCATCATCATAACTCATAATATGCACATACATATATATATAGAAGAGAATCATCATATCATTATACTTAAAATATTATCAGTGTCATCACTGTTATCATCATTATCATCACTATCATTATCATTATTATATAACAACAGAAAATATTCTATTTTTTCTCGTTTCAAAGTGAATAAAATATTTTTAACGTACGTATTGCATATTATATACAATAGTAGTTTATAACAGTAAAAGTATTGTAACAGCGGTAGCAAATTATCTCATAGCATAATGTTTAGGTACAAAATACATGTACAATATGCATGCAGATGAGTTGGGAAACACTTCCTATGTCTAATATGAAAAAAAAAATAGAAAGAAAAGAAATTTTTTTTTCAATTTTTCTTTTTATATTTTATGAAATTATTATCCTTTCCTCTCCGCGTACTTCTATACAACACAAAAGTATATTATACAATAAAAAAAAGTTCTATGTGTTCATAGAGTAATATTAAAAAAATATTGTTTGAAGAAACAAAATAAAAAATAAAGTAAAATCTCATGATTACGAAAAGAATGACATGATGTGAGCGGAATATGTTGCATCTTTATTCCTTGTATCCTCCATATTCAAATTTTTATAGAAATACAAGTTTTTATATTCATATGCGGCAAGGGGTCAGCAACCTTACTTACGGATACGAAGCACCACCTAGTTACAAATAAATTTTTAAATTTTGGTTAAGAAATCACAACTAAAGTTAGTAACATATAAGGCAAAAGCCTTCTATTGAAGAAAAACGAGAAATAAACATTAGGAAATAATTTTAATTATAAGATTTTGCATAATAATAAGAGAAATATTTTTCTTTTTATCAGGCAAATACTATCTAAAACAACCAGAAAAACATGTTTCGACCCGCAATAAGCTCGCAAGTCTTATGTTCCATGTTCCTGAACGATTCATGTTCTCATAGCTATTCACTCATATACTATTATTGACTATTCTACGAATAGAGTTTATAAAAGTTTTACATAATGCAAAGCAAAAAAGGATATTTTACAAATCAAACTATTGTTGAGGTATTAATGTTGCCGCTGTTTTGATTTTAAACAATTTAGAAAGGATTTTCTAAATTTTTTTGTTGATTTTTCTTTCCCTACTTCAATATCCTGCCGGAATTCAATAATAATAATTTAATTTGAATGGAAAATATGTATATGAAATCTGTTGCGTTTTGTTTTTATTAAATTTTTAAGCTACTTTTCAAATATTAAAAGAAAACAAAGAAAAAAATTAAATTCAATTGAATTTTTTACTGAATTAGGTACTTGTTCTTTTTGTTTTTTATTTCTAGTCTTTTTTTTATAAGTCGATTATGTTTAGAGGATTTGTAACACATGCTAAAATTCTATTCTTAGTTTATTTAATTTTTTTTGTGATTATATTGTGTAATGTACAGTATTGGCCATTTATTCGTAAATATTTCCCTCTACAACACATGAAGTAAAGGCACTTTTATTTTAGAATACTGAAACATTTGTCCGCATAATAGTATAACGAATATTCTAGTAATTCTTTCATTCCTGATTCTAACAATATCTGATATTTTTTTTAAATTCTAATATTTTATTGAATCAATTTTGGTAAAGACTTGTTATTTAGGCTCTAAATTTTGGAATATTTATATATTTAGAATAAATTTAAGAAAAATATTTTAATCAATAACTAAATAATATCAAAATCTACTTTAAAATATATTGGATATCATTATTTCCATTAATAAAAAAAAAATTCAATGTGACAAATTTTCGAAACAAATAAATATCTGTATCCCTTTACTAAATATATTATTCATAAAACAGTAAGGCAATAATATTAGTAAATTGTGTGAGATTTTTTTGAATATGTGTATAAGAATTTTGAAAATTTCTTACCCACCATCACAACATCCTTCGATGTTATACCCTACGTTAGAAAATTTAATAACATTTTATATAAAAATTTCTTCGTATTGGTACGGAAAAGGTGAGGGTAAAGCTAATAAATCTTGTTTCAGCTAATTTTTGGTTTGCATAGAATATCTATATATAATTTATTATCTATTTTTTCTTTGGTCTATTTTATTAATAATTCATAATACTCAACGTTTTAAATATCAACGCAAAGAAGAAAATCTAAGATATAAGAAATCATTAAACGCGAAAAATTGAAAAAATATAAAATTTATTTATATTAAAAATTGTTTTATTATAGGGTTTGGTTGATGTAAAAGAAAACAAAAAATTAATTGAGTGAGGATTTAAAGAAAGTTGTTCAGAACAGCATTTCTTACAAACCAAGAAATATGAGTTTATACTAAACAAACCCAATGCCTATTTAATTCATATTGGATTAGCCTGTCAAATAAAAATTGAACATTTAAAATCGACATTTAAGTCATGAAAATTAATAGAATTTCGAAAGTTTATTTTTGTTTCTCATTGGAGTTGAACGATTTAAATACATTCAATTTCAAAATCTATAAAATATATACATAAGTGACGTCTAATCGAATCTCTTGAAATATTAAAAACAAAATCAAAACAATATACCTTACTAGAATATTAAGCGATTAAAATACTAATTTTCTTTCCAGTTTTTCGCCTACCTCATATAGTGTTGCTTATTTCAAGTTTTTGCTTTTTGGTATATGATTCCTTATATAAATTTTCTTTCCTAGCGATTTTCAATATTAGAATTTATTCAATTTCCCATTTCTGATTCAATTAATTCCACGTTTGGATATAAAAAAAAATCAGCTGCAAAATTCCATTAACACCTCTAAAATATCTAATAACGGTATGAATTTTTATGCAAAAGACCAATTTCCTGATTCCTAAAAGAATACAAAAAGCAAATGAATTATAAATATTTTTTTAAGCATATTTTTATTATATTTATTTTTAAAATAATTTTAGGATATAATAAAATACTCTGCGTGAATAATTGGTTTTCTTCCATCAAAATTTTTTTATTTTAATTTTCAAAAGTTTTTATTATTATTTTTATTTTTTGATAATAAATTACCGACAACGTTGACAAATTTTCGTTAAAATGTTAAAGAAATATGAGATGCCTTCTTATTTGCATCAAAAATTGGCTAAAAACTCGCCGCTAAAAACCACTCAATTTTAATTTTCAATTTTTTTATTGTCTGTTTTTTTTTTTTCAAATGATTATGATTATTAAAATGATATAACAATAAGGATAATATCATACTGTAATACCCACCCCATTAAAAAGTGCCTAAACAAATTGAGAATCTTATTTTCTTCCTTTCTCTTTAACATTTGAATTAAATTTTTCTTTTTTTATTTTTTATGTGCACACACACACAAACAATACATATAACATTTAATAATGATATCGTCTCCTTTTGTTATCCTTTGGAATTTTCTTCTTAAAAAACCAAAAATTTGTTGTTTTTCTACAATTTTGCTTTATCCCAAATTATAATAAGCATAACTGAAAAAAAAAAATTTAAAAAATCTCACAAATGACAGATTTTCCGTCGCATCGCAATATAAATCGCAATTTACCAGCAAAAAAAAAAAAAAGGATATTTAAAACTCCTGTTTTAAGGGGTTGGTATTGAATGTAAATTTCAGTTCTTTTGTTAGAATTTGGAATGAAAAATGGATTGGAATGGGAACAGGTTTTTGAGATTTTTTTAAATACATACTCGATTTGTTTTTCGTTTTTTTGTAATATTTTTATTGTTCAATTGAATGTGATGTTTTTTATTTTCAATTTTAAATTGAAAATATGTTCTAAATTCGTAATAGCAGTAGGGAAATAATAAAAAAAAAAACAAGTACATTACTAGAAAGCAAAAAAAAACGAACTTATGTAAATGTGATTAAATTCTCAGGAGGATTTTTATGTTTTTATTCTTCTTCTTTTTTTCTAAATTGAAGCTACAAATAAAGTGATTTGTTAAATAATTTTTTTTTTATTGATTTTCCATGTCTAAATTACAAGAATGTTCGGAAAGTGAGGAATTTCTTCTTATCATATTCAATTAATAGAAAATGGTAATTTGATTGAAGACTTGAAAATTATGTTTGTAAATATAAAGACACAAAAATTATTTCATCTGAATATATTGAAATTTAATTAATTATTTTATAACCTTCCTTATTGTTTTTCTATTAATTCAAATAGAGAATTTAAAATATTTTTTATGAAAAATTATAGATTTTAATTTAAGACTGTACAGCCCCCTGTAAATAGATGTAAATAAACTTATTAAATTGAGCACTCACAAATTAGCTACCGCAAAGTATATAACAACAATTCACCAAATATCAGGCATTGAAGTAGGATAACTAAAGAAATTAGTCTTTACAATAAAACTGTGTATTGAAAAACATATCTTTATAAACATTCAGATTGCAGATTAAAACTAATAACTCAAATACCATTTCAAAATTTGCATTCCGCACGTCGTTTTTGTATAGAAGATAATTGAAAATATTTTTATAAAAAAAATTCATAATGAAGAAAAAAAAGCGACACCCTAGCTTTTTCGTTTTTTATTTAAGCGTGAAAACAATAATGAAAATGCCTTAAGCGATTTCGTCCTTATTTTTAAACACTTTTAATCTATAACTTTCCATTCTATTTACAATTACAAAATAAAAAATTATAATGAAAGAACACATAAGATAAAAGTATAATACATTTATTTATTATTTTTGGAAAATAATATGGAATTTCTTATAAAGCATTTACTTAAAGCATCTATTTTTTGTTTCTAATCTTCCGAAATCTAAAATATTAATTGTAAGTAAAATCGAAAACTAAATTAAATTTTATTAAATATAAAAACTTGATTATACGTATGAAAATTTGCTTTCCTACCGATGGTAGGTTTTTACAGGTGAAAATCAATTCTTGCAGGTACTTGCAAAGTTTAACAATTAGAGCTATATTTAACATGCTTTATTAACATTAACATGCTTAACATGTTTTATTCCCCCAACGAATAGAATGAGTAATTCATTTACATATTTGGGACCATAACTAAAATTAAAAGTTTTTTTAATAATTTATTGAAAATTAAATATAAACTATTAATAAAAAAGTAAATCTTAATTGTATAAATGTTGTACATTATATTTTAAATTAATTAAATTGCATTCTCATTTTATTTCGATTTGCTTTCGTATATAAAAATTTTAAAGTTATACAAAACAACTTTTTCGTCCTTTTTCCAAATTTTCAATGATCGTATATAAGTCCATATTATTGTAGTTAGCTATCAGTTAATTATTAACGGTTGAATTGGTCTTTATTAACAACGGAAATGGAAATTGCAATTTTCATATCATTTTTTTGTTATTTTACTTTTAGTAATAATGGTTTTTTTTACCTGTATTGAACATTTTATTGATACGTTAAAACTATATGTATGTAGGTGGTAGGTACTTGCAAATCTCAGCAATTTTCCAATTGTTTAAAAAAAATCTGATGAAGTGGCAACAAAAAACAAAAGAAAGGAAATGTGAAAAATTGAAATGTGGAAAAAAAATTGTAGGTATCTGTTAAAAAAAGGACGTGTTTTTTTTTGTTTTTTACATCAGTGAATAAAAAATTGATTGATAAAAAATTACACTTAAATAAAAAATAAAACTAAAAAGAACGAGAAAAGCCACAAAGAAAACACAAAAACATTAGTGAAAAGAATTTAAAAACAAAAAAAAAAATAAAAATGTTAAATTTAAAAACTGAATTATGAATCTTATTAAAAACCACAAAGAATCATAATGGTTTTCCTTTTGTTTTTAATTATGAATTAAAATTGAAGCAATTAATAATTTAGGTAAGTAAGTACCTATCTGCCTACGTAATCAAACATGTATCTATCATATTTTGTTATGGAAAAATGAAATTGCACGGAACATACGGAACATAATGAGGAAATTAAAGTATGTAAGCTTAATTTTATTTGAAATAAGCTGAGAAACTTGGTGTCTTACAATAATATGGAGAAATTAAATGATTAAGGGTAACCTGACCCTATCTACATGCATATTCTATAGATAAATGTCGATCTATTATCAATTTGAAAATTTAACTGCAATAAAACAATTTTAATACATCATAGTCAATCCAACTACAATACTGTACACTGCGTTTAGTTCAACAATTATGTATTTATATGTAGGTTTATACCTAAATTCCATTCTAAAAAATATTGAAGGAAAAATATTTAGAAGCGATATTGTTATATCTTACCCGAATTGTTCTTATCCCAGACTTCAGATTCTTATATTTCACCGTTAATTAAGAATCATCCAGTTTTTAATGTTCTTGTCCTTTGTTATAGTTTAATGACAATACAATGAACATTGCATTATGCATACTTACATACATATGTATAGACTTTGGATCCTGAAGCATTAAATTTCTCATTTTGCGCAGAGGAAGGTAAATTGAATAAAATTATGCCTTATTTCTTGCATTGGATTTCAGAAAATTCATGGTGTAAGTTGTTCTTCAAATAAATTGGCGCTCATCTTGTAAATTAGGTAATAACTTAATTTTCTCAGTTTTTCTTTTATTTTTCATTAAATATGTTGTTTTCAACTTTCTTTGTTATGTAGCTAATCTATTATTTATTTTTAAAATTATATACATATTTAGATTGAAATAATTGTGGCAAAAAAAATTCTGAATTTATTTTGTAGTTTTGTTGTTTTTGTTTTAACATTTGAAAATTTCTTTCAAATTTTTAAAATACTTATTTTCGAGAATCGAACAGTAATGACAATATCAAATGTATTAATACTATGACGTGTCAGAGTATTGAACCAAAGTTGTCAAATCTTTAGTACAAAATTCAAATTTTTATTTTTTTTATAAAATTCTAACTTATCTGAAATAATAATAGTCACTTTTATTTTGATTTATTTTAATTGTAAAATCTTATGCATTTTCCCGTTAAATGTTTCTCTTAAATCAAAAAGAATTAAAAAAAAGTGTCAAAGACTTTGAAAATGAGCTATAAAAAAATAACACACCTTGTATCAAAAAAAAAGTCAACCAAAAATTTTAGACAGCAATTTCGAATGTCAGAATATATATCTACTTCTCTCTCTTACTCACATTAAGATTTAGACATCCTTTTTTCTTTCTGATATTTTAAAATTAGCAGAAAAATATCACATTTGTCAGCAGGTCCGATATCATCCGTATTGCTTGAAAGGAAAAGTGATTTATTTAATAATTGATTATTTTCTAAAAAATATAAAAACAAGTTAAATGGCTTCAAGAATATTACAAAAAATTGTAAGTACATACAAAAATTGACCTGGTAAACAAAATCTTTTATAATAACTCCTTTGTTATGAATTATTGATTTATTTGATTTTTGATTAATGCTTTTTATTACAAGAATTTAAACGTGGTTTTATTTATTTGTGTGATCAACGTGTAATAAATAAATATGCTTATAATATTTGTCATTTACTATAAATGTTAATTTTTGATTTGAAAACACCAGAGACAGTTTACATAAGAACCTTCAAGGTTCAAAACTAGTATTCTTTCGAATAAAAAATTTTGAAAATGTTATTGTTATATAATTAGCTATTATTTAAAAAAATTTAATGTTATTAAATTTGAAAAAAGGCTGTCTTTGAGTATAAAAACAAGTTTTAATTGATATTTTCATGCGTAATTATAACCTCAAAATTATGTAATCTTATCAGAATTTGAGTTATGTATTCAAAAAAAAAGGGGTAAAATTAATCTCAATGATATATTTTTAGTTCACTGCCCCAACAAATGGAAGATCGTATTCATCTGGTTTACGCAAAGTAACACTAATTCCTGGAGATGGTATAGGACCCGAAATTTCTGCAGCTGTTCAAAAAATTTTTGCTGCTGCTAATGTACCAATTGAATGGGAGTCAGTTGATGTAACCCCAGTTAGAGTAAGTGATAAAAATATGCACAAAATTATATGAAAAAATTTAAAATCAATCGTTAATTTCAGGGGCCTGATGGAAGATTTGGCATTCCACAAGCTGCTATTGATTCTGTTAACAAAAATAAAATTGGTCTTAAAGGACCTCTTATGACTCCAGTTGGTAAAGGACATCGATCATTGAATTTGGCTTTACGTAAAGAATTCAATTTATATGCTAATGTAAGACCTTGCAGAAGTTTAGAGGGTTACAAAACTTTATACGATAATGTTGATGTTGTTACTATTCGTGAAAACACTGAAGGTGAATATTCAGGTATTGAACACGAAATTGTTGATGGTGTTGTCCAGTCAATTAAATTGATCACAGAAGAAGCTTCTTCAAGAGTAGCAGAATTCGCTTTCCAATATGCTCAAGATAATGGAAGGAAAAAAGTTACTGTTGTTCACAAAGCTAATATTATGTAAATTCACTTTTAACATTCGGAAACTCATTTTAAATATCGATTTATTAATTTTAGGCGTATGTCTGATGGTCTCTTTTTGAGATGTGCCCGTGAAATGTCAAAAAAATATCCAAACGTTAAATTTGAAGAAAAATATTTGGATACAGTTTGCTTAAACATGGTACAAGATCCCAACAAATATGACGTTTTGGTAAGTAAGAAATGGAATAGAAACAATTGTGTTTATCAAAACTGTAACTATAAAAAATTACTTGATATCTTTTAGGTAATGCCAAATTTATATGGTGATATCTTATCAGATATGTGCGCCGGTTTGGTAGGTGGTCTTGGTTTAACACCCTCTGGTAATATTGGATTAAATGGTGCTCTATTTGAATCTGTAAGCCATAGCTAAAATATAATTTTTTAACAAAATTTAAAGCCAAGCAACTATTTTATAGGTTCACGGTACTGCCCCTGATATAGCTGGAAAAGATTTGGCAAATCCTACTGCACTTCTTTTATCAGCAGTTATGATGTTGAAACATATGGAATTAAGTGATCATGCTGCCAAAATTAAACAAGCGTGCTTTGCAACAATTAAAGAAGCTAAATACTTAACAGGCGATTTAGGTGGTAAAGCTAAATGTTCCGAATTTACAAATGAAATTTGTGCTAAACTTTAAGTCATAAATTTTTTGTTTTAAACTAAGAAATGAGAACATAAAAAGAACTAAAAAAAAAAAAACAGAAAAAATCAATTATAAGTTTTAAAAATTTGAGACAATATGTTGGATTGCCGGAGAGGTACTCTATAAGAACAAGTAAATAGCGAATTTTTACATTTTTCATTTTGTAAATAATTTTATTTCATACATTTAATTCTCTTGATTATACAGTATATAAAACCTATTTAAAATATAGAATTTAAATATATAATTCATATATTTTAATATCAATAATATTTAAATTATTGATATTATTTGTATTTATTTATTTGAAACACTAAGATGCTGGATACGTCTTAGATTTTATTTTATATTTAATTATAATTTTAAATATTTGTCCGATACATACATTTTTAAGTTTTAAAGCCTAAAAAATGAACCAGTATTACGGTGGGGGCAATCTTATATTTAACTATTTTTAATTTTTACTTTTTGTAAAATAATAAATTTCATTTGTAAAGTTAATAATAAATTTATATAAAAAAAAAAACAATTAGTAGACAAGAGGCTACCTCTCAATACCGTATTATAAATACATATTCTAAATTTAAATATTTCTCAAACTACATAATTCAAATTTGTTAATATTTATTTTATTTATTAACAGAATACAAATTTTTTTTTTTTTTGTAAGTTAATGTTTCAAAAACATTAAATTTTGTAAGAAAATAAAATATGCTGTTAAGTAGATCATTGTTTTCAATTACTCTTATTATAATTTCAAGCAACTTGTAAAACAAGACAAAAATACTTTGTAACCAAAAATAAAATAAAAAAAAAAAAGTTAATTTATTGTTATAATAAAATAAAAAATACATTTTAAATAAAAATGTTACCAAAACTATAAACATTTATGGGTTTTTTTTTTATTTTAGTCTGAACATTTCTGAAATCTTATAAATATTTGTTGGTTTGAAATCAAAATATATATATATCGATATTCTCAATTAAGACGGAGTTGATACATGACCCAGTATATTGTGGGATATTTTTAAAGCCCTCAATTATGGTGTAGAGAAATCCTTAATTATGAGTATTTTCAAGGGGCTATGAAAATTCTTAAGGTTTTAAGAACTTATCTGAAAATATTTTCTTATAAAAAATATTAAAATTGGTAGTCTTCTATAAATAATGCGTATATGAAAGCTTTCGGGCAAAATTTATTTGATTAAAAAATAATTTTAGAATAAAATAAAACTCAAAATTTATTTATTTTTTGTATGATTTGATTATGTATTTTTATATTTTTTATTTCTTTTTTTTATGTATGTAATTTGTAATAATGTTTTTCTTTACCATTTTTCTCAAATATTTTCTTAAATTATTTGTATTTTTCCCTCATTTAAACTACAATTTGAACTTATTCAATATTTTTTTTTTAATTTTAACTTTTATGAATTTTTTTTTTTTATACATTTTAATGTATTCATTTATACCACATTATTCTTATACATTCATTAATTTACTTTTTTATACTTTCATGTAATAAAATTTAAAAATGATAAAAATAAAAAAAACAAAAAAAATTTAAACTTAGAACATTTACATTGTATTTTACTCTCAATATTTTTTTCTTTTTAATTTGAAATGCAAATTTCATCTACAAAAATAATTTTTATACATCTAAGTATATATATGGTAATCATATATCTATTTATTATGTATTTTTTTTTTTTTTTAAATTTTCTTTTAATTAATTTTATAATAGTAGTATGTAATAATTATAGTTTATAAATAGTAGGCTAAGTTTAGAGATATAATGATGATTTTGTTTTTAAATTGATTTTAATGATAATTTTCTAAATTTATTTTTTGCTTTTTCTTTTATTTTATATATCATTCATTTCTTCTTTTATTTATTTTACATATTTTGTATTTAACCCTTCCATTGATAATTTTGATTTTATTTTTTGAATTTTTTTTTTGTAAATTATAGACTCAATTATGGAAGGTTTACCGAAACTTAATCGACTCGTCTCTAATATTTTGTTTGAAATAAGACGGGTGCTATTATGGAAATCGATTTTACTCAGCAGATTAGTTTTATAGATTTTAAATTCTAACCATTACAATATAATGAAATAGAAATCCATAATAGCCATTTTCTTATTTAAATCGATTTGAATCTACTTCCATAACTAAGCCCTGTATAATTACAAAAACATAAAGAAAATCCACCTAAAAATAAAAAAAAAATGTTTAGCCAAAAAATGAATGCCATCAAATTTCGAATTGTAATTTTTTTGTGATTTGTATTTAAAAAGTGTGAAATTTTGCATATTAATCAATTTTTTTTTTATACTACCATAAAATTCTCATTTCATTTCCTTTCTCATAATATTTTTTTATTTATTTCATGCTTTACTAATCAAATTTAAATCTGAAATTTGAAACCAAATATTAAAAATTTTTTTTAAATGTAATAATGAAGCTTCTATTACAATTTTATAATTTCAATGAAAATTCACTTTAATTCTTTGTTTATAAAATAATAATAATATTAAATAAACAAATCATAATTTTTAATTTATTGTAAGTATGCTGTAAATAATTTCAAATATGATTACAAATTTATTTCAAATTTGGCTTTTTAATTGCATAAAATTGAAGAAAATAATATTAAGAAGGTTAACCATTAATTAACAAAAGCAAAAAATAATGATTTTAAAATTAAATAAACAAGAAATTCAAAATTAATTAAAAAGAAATTAAATATTAAAATTGTTTAAATAAATTTGCAGTTTTTTTTTGACTTAATATAAATGAGTATAAAATTTTCATATTTAATTGAAATATTGAAAATTCTTTAAATGTATAAAAATGATATTTATTATAATAAAATTAATATATGAATTTATGTATGAAAGCTTTGGTTTAAATAATATATATATATATATATATACATATAATATTTTACAAATGAAAATAATATTATATAACAATTTATATTTAAACAATTAAAATAAAATAATATAATTTAATAAGATATTAGAGGAACATATTATGGGTAACCTTCTTATTTAATATTTTTTATTTCACATTTTATAAAGTTTTTTTTTGTTTTTTTTTTTTATATATTTTTTATATATTTCATTTTTTTTTTTTCGTTTTTTATGTGTAAAAAAAAAATATTGATTTTATCACAGGAAAGCTTTATGAAAATAATACAAATATTTTGGATTAATTAAAATAAATTATATTATAATTTATTATAATTTTATTTTATTTGAATTTGATTTTAAACATTTTTTCAATATTATTGTTTTATTTGAAATTTCAATTAAATTGAAATTGTAAAATTAATAATTTATGTATATAAAATAATTAAATTTTTTGTTTTAATTTATTTCATTAAAAATATTTAATAATTAATAAAAATTTAACAATATATTAAATGCATATATATTAAAATATAATTATAATTCATTAATTCCAATAAATATTGTAAAATTTAATTGAAATATTAAAGACGTATTTAATGAATTTTAATAATTAAAATAAAATTTTTTAGAAAAATAAAAAAAATGGCAAGCAAAAAAAAAAATAAATTCTACAAAAATTTACAAATTAAATTCAATTTAATAAATTTAAATTATTTTGATATTTTAATAAAAGAAATTAATGAATCCAAAATAAAGAGTAAAATTTTCATAATAAAATTTTAATAACAAATAATAAATAGCATGCATTTTGCTACAATTACAATTGTTATAAAATTGTTGAATTAAAAATTTAAAAAAAAAATAAAAATTTTTGATTTTTAATAAATATATTGTATATAGTAAAATATTTTTAATAATAAAGAGTTTTGTTTGTTTAATTTTTTTTTAACAGAAATAAAAAAAATAATAATAAAATGTTTTTTTTATTATGTATAAATTCAACTTAGCTATACTTATAAAGTAAACAATTTTTTAATAATTAATAATAATTTTAATATAATATTAATAATTCTATTTTCAATTTAAAATATAAAAGAATTTTTATAAATATTTTATACCATCAATATATTAATTTTTTGAAGTGAAAAAATTTAAATTCATTATTATTTTATATTTATTTTATTATTAAAATAAATTTAATTTAATATATTTAAATTATTATATTTTAATATTCTAAAATAAAATTTAACTATTATTAAAAATTTAAGAAAAAAATTTAAATAATGTAAAATAAAAAAATTTTAATAAACCACAAATTGTGGGAGACTATCCGATTTTTTTATCCATTCCAATTTTCATATTATAATTAGCATTTCTTTTATTAATTTTAGATTTCAATTAAATATATTAATAAAAAATATTTTATATAGGTTTATGCCAATTTTATTTTTTTTTTGGGGTTTAAATTATATTTTTTTTTAAAAGGTTTTGTGTTCTTATTAAAATTATTTCAAAAAAGGTGAAATTTTTTATTATAAATTGGTGAAAAAATTTTGAATGCGATCAAATCTAATATAATAAATTACTTTTGTATTAAATATTTCAGATCATTCTGGGTAATTATTCTTATTAAAATATTTCTTTATTAAAATATTTTCTCATCATTCTTTATAATTAAATTACATTTAAATTACAATAGCAATTATAATTAATTGTTTTTTTTTTTAAATTAAATTGTAATTATGCGTATATAATATTTAAAATTTTCTTTTATTAAATTGCATAATGTTTTTCATAAAGAAATTAATTTGATTTGAAAATTTTTTAATTTAATTAATGTTTAAAAATGTCCTTTTCATAAATTTCTTCCTTTTGGTAAATTAATATGGTAAATGAATAGAGCAATTATTTAGTGAGTTTTGCCATTTTTATATTCTTATGCATTTTGTTAATTTAATTATATTTTTTATAATTGAATTTATTTCATAAAAAAGCTACTAATTGACAATAAAATTTAATATTTTATTATTAATTTTTTATTTTATTTGTTTTTACATAAAAATTTATTTTTGCTTGTATAAATATTTTGTTTGTTTTATTTGTTTGCTTTTGTTATTTTAATTTAATTTTATATTTTGTGAGCATTTAGGTGGATTGTTTTATTTTTATTTGCTTGTTTTTTTTTTTTTATAAATTTGCTGCTGCTATAAAATAATTGCCATTAATTACTATTAAAAGAATAATTTTTTTTTTTTATATATACTTTTAATAGTTATGATTTTATTTTTAATGAATTTAAAATGTCGTATGAATTTAAATATTAATATTTTATATATAATTATATTATGACTTAAAAATATTACATTCATTATTATAATAACTTATATAAATTTTTGTATTACTGTGGTAAGTGAGCAGTAGAGGCTTTCTTCAAATTGTAAAAAAGAAAAGAAAAAAATGTATGTTTATATGTTTAAGAAAGTTTCTTATTATTATCAGAATAAAAATATTAAAAATGCATATATTTGGAACGACAAGTATATAATTACCATAAGACAATGAGAAAAAAAAATACCAAGAAACTATAATAAATATTTAAGCTATATATATCCGATTTAAATAATCACCCCATATTCTACTTGTCGAATCACATGGCGTGATGGCTTGTTATTCAAAAATTTTCAAAATCAATATCAAAATTTTAAATTCTATACTGAATATCAGAATGCTTTTCCATCACATATCCCATCACATCAAGTGATACGGCTAACAGAATATTCATGAATAAAAATCAATTAATTTCTGTTGTTACTTCAAAAATTTTTACCAAATTATTATGCGAAATTGTGTTTTTAAAAATTATTATTAGTGCAATAATCCTAATAATTTTTTTTTATAGTAAAATGCAATTCATAAATAAATTATACACATAAAATATAAATTTATAGAATGAAAAAAAAATTCTATTTATAGTGTATAAATTTCTTGTGAATATTTTTTTTTTTTATTTTTTGTATTTATTTATAAATGCATATTCCTACATTATAGATTTATATTGCTATAAGAACATCTAAATCAGCTAATAATAATAAAGCTTGACATTATATATTTCTGTTGCTTTAAATATTTAATTTATATTAATAATAAATTAGAATATAATTATTAGATGGTATTCAATAAATAGTTATTCTTTGGATTTACATAAAAAATTCTTGTGTATTTTTCTCTTAATTATTGCTATAGAAATAAGCTTTAATTAATGTAATTATTGTTGTAGAAATAAGCTTAGATAAATTTTTAAAAGGTGTTTAAGTCATATAAATTAGATTTTTTACTGAAATTTCAGATTTTTATTTTAAAATTTTTACTAATAAACTATAGTTGATTTATTTGTATATTCTGCTACTATTAATATTTTTCTCATGTAGAATATATTTGAGTATAAAACTATTGTTTATTAAGCAAAAACTATTATATTTTCCTAAAAGAAAAAAAAATATAAATGGTGTAATAAAAATAAAAAAAAAAATTGTTTATATTTTTTTTATAATTTAATTTACTTTTTTTTTTCTATATAAATAAACATTTTTTTTTACTTATAGCATATAAAATTATAAACATTATTATAAAACATTTTTTTGAAATTTTGTTTAAAAGAAAATATTGTACAAAATAAAATTTAATATTTAAATAGGATTTTTTATTATTTTAATATAAATTCTATAAATTTTAATTTAATATATAAGAAAATTGAATGTTTTCTTTTGTTTCTTTTTTTAATATAAATTAAAAACATATTATATAACAACTTTTAAAAGAAATTAAATAGAATTTATTCTATGTATCAAATGAAAATTATAAACTTTAATACCAAAATAAAATTTTGGTATATAAGATATAATTATTTATTTATTTTAAAAATGTATGTAATAATTTTAGTGAAAAAAATTAAAAATTTATTTAATTTATCAAGATATTTTTATTACATCGAAACAAATATTTTTCATATATTTCAAAAAACAAATTATTAATGATATTTCATTAAACATTTACATGTTTATTACAACAATAAATTGCATCATTTTTAAATTGATCTACATAATTAAATTGCAATTTAATATTTATAATTTTGTTTTTGATTACTTTAAATTATATTTATTAAAAATTATGTAGTTTATAGACATAGAATATATTTAAGTAAGTTGTTATATGAGTTTTATAAAATTTGTAAAATTTATTATTACATTTTTTTTTAATTTTCACACGATTATTCATTTATTTATAATTTTGTTTTTTTTTTTTTTTTATAAAACACAAAAGTATTCTCATACAACACCATAAACAACCTCATAAAACAATTTAAATTACAATTATCAAATTATTTTCATTCAAAAACATTCAAATTTATCGACATTTCTTTAATTTTGTACAATCACATTAAAAATGAAATTTTTACAAAACATATTTTACTTTTTCTTTTTGTAATTTCTTTAATAAAAACAATTATATTATTAAATAAATTAATGAAAACTTAAAATTTAACCAAAATTTTATATATTTATAAATAACTTTAAAAAATCAAAGTACCTAAATATATATTATTGATTTTAGACTACAAAAAAAAAAAACTACAAGTTTAACATTTTAAATTGCAAGCCTTTCAGTCTGTTTTGTTTTTTCTTTTTCTTCTACATTCATTTATATAATTAATTTATTAATTTAATTAAATAAATTAATTAATAATTATAAAACAAAATAACAAAATTTTAATTGTATTTTTTTTAAGAAAATTTTGTTATTTTGTTTTCTGACTGTAAATTTTTTCTTCATTTATTAGCCTTAATAGCTCTTTATAATTTTTATCACTCCAATAGCAAAAAAAAATTTCTGGACATTTTTCATTTGATGTTTTCATCTTTTTTTTTTTTCTTCAACAAATTAATTTCTTTTCCTCATTTTTATATCTAAAAATTTTCTATTTTTATTTTAAATATTTAATTGTATATTAGACTTTCATAATAATTCTATTGAATTCAAAACTTTCAATAAATTATTTTCTTTGTTACTTGCTATCAGTTTAAAACATTGGTTTAAAATTTTTTTAAAAAATTTGTATTTTTTGTATTTAATATTATGCCAATGTTTCAATTATAACTGACATCTACATATACATATTTTATGTAACATGCCGATGAATTTTTTCCTCTTCATCTTTTCTAAATTATTACACTATACTTGAAATAAGAGATGAGAAAAAGAAAATTTATGATGAGGCAATATGATCATCAATTGATTCATCATTAGTAGTATCATAACCCATATTTGAAAATCCTGGTGGTGATGGTGATGATGATGATGTATGACGATCGTTAATTAACATTGAGAGAGCTTTCAAACTTTTTCGGACCTAAAAATTAAATAAAAAAAATTATTGTAGTAAAATTTTGGAACAAATATTTAAATTTATCTTAAAATTTTAAAAAAAAAATTTATACTTACACGTGCAATTAGCTCTAAATTGTTACTAAGAATACTTTGAGCTTCTTCAGTGCTTTTTACTTGTAATTCTTTTTGCCATTTAAGTGCTTCTGCATAAATATTATCATTATTATCATCATCACTTGAAGACTATAAAAAATATAAAAATAAATTTTAACTTAAATTACTTTTATGAGTTTTTTTTAAATAACTTACCCATTTATTACTTATATCTATTGTTGATCTATAACTAGCTTTGGCCTCAATATCTAATATCCTAAACATAAGGAATAACGAAAATATTGTTAACATAACAGCTAAAAATATTCCTATATAAACAACATGCACTTCTGTTGGAAATTTGAAATGTATTAAGCTAATTAATTTATCTTTAACATTTCTGAATGATGAACCGCCTGAACATGATGTTGATGATACAGATTTTTCTGGTGTTAAAGGATATCCGATTGATGTTGATGTTGCTGCTGTCATAATTGGAAGTGATTGATTTGGTTTTAATACTTTAATTGGAGTGCCAGCACCTATTATTAATTGAATTTTATCTAAAAAATAATAAAAACAAAAAAAAAAAAAATAAATAAAATATTAATAAATCTAATTAAGTTAATAATTACTTTCTCCACCATTATCAATATTTAATAGATCACTATCAGTTCTTGTATCATTTAATGTAACATTATTTGTTGAAGCTGATATTGGACGATGTCTTAATGTATGACTAGCATCAGATGAAGCTGTTGTTGTATTACCACAATTACCACCGCTATCACCAGCTTTTAATAATGCTGGACTTTCATTACCACTAATTGAACAACTTGAATCATCTTCAACAGAATATTCTTCACATATTTCAGCATCAGGAACTTTTGGACTTATAATTATATTTTCAGCTGCTTCTAATGGTGGGCATACACTACACATTAATCTATATGCAGCTTCACGACTCATAAAACTACCAAAAACATGACGTTCATCATATGTTGTAACACCAACAGCATTTGGTATAATTTTAGCTGTTTTTTCTTTTGAAATTTTCATAACAGATGATGTTGGAATGAGCAACTAAAAAAGGAAATAACACAAATTATTAAGGAATTATTGTTTTTTTTTTTTTAATTTTTATTTTAAAAGCCTACCTTAGTTACAAAACCGAAAACATTTGAATAAAATGCAAAATAATTTTCTGTAATATATAAATGTCCTTGAAGCAAAATATCACTGACTAGCGCACATGAAAAATCTATTAAATAAAAAATATATTAAATAGTGTGACATGTATAGTAATAAAATTAAATTGCTTACAATTGAGAATTCTTTCATCTTTAGAAACTTGTTGAAAATGTCGGTGAAATTTTTTCTTTCTTGAACTGCTAAGTTCTTTTCTCTTCTTTTCCTTTTCTGGAATCTCATTTTTAGATGTTGTCACGCTAGTATTACTTTTCGTATCGTTTATAACACTTAATACAGATGATGTTGATTGTGATTTTATTGGATGTGGACTAATGCTTCGTCCTGATCTCTCTTGACTCTGTTGCTGTTGATAATTTTGTGTTGATTGTGTTTGTTGTTGTCCACTTCCACTGCCTGATGTTGATGATGTCGGCGTGATTACTGTTATCTGTCTACTTATTTCAGATGATGATGCAATAATTGGTGAAGATGATAATTGCCTTTGGAATCTATAATTAAAAAGAGAAGTTTGGAAAAGAAATTAATTAGATGCAATAAAAAATTAAATTTTTTTTTATTATTTTCTTTTAATTTTTATCACAACTAAGCCTATCTAGTAGCTAATGACAGCCTATCTAGTAATTTATTTATCAGTATATTTTGAATAGCATGTATTGAGTGGACAACCTGTGGTATCCCTTGTATAAAAAACTAAATAAGAAATTATTTTAATTATAACGTAATTGAGAAATTTAAACCTGACCTTTAGTTCATTTTAATTTTTTTTAACTTGTATAAACTTTTTATTGCCCTAACATATTTTCAATCAAGGCGTATTAACAATTTTGAAGCTCTGTTCAAAATTTTAAAAGCAGTATAATTTAAGAATGCATTATAAATCGGGGGCCAGTACATTACGGTCTTAATACTCGAGTATTCTAACAGTTTTTAATGTTACAATCAGACCGGTTTGCTTATATGCATATCGCATGCTGTGTTGCGTCCTTCATTTTTTACAATATTGGAATAAATGTATGAATATAGTGAATTAAATTGAAGTGTAAAAAAAAATTTCACAATCAAAAACCCATTCAATTACAGCCAATCATTTACAAAATCATCACTAAAATTTTCCAATAATATTTCGCAAAATTCTAAATATTTTATAATACTTGTGAAATAATAAACATAAGCAATATTAAAAAGAAAATTGAATCATATCAAAATTAACTGGACTTGTGAACTCTTATTTATCGTTCCAAATTTATATGATACAATTGTGGCGTATTTGAAATAATATTCGATATAAATGGCTTATCTTTGGTTTTACACTCTCTACTAAATCAATGACTAATAATTAGATTAAAAACAAACATATTCATACACACAATCATAAACGCAAACAGTTTTTCTTAGATTTAATTTTCATATACAAAACATATTGCATTCTGTTAGCAATTTCTGAGTCATTTTTAAATCAACCAAGGCTGTTGTGCATTGTTTTTCACTTCTTTTCTATGTAAATTTTTTTATGAGAAATTGGTAATTTGTGCAAAAATGTCCGTTCATATTATTTTTATTGTTAAGGTATTTTTTTGTTAAATGTCACAAATAAATCTCAATTTTTTATTGCCCAGACAATGCAACAAAAAATCAACTCTATGTTTTTTTTCTATATTGTTACAAATGTACAACAGATATAATGTTGTGTTTGAACAGGTGTTTCCTAAAACTTTTATAAATTTTGTTATGAGCGCTCCTCCATGCTTTTATTATAGAAAAAAAAAACAAATGGTAATAAAAATACAAAAAAATAATAAAGAAAAATTTTTTTTGTTTACGTTTTAATATACACAACGCACACACGCGCCTTATCTCTATAAATGGGTGATAATTTTAATATGAAAGAAAGAAAGAATGAGAGGAATGGGTGCTATATAAAAAAAAATTGCTATATAAAAAAATCAAATTTCATAACCTTTATTCAAAAATTATGATAATTATCGCTGTTGCTAATAGTCGAAAATTGATAAGAAATCAATAAAAGTTTGTGTATTCAAATTAAATATTAAAAAATATTGTTGAAATTCTACTTACAAGGCATAATGTCTATTTCCATCTATTGCTTAAAATTTGTTCTACTTTGTTAAATAAAAATACACGGTATACTTATCAAAAATATTTAAAGATAAATCACTAATTTGGTTTTGCTAAATAACTTGCTGAAACCCCTTAATTTTTTTTCTCCTAAAAATATTGACTGAATTATAGGTATTCGAATTTAAATTGCAAGAATACGATATACATATACGGTATATTACAAGAATACGGTATTTACTTATTTTTTATGAGTAAACATTAAAATATTGCTCCTATATTCAGTAAATAAACACAACTTGAAAATTATAGTATAATCTTGTATTGCTATACGCAATTCTGCAAATATACAAATCATAGGCTGGTGTATTAATGCAGCTTAAATGCAATTTTGAAGTCACTCTACTATTAAATACATATTTAAAAAAAAAGATTAAATTTTTAGCATTATCAATGAAAGTATCGCATTAAAAAACTACTTATAAAGTAATTTGTATTACGCCTTAACCTTTCTTAACTTTTACTACAAATAATCAAAAAAGAAACTGCGAAATTATTACGAAATTTTATTTAAAAAATAAAAATAATTTTTACTTTGTTTATAAATTTTTTGCTAAATTGCGTAAATAGTGTAATAAAATAAGCTGATAAAGTCTAATATAATAAATCAAATATGATTAAAATTCAATTCTATAGGTGAATATAAAAATATAAGAAAATTTTTAAAATTTTAGAATTAAAATTAATAATTTAAATAATATTTGTGTTAGTAAGAGTCCAAACAAAATTAAACGATTAAAATTCTAAAATTTTTTTTTAAGAATTTTCTTTATATTTCAGAAACTTATTCAATAAGAAATACAGAAATAAGAATAAGGCTTTGTATTAGAAAATTTCTGCAATAGCATTTTTTAATATTACTTATTGAAAATAAAAATTTTTTGTGTTCTTATTGAGTATAGAGTTGAAAGCACTTTTGATATGTAATCCGGTTATGTTCGAAAAATAGGAATGAATACGTTTTCAAACTACCTTTAAGTATCGGCTTACTCATAACTCAATAAAAATTTTAAAAATTTTCCCTCAATTTCAAATATTAATCAAAATTTACCAACAAAAAATCAATTAAAAATTTAAAATTTTAGAAAAATTCCACAAAATTGCAAATTTGTATACTTTAGACCCTCCCAATTTCACATATCATTTAAGAAATTTAAAAAAAAAAATTCGGATTATAAATTAAAATACAATAATTTTTATATTAGAAATAAATTCTAAAATCATTAAGTTTTTGTAAATATAAGTAAATATCTATGTATATAAGCATGTTGTTGAGACTAAAAGTAAACTAACTGGTTCTGATAAAAAATTCTTCATATTTAATATTTAGATAGCTACTCGTATGCTTATAACTATGTAATATTTTTGATTACATATAAGCATGCCAATAATAATGATATAAACTTCTATATACATACAAATATATGCTTATGTATAACACTTATAAAAATATGTAACTAAAAATATAAAATATTCTTGTATATTTTAATAAAAATTATTTCAGACGCGCGTTTACAAAAAAAAAAAAACATTTTATCTGCAAAATAATCAAAATTTAATCTAAAAATAAAATATCGAAATTTATAATATAAGTAAGCATATAGAAAATGTTCTACTATACCTACTTACATATTATTAGTAATTATATTTTTGGTCACTTACATATTTACATATATATATATATGAATTTTACCTATTGTGATGTGTTCTTTTTCGATTAATTAATTAGAACAGAAATAATAATTTTTATGTTTCTGTTTTTGTTTTTTTATTAATCGAAAACTGAGAAAACAAGCTTTTTCTAAACCGGCTTTTTGTTTTTTTTTTAATAAATCAAATTAAGTTTCTGAAGCATTGTACAGAAAATTAATTAATTTCGAAATTTACCTATAGACAAAAAAAATCAAACTGTTGTAGAATTTGACCTTTATATTACAAAAAATATTAATTAAAATGAATTAGAATTAAGTATTCTAATAAATTCCTGATTCGAAAAATTCGAATTAGTTTTCAGTTCAAGATTTTATGAAAAAATTTATTTAGTTAAGTATTAATTTTCTTAAATCTTCCAATTTTAATGCTAACTCAAAAAATATTTCCGAAATAATTATACCTACTGGTAAATTCGAAAAAACTGATATGTATTTTCGAAATACGGAACATATTTTCGAAATACTTATTTTATATGTAATATTTTCGTATTAGCAATTTTGATTATAGTATATATATTAAGTACTTTGAGCCGGCACTGCAAATATTAACGTTATAGTTTGACTGATTCTTCATTATTAAAATGAGAATCCCAGTTTTTGGTCTATTGATTTCACTACGCATCAGCATCTTAGTGCATTAGCAACAATATTATTGAACAATTATTTGTAAATTTTTTTTTGTAAATATCTCAGAATAATTGCGTTAAATACTCAAACAATGAATTAGGTTAAATAAATCTAAAAATAAAAGAATACAGATTATAGCGGAAAAAAAATAATAATTTATTATTTTTTAATCAGTTCTCATACTAAATTATATGTACTTATATATATTTATAACAAAGAGATTTCAAATTAAAGCAAATATATATACACACATTATTCTTATATGTACAATTCACATATAATGTACATATACTTGTATATTCATAAGTAAGTAAATAGTAATTTTTTGTACTCGAGATTTTGATTAGATTTAGAACAACAACGTTATTGTTTTAATTTTAAGTACATTTACAAAATAAAAATTTATCAGTTACTAATTATAGGTTTTATAATTCTGTTACTAAAGAGAGTTTTAATTAAGTACTACCTAAGTACCCAAGTACCTACCTAAATAACTACTTAAATTATTTATTAATAAATATTTTTTACAACAATTCCATTAATAAAAATTTGAAATAACAGAAGTTGTATCTAATTATTTTGATATATTATTAATTTTTAAATAAAATAAGAAGACATCATAAAAATAATCTTAATGAATGCCGGGGCAGAATGAGTTTCATATAATCAATAAGCGCGAAATCCGGTAGTGAATTATATTGAGTGGTAGAATACTCATAATTTCGATTCAATTCAGGGACCTATTCTGAATACTAGAATATAATTTTTAAGTTGTAACTGTAAAATGTTTAAATAAAACAGCCTTATACTAACATCCTTTTTGTTCGTCAATATATTATATCAAGCAACGTTAATTTGAGCATATTTCTGTTGAGAACGGTAAGATTTAAATGAATTCTAGATAATTTTCGATCCACGGCATTTGTCCGATTTTTAATATACATACATACATTATTTTATTTAATATATTGTATGCATTTTCAAATTGTTACCACGGCTAGGAGTCTTTTGTTTACATTCACTTAAAATAATGTTTACTTTTTTTCTTACCCTCTCAGTACTTAATATTGTTTACAAAATTAAATTTCATTTTTTGTCTCCAATTTAATATAAAATTTTACTTGTTGTTTTCAAATTAAATATGTATACACACATATATAAGTGTGTATATATAGAAAATAATTTGAGTGATAACAAAAAATAATTTTCCAAACGTTATCATTTTCCCATAAATCATACTATTGAAAAGCATAGCACAATTAAATAACAAACAACACAACTACATCCACATAATATTATATGTATTTTTATATTATATAAATAGAACCTATACAAATGAAAATAATATCAACACAATTATACAACAATTGTAATAATAATTTATTGGGGTTTCCGGGTTGCAAAATAAGTGAAATGAATTTCAAGTAAGTACCCACTTACATATTTCAATTCAGACAAAATATTCTCACAATAAAATTCTATTTTTTAAATTCAAATTAAGAATAACAAAAATCTGCTTAATTTATTGGACAAAACAAATTTTATAATAATGAACAAAATAAAAATAAAAAAAACAAAATAAATTCTTACTCATCAGAACTTTCTGCACTGCTAGTCTCATCTTGCATTGAATTTGAACGATTTAAAACTGTTACTGATTTAAAACCAGCATAATAATTTTTAACAATATTATAAGCGCTATTTAAAGCATCTTGTGTTGTTACTGTTGTAGTCATTATTTCCTCTTCTACACTATCAAATATAAATTCAACACAATCTTTCTCTTTTGAAAAAATCACAGTACACATTAAAAATAATTTTTTTTTTTTATTTTATTTTTATTATTAAATTAGAAAAAAAAAATTAAATTAAATTAAATTATAATATGAAGATCATTTACGATATTAAAAATAATTTCGAAAAAAAAAACTTCGAAATTTTGAACTTTTATATATTTTTTTTCTTTGTTATTTCTCTGACTGAGTGCAACCGAACACGTACCCTATACTACTGAACTTATTTTCTATTTGACATTAAAATTAATTTTTTTTTTTTTGATTAAATTCATTGCTTCATATATTTCAATACGATATACTAACATTTTATGTATATATACATATACAAAATTTATTTTATTTAACTGATAAGAATTAATCATAATATAATCATAAAAATAATAAACTAAGAAAGTATGTGCAAACCTACATGTATATAATATAGTGTGTTTATAGGTATTAAAAACGTCACAAAAATAGTGATTATGTACAATAATACGTTATTTATTATACATATGTACGTAAACATATTGTGTGTATAACAGGTAGGTACATTTGTGCATAACGCATAACAATTATTTAAACCGGCTCGGTGAAAATTTTTTTTTAAAATCACTTAATCTGGCCCACTAGTGACTAGAACTAAAATAAATTTTTAAATATAATGGATTCTTCTTTGAAAATGCCGGTTTCTTTTTTCTGAAGGGATTTTCCTGAAAATGCAGCTCTTATGGGTAGAACTGCATGCGCTAAGAGTTTGTGTAAAATTTTTTAAACTTAGCAAAATGAACATTTGTTCGATTGATTTGAATAGAGAAGCTCAAAACTGCCGAACGAATGAGGAGCTGCTTTCTTAATAAAACTTAACAGTTTTGATATTTAAGTGGATTTGCTTTTGAAGACATTATTAAAAATAAATTAAAAATGATAAGAATGCCAAATTTGAAAATTAACATTACTCTTTATTAACAAAATTTGAAATATTTTTCAGTATAGTTATCTACATTTAGAGCGTTTCTAAAATTGTAATGGAACTACTATTGAATTTGAATTTTGCTGTCAATTATTTAAATTTCTTAACTACAGTCCATCTAATTTTTCTAATTTTGAATTCGGCTCGTTATACTTTTAAAGTTTGCATATACCTGGTTAGGTATATAATATAAAATTGATAATAGAATAACATTGTTAATTTTGTATACCTACTCAGTTATTCAATGCCCATATGCAATATGAATGTTTAAATTTACTTATCAAACTAATCGAATATATTTAATATTAAATATCTTAAACAATAATAAATTTTAGGTTTGTCCATGTAAATAAATACGTGATATAGAAAAACATATACATGTGCACATATTAAAAATTCAGGTAAATAAAATTTTGAACTTTCATAATAATTCAATAAAACAAATTATCATAATTCTAAAAGGTGTAAGTATTAAATTCTAAGAATCATCTAAAATTTTATATCATGGTTATGTTATAACAAATAAAGAAGGTAAGTATATTTTCATTTGAAATTGAAAAATGATTAATTTTGTGTTTTCCATGGTATTATTGCTGTTTTGAGAAAAAGTAAAAAAAAATTATCATCTGTTACGTGTTTTTCTTCTAATATATTAATTTAGCATATGTATGTACATATGTGAATTTTTTAATACCTTGGTAATCTAGCCAAAAAACTGTACAGACATGAACAGTAACAGCAAAGTGTATGTTTATTCAAATTACACTGTTATATTATAGCATATTGTACACATATTTATAATAAAGCTCACAATAATCGTGAGATTGACAGCCAGCTAATTCCAAAATGCATTCAAATTTATTTTGGAGAAGAATCTTTTAATGTAATAGTAAACACACCATAGTGTAAATATATTAACTCACGGTCAATATACATAAGTATTTAAATTAACTTGAATTCGAAAATAATATTAAAATTAGAATCAAATTTAAATGAAAAATCAACTTAATGTAAAAAAATTGCAAGGAATTGTTGATTTCATAATAAATACCTAATAAATAAACATAAAATTTAACATTTTTGAATTTGACCATTCTTTTTATAACAAAGTTTATTTATTTTAAATTTGATTGCATTATACATATAGTAAGCAAATTGAACGTTGCTAAACCGGTATTTTCTTATTTAACATTTAAGTATACATATGTTGTTTTTTTTGTTGTTTAATAAGAATTTTATCGAATTTATCGGAATTTATTAGCGATTGTGATCCTCATTCAATTCAATCGAATGTTTTTTGTTTGTTCAATTGTTTCTTGAAGTTTAAATATTTTTATTTGTCAAAGACTAAAGTAGGCCTTATGGATTTCCTCTTCACAAAGTATTTCAAGTTACTAATTATAATTGCAATAATATTCGATGCAAATGAAAATTATTCCTATACAAACAATTAAGAATTAAGGTACCTAGTAGTTTCTTCATTAAGGCTTTTTTCATTTTATTTAAAATTTAATTTATAAAATTTATTTTATAAAGAAACAATTTATGACTTTTCTGCATACATACTTCTCTTTTAAAATTTTAAATAGGTATTATTATTAAAAACATTATTACACATGGGCACAGAAAATTATTTTTTCATTTTTATGTAGGTGAAACCTACATATGTATGTATGTATATAATTATTTTAATTTCTAATAAAATGCAAATATTGGAACCTTTTTCTTAATTCTTTTCATATTTTTCTAATTTACTACTTTTTTAATTTTTAAAGTTCAGTAGTTCTTATTTATTCATTAATATTTTTAAAATCTTTTATTATTATAATAAAATTAACTTTTTACATAAACAAAATGCATTATATTTATATACATATGTATATGCATGTATGTATGTAACTGTGTTATAATTTATAATAATTATTATTATTTGCATATGTAAATGTAAACAAAACAAACACGTTGATGACCCATAACATAACCTCAAAATTTTTATTTAAACTTAAAAAACATAATAGAATATTTTTATATGCATATTTGTATGCGACATACACATAGCAACATATATTTTTTCAACAGTGATTTTTTATTTCAATATAACTGTATATTTATGTGACCGTATATAGCTATGAACGCGTATAATAAAATAATAAAAATATATACACAAAATTGTTATAGTAAAATTTTTGAGTGAAAATTTAATTTAATATTTTATAGCTCAATTAATATTGCCACATTAAAAAATTTGCAAACGAAATTACACTCAAAAGTAATTTTCAACTCAAAAATTTTTGCTAATAAAATAATTTTAATACCATAAAAAAAAACACTCAAAAAAATTTTATGTTTGTAGTTTTTAGTTTCTTCTTTTTCTTGTTTTTTTCTTTTTGTACACACGAAAGTAAACAAAGAAAAAACGGCACTGTGCAACAATAACAAAAAATTTTATTATGGAACTGGTTGAATGGGCAAAAAAAAAAAGTTTCTTGTGAAACAACGATCACTTCATTTTGTAAACGTCAATTTTTCTTCTTCTTGTTTTTTTTTTTTGTTTCTTTCAATTTTTAAAATTAAATTGCTAAGTCATTATTATAACTATTGCGTAAATATTTTTGACATATTTTGTAATTTTAATTTAAATTTACTTTATTTTTTCATTATTTAACAATTTCACTCAATTTGACCTTATTTAAATGCTTTTTTTCCCCCTTGTATACAATATTGAAATTTGTCAGAAATAAAATGTAAAATTAAAATGCAGCAATTTTTTTAGGAAATATTAGGCAATATTTTTTAACAAAACTTTAAATGCACCCGTTTACACCCGTTCCGTTCTCACCGCACAGCAATTTATTTTCTTTTTTTTTTTTTATCAAGAGATTAAAAGCTCAGCTGAATGTTCATATGGAAGATTTTAAATATATAAAAATCTAAATTTGTATCTTTCTTAATTCTAATAGTAAAAAATCTGATAAAACTGTTATACTGAATATTGAATTTTAATATTATGGAATATTTAATATTTTTTATTAATTTAAATATGGGATTCTATATTTGATTAATTTTATTCTTAATAAAATTATATAAAATCACAATTATACATAATTTTTTAATTCTTCCATTATTTATTTAAAAAAAAAAACTTCAACTTAACAAACAGCTGAGCTATTCAATACTGAAAACTTAAATTTTAAAATATTATAGGTACTCATACCATACACAAAAAAAAATATTTTATACTCCAATACTAAGTATTATATTTTGTCGTATATACAACGTTTTGTATAAAAGTTTAGAGGTGAGGTAATAATATGAATGTTGAAAAGAAAATAAAAAAATATAACAAAAATTCAAAAGTTTACTTTTAACTTCTATAGGATTAAGCGGATCATTTCTTGATAAAGATTGAAAGCTTAAAAGTTGTAAAAATTTTCTTTTATTTAATACAGTTTAATTGTGGTTGGGTGTTCCTTGAAGGGTAAAGTTTTAATGCGATCAACTATTACTTATGACAAAATTATATAAACTTTAAACATTTTTGATTTTCGTCAAAAAATACTAGCTAGTTCTGATATAATTTCACTCTTACGTCAAATTAGAAATCAGTGAAAAATTAGTAAATATTTCATTTTTATTATCACTTCTCTAAAATTTTGAATTTTATTATTCAAATCCAGTCAAATTTTACAAATGGTAATACTGTTTACATATGCGATAAGAATCCGGCAGCAAATAATTAAAATGACTTTACTGAACAGATTTACTGTCAGAAATTGAGAGATTTGATTGAAAATTTTGTTACATAAATTAAAAGAGTGTTACATAAATAATACATATTTGATTCGGCCTACATCTCACTGATCTTAAATAATTAAGTAATTAAATTATTCTGATTTCGACAATGAAAAAGAGCTATAGAAATCGAGAGATCTGTTTTACAATTTAATCATGTTACATTGCAATCTAGACGATACTAAGGAATTATTCCAAAATTGTAATCCATTATAAAATATTATACTTTATTTAAGAATATTATAAGCGTTAAAACAAAAATGAAAGTTCTTTGAGTGAAGATCATAAATGGGGGAAACAAGAAAACATGTTTTTCTTAAAGAACATACACACATATGTACATTTATAATATTTCTACATGTTACGTTGTTTATTTATAATATTTGCAATTTGAAATTTAACATACATACATTATTATGTACACTAAATAGTGTTGTTTATATAATATGGTATAGAGTAGACATCACGTTCATATGCATATAATTAATAACAATAATTTATATGTTTGTATGTATAAGCATTTGTTATTTTATTGTTAATGTATGAGTTGAAAGAACTTATATTTATATATGTAATATTGTAATATAATTATTAGGTATATAATTTTGCTTCAATTCCATTGAATTTTCTGATTTGATCTTTGCAGCTGTTACTGCTGTGCTATTGTGCTGTTGTGCTAGTGTAGAGAAAGAGATAATGCATACGAGCAAAGAAAGATAGAAACAGCAACAGAAAAAGTTTACGTAGATCAGGGTTGTTTGTTCTAAATAAAATATTGTAGTGATACAGTAGAGATACGTAGAGCACAACCACAGACAAATATTAATTAAATTTGTGGTCTTTTTGTTTTTGGTTTTTTTCAGCAATATTTTATTGGCTTTTGATTAGAAGCAAGCTTTCTTTTTTTTTTTTGATTTTTTCAGGTTTATAGACACAAGTTTTTTCTATAGATTATAAATTTTAAATTTCGAATTATTTAGAAGATGCAGAAGAATTAAATTATTAAATAAATATTAAAATTTTTAAAAATTATTAGAGTTACAAAATCACTTTTTAACCTGATTAGACAATTAAAATCAACTTATGTGTATAATGACAGTATAAGTATATAAGAAAGTTTTTTATAGTTTGAACAGGTAAGTATTTTTTTGTACTTTGATCATATTATCTGCAAATGTTATACTTATGTATAACAGAACAAGTTATATAACAACAATAATAATAATATTGTAAATAATATGTACTACTGCTATGATTTATAATTATGGCAGTAGTTCTTATTCGATTATTAAAGTGTTTTTTTTATTATCGTAACACTATACCGTAACACTATGTATTTGTATGACAATAACTATACAGTTCAAATTAAGTAAGTATGTATAAATTCAACTTAATAAAATTTTGGGCTTACTGTGTATAATTCATATATATGTATATATAAAATATATGCATATATCATATAGTTCAAGGATTAATTTTGGAATAATCTTATTAACACACCTTTTTTAATCAAAATATTAATTCAGATGTTTTAAATCGAATTCATATACTTACGTATATTTGCTTAATAATCGTATGCTTATTATGTATAACAAGTAATATGATTTTATAATATTAACATTAAGTATGTACATAAGTATACATACATGAATATGTACATAGATATGTAGAACTATGTATGTATATTTAATTCTAATGAATAAAATAAACATTTATGTAGGTACATCGTTTGCTCTTTATTTTATTTATTTAATATATGTATATAAATTATAGAAGATAAGGAATGATTTTCAAAAGAAACATTTAAATTTTAATTATACAAACAAATAAAATTGTTTGATAAAAACTTTGTATATAAATCTACATACATACATAGTTTTAATGTAAATATTCTAAAATGTACATACATATATTGTTATACAGATTTAATTATATAATATATTCATACATTGTATGTAGATATTGATAATAAAATTTCAAAATATAAAAGATTTTCAATAAATTAATTTGTTCTATTAGAATTTGATTACAAAGAAATTTCAAAACAATTTAATAGGAAAAATTTTTATTTTAAATCCGTAAGGTATACAAAATTTAAACGAATTTCCATTTAATTTAATTGCACTTATATTTTCCTATAAAATCTGACTAATACACTATCCGTATAACAGTTTTCTCTATTATTTAATGAACAATTATTATGCCATCAGTAAATTTGCAATTAAATTTTCTCAATTGTCGAATTTATTTACGTTACGCATAAAGTTTTTGAATTTACATAAATTGTTCGTTATGTTGAAGTTTTACTGTTATAAGCTAAGCTAGTGTATAAAGTGACACAACAATGATAATACCATAGAATTGATAATGAATAGAAATCAATCGATTGCATCATAATATTTTTAATGTTCTTTATTGATTTTTTATCTTAGGAATTAGACTATCATACTAAGTTTATAGTTAGAAGTGCCATTTTATATAATTGGATAAAATTTTGATAAATATTTTCTAGGTAATTATTGTTATATCTTAAGAAATTAAACAAGATTATTTGTAAGCAAATTCAATAAATTTTAATCAAGTCTGTTACATGTATTGTTTATTTTATTAATATTTAATTATAAAAATTTATAATAAATTCATAATTCTTGTAATTTTATCTTTTATTTGTTTAATAATAAAACTTTAATTTAATATTATAAATTATTATCATAAGTTTTTTAAATTTTATTGAACTTGCACTTGAATTAAGTCCTTAATGAAGTTGTATTTTATTCTAGTATAAAATATCTTAGGACTAAAGCAGGCATGCAATTTTTAGTTTTGCAATTACTGTCTCATTGTAAAATCGTTGAGCGCACATTCAAGCAACTAAATAAATGCGTCAATTCACATCGAGTGCGTTAACTAAACATTCCATTCAGAGTTTGTAAAAAGTTACAAACAGTTTGATTGCTCAATTGCATGTGATACAGTTGCATGTGTGCGAGATTGATATAAACCTATGTAATACAAATAAGCAATCAAACAGTTGCAAAACTAATAATTGCATGTCTGCCTGAGCCCACAGAATTCTCATTTAATTGAGTATAATTTTTTATGTATTTGAAGATCAGGTTTAGGTATGTATCAATTTCAAAAAATAATATTATCTTTTTAGTAAATTTTTATAATGAATTAAAAAAAATGTTGGCAATGTATGAAAGTTACGATTTTAAAATAATTACATACATATGTATATGGAATGACTCAATTGGCGTAACATCAATATTAAATTTTTAATGTTGTTTTTCAATTATCTGTCAATAGATTAAAATCAAATTTTCACAGGTGTTTGCTTATTACAATTCGAGTATGATAAAATACGATTCAGATTAATTTTGTACAGGTGTATCGTATATGTATGTATGCCTGTAGCACATAAGTGGTGATAAAATACCGGGTGTTCATGTATAAATTTATATCAAGTACTTATTTTCGAACTAAAAATTTTACTTATTTACAAATAGGAAAAACAATTTTTAAAAACGTTAAGCATATACATACTCGTATGTATGTATGCACAAATATGAATGAGTATAAATAGAAAATTTGTTGTTACTTAATTTTAGGTAAGTAATTGTTGACAATTTTTGTAAATACTAATAATAAGTAAAGTCATTCTGTCAGTAGGTCATACAAATTTTATTAAGTGCAATAGGTATAAAAGGTTAGTCAGAGGTATAATTACGAAAGACTATTAAAAATATTAATTATGTTAAAATTTTACAATATTAAATTAATTCAAGAGAATTATTAAAATTAAGAAATGTTTAAATGTTGAACAATAATAAAATTCTAAGAACATGGAAGTGACGTTAATAATATGTGTATTTTGTAATATTACCTGTCATATTTTATGAGAGGTGAGAACAAGATTTGTGCTATAAATTTATATATGTAAAATTTTATAAATGAAAACTCGAATGAATATTGCAGTAATTTTCTATCAATTGAGTAACATTCCCCTACACGCTTTATTATTATAGCATTTTAACTTTCACATTATACTTAGGTACTCTTAAAACTTATTATTATATATATTTAAAGTTCATTTCCCTTCTCACTTCTAATTTATTTTATTCTCAAATTCGAAAAGCAAGCAATTTATTTTCTTCTCACCATGAGATTAAAATATAAAATTTATTCTTTACGATATACGATATACTTTAAATGCTTTAAAAGTTATGAGAAAAAATCCTGTGTAAGTATATACGTAATGTATGTATACTGTTATACATCAAACTTTTATAAACTTTAACGCCAACTTAAAATCAATCAACAATTTCAAATTTAATCAAAGCACCTACAAAAAAATTAGAATAAAAAATTCTCATCACGTACACTAAAACCTTTTTCATTACTCTCCTGTGAATTTTTCCCGTTGGGGTCATTTTTATTTTGTATAGTTGTAAGTGTAAGTATATAAAAAACAAAATTTAATTTGCTTAGAATTTGACTTCGTTAAGAATTATAAGAAGTAGAGGAAAGCAAAAGATCAATTTTGATATGATTTCGAAAAGAAAAAAAAATAATAATAAAAATGTCTACGTGCTCACAATAATTATAAAAAAAGTAAAATTAAAATTTATAACATGTTCTTTTCCTTTCCTTTTTTTTTTTAAATCATTATCCAAAATAATAATTATTATCTGATATTCTTAAATTAACTACTGGTGTAAGTTTAACATCAAGATTAAATATATTATTTTAAAACTGTACTATTGAATTTTCGTTATTTGAATTCATAATGCGATTCGATGTACAGAAATGATGACTCAATCTAATTAATTAGAGTTGGCTGATTCTGAAAAATTTCATTAGCTTACAGTACAGGTACATATCTGAAAACTTTGAATATTATAACATTAAGGCAACACTATTTTTGATTTGAAATCACTCATTCTCTCTGGCCTAGTGTAATTGTAATTAATATTAAAATAGTTTTTGTGAAATTTAATTATTATTCAACCATTTATTATGAATAAATCAAATTGTTAAATAATAATGACTTAATAAATTTCTGAAAAAAATATACATAAATGATTTTTCTAAAGCGTGGGAATTTTTCCAATGAATAATTATTTTGAATATGTAAAATGTTCATTAATGAATTTTCTTTTCAGAAATTCCAAAAGAAATGCTAAGTAAATTAAAGAAATAATTTTAAATAGTCTTTAATGTATAAAAACTTATTTAAAATACAAAATTTATAGAGTGAATTTACGCTTTTTTTTTTAAGATAAACAAATAAATTTAAATAATTATTGAGTATAAAGGTGCCTCTATAAATTTTATTTTAAAAATAAATAAGATGTACCCAGCTACATTTGTTTTATATGTATGTATATTGCAATATCGTATTAATACGGAATGAATTATATACATATGTGTGCGTAATATGTATGTAAATATGTGTTCAATAGAAATATTCTAGAGAGCAAATGCAAATGTTAGGTTAAGAATTAAAGCTAGAAAGTATATAATAGGAGAACACCAGTCACCACCCGTATACTGATTGCATTTACACTTTATTGATTAAGGAATACATCTATATATGTACATGTTTATTACATATCCACTTTTTTGAATTCGTTCCAAGAATAATAAAAAAAAAAAACTACCAAAAAGTAACAAAAATTCAATTAATTTTATTGATTCCATTTATTAACGCTTTTAAGAAGAGAAAGTTAAATAATGAATGGCTCATTACCGGTTAAATGAGAAAGTTAATAAAATAAATATGTAAGTATAATAATTATTATATGTTTATATTAATATATAAACATTCAAATAAATGTGCACAATAAATGAAGTATTTTAAGTTAAGTATACCTACATATACATATATATAAGGCATATGCGAAATATATATATGTATGTATGTATGAATATAAAATGTAATTTAGTATGTACAATAAGTTATTCTTTCCGAATAGGTACTATTCCGAATATGGTTATTCTGATTCATCGGAACAATAAATAAATTTTTGGAAAACTACTTAATTAAAATTAAAATGTGCTTTATATTCAAAAAACTAATTCAAAAAAGTTAAATTTTTGTTTTTATATAAATAGAGTGGTCCAAACTAAAATATAAAATTCGGAATTGTAATCGGAGTTAGTTTTTTTTTTGTTTGATAATCAAAAATTCTTATACTAATGAAAACTCTACTTTTATAAATATAAAACACTAAGGATACGGTACTACGGCATAAGAGTACTCATTCTCTGACTTTTTATTGGGTCGCGGCGTGTCTATTAAAACCATTTCACTTAAAAAAGGAATTTTTCATTTTTAAATTCGCGTGTTCAGGTTTTTCAATCCGGTAGAATATTTTTTTTTTAATTCTGACAATTTTATTTCAGAGATACTAAAGACGATCCACTCTATATAATTATTAAAATTACCTTCTATAGTCTATACTTTCTATTACGATATTAAATTTTTTAGTAAAACAAAATTTTAAAAGCAGCAGCATAGCTTGGCGTTTATTACTTATTTTAAATCAAATTTTGTATTCAATACATGATTACGAGTATAAGAGTTTATTTAAATAGAAAAAGAAGATAAATTGAAAAATGAATATTTATTAAATTATATACATACATACAAACATGGGTATACGTTATTACATATACATTATATTTATTATCTCACTTTTTTAAGTCCGAAAATATCAAAAATGAGTATAAAATTTGAATATTAGTCATTTTTATTAATGGTATTGTCTTAAATAATGTCATTAGTATTCTCTTTAGTTGGTTTTTGAGTACTTTAACTTTTAAAAAAATTGCAGGTAAATAATGTCATTGCCATTGAATTTATTCTAATTTTGTTTTTTTTTGCTTTTTTTTTGTTTCGAAATTTTTAAAAATTATTATGTAATAATGTGAGCTTTTAATTTTAATGTAAGCCACCTTTAGTTTTAACGTTGTCCAAATTTTGCTTGTATTATAATTATTATTTGAGACATCTATGAACAAATTGAAGAAAAAAATTACCATTATCTCATTTTTCTTAAAAAATGTAATATGTACATATACATGTATGTAGTAGTTTTGAGTTCATGATTCTCAGTTCACTTACATTATAATGACGTAAATAAAATTTATATTGACGTGTTAGCAATTGCAATGCAAATGATACTCCTGAAAAATTATGTACGTCAAAACATAAATTTCATTAAAATTCTAAATTATTACGATTTTTTCCAATATTTTATAATTTTATAATTATTCAGAATCAATAAATTTATATTTATTAAGTATAAAATATAAATTCTGTAATATAAATTAATTCTATTTTTGGGATGAGCACTAAATGCAGTATATAATTGTAAAACACTTGTAAAAACATTGAAATAATAAATTGAGTGAAATATTTTAATTTTAATTAAATAAATATCATAAAATTTTACAGAATTATTTTAATAACAGACTGTATTTATGTTATGTATGTACATATAGCTGTATAGAGTCAGATGTAGTTTCTAAAATGTACGTAAATATTACATGTAAATGATTTCAATATTAAATGAAATGAGAATTCTGCATCTAGAAATTTAATATTGCTCAAAAATTATTGAATTTAAAGTGAGTAAAATTTCTCACAATTTTCAATTTCTCTGTTATAATAGGAAATAATAACAGAGTTACTATTAAGAGAGGAGAGGGGTAAATTTTGAGTAAAATTATTTTGAAATACCCAAAATCTACAATTTCCTTATTAAATTTTTAAGAAAGTAGCTACTTAGTATATTAACATTTATTGGAAAAGTTTTATTAAAAATAATAATTTGGTTTTATTGCATTTTCAATTGAATTTGATTAAAAATTTTTCATATAATTTTTAATAAAAAAAAAATCATTTCTTTTTCAAGGACGTTCTGCATTATACGCGTTCAATATGGTGTCATAAAACAAAAACCATAAAATTGTACGATAATCTTATCAAAAAAAAATTGTCTAAAATTTTAATATTGTATAATAAAAATTTTTTTTTAGAAAATTTTACCAGGTGGCTATTTAACAAAAGGTTAACAATATAAGTACATAACGAATGAATCATTTAATTTTTTGGGATATTCCTTAATAGATTTCAGACACAAAGGTATTTTTTTTGCTACTTAGACAATAATGATAATTAAAATTTTATTAAATGATTCATAATTTTAAATTATATTTAAAAATGTAATACACCCTTTTGAGAAATTACGGGAATTTCGTTTTCGTTAAAAGTTTTTATAAGAAGCGTATAACAGTTAGGTATGTTAGACTGCAATGTCATTTTGAAAATTTCTCGCAAATTATTACAAACATTAACATTACTACATAGTCGTTTGTATATGTAAATTAACGCATTTTTTTGCTAATAATGTGAGTTTTTAATTATTCGCATACATACATACATACATTACATACACACATGCACTTATCCATATTATGTTTATTATGCCAATAATAATTAAAATTTCATCCCCAGCTACATTCATATACACAATCATACATAGTGATTATTGGAGTGACCACAAATTTATAGTGTATGAAATTTAAAAAAAAAAGAGAGAATTCACCAAAATCTATTCATTTTTATAATATCACGTGTCCCGGATGTATACATATACAAACATACATTAATTATAGAATAGAAAATTTTTGTTTTAATTAAAAAACTGTTTTGGTCTTTTCATTTAATTTTGTTTTCTGTTATTTTTCCAAATTACGCTAAAAACAATTCAATTTTCGTAATTTTTTGTTTTTTATTTTTAATTTCGAAATTGTTATTGTTTACAAAAGAACAATTAATTTACATTTTTTTTTTGCTTGTTCTATTATTGTTATTAACATTGTTGTTGTCGTAAAAAATGAAAAATGTATACAACATTGAACTTTAATCAAAATTGAATTGAATTTTTCGGGAATAATGTAAATAATTACACACATATTATGTAGGTATGTAGTCCAAAAATGAATTCAAAACCATAAACAATTAAAAGAAATAATTTTCTTTATTGGTCTGCTAAATTATTTTAAAGGGCGGGCGGTGGTGATGGTGGTGAAGGTTGTGTGATGGAATAATAAATTTAATATTGATTTTTATTTATAATTTTTAAATTGCAATTCATTGTTATTATATTGTGTTATACTTGTATACATATTTATTTTTGCAAGAGTCTGTTATAAATCTTGTATTACTGTGGTGAATAAAATAAATGATGTTGTATAATAACAATAATATTATTTTTGAAGATTTATCGTTTGAGCGGATGCAGAAATTAATAATAAATATTTTAGGGGAATTATTTTTATTATGCTATTATACGGGAAATTTAATAATATAATAAAAATTTTAGGATTTTGCAGTATATGTACTGTTATACTGTTTATACTGTTGTACAAATTGTTTATTCTTTTTAAAGGTGAGAAATTTTAAAATTTTATAATTTGAGAATGAGAACAAAAAGTGTAATAGTTGTTTAGAGTTGGAATATTATTTTGATTTTAGTAATACATACATTTATTGAAATAGAATTTCTTAAATTAATTTGAGTTTAATATATGATTTATGAATATAATGTGGATACAAACACGCGGCATACATATGTGAGTATTTGCTATAAACTCTCATTATTATTACATAGGAATCAAAATAAGAATTATTATTGTGATGACAATAAATGATATATACATCACCCTATGCTTACGACATTGTGCACATAATGGTAGTGTGGGATTTTCCGAACATTTCTCCCCTATTGACGTATATACTATATACAATACAATGTAGGTACTTTTTATCTAGAAAATATTTTGCGATGAGCTTTTTATTATACAGAATTTCTTTTTAATAATGTGTAAATTAATATGTAAATTAGAATAAAAAATAAATTACGTCTGAATACACACGTTCGTTTCATATTAAATCAATTATAAATGAGAAAAATATTGTTTTTATATCTAGACAATAAACAATAGATTTAATATTTTTTTTTTATCTTCCCGTAACATTTTGCAGGTAAGTGTGCTTTTTTGTTAATGAATGTAAAACGTATACGTATGTATTTTTCAATGAATGTGAAATCATAATTTTTATTTAGAAACTGTTATACTGCAATTATTTCTGAATTATTTCTAATTAAAATACGGTTAGTAAACAAGTTAGTTACGTTATTTTTTTCGCTAATTATTTCACATTTAATTAATTTTTATTTTATATAGGTATTTTATAGTAATATATTTATGTGCATACATACAGTGTTATATTTTCTTCTTTCAAGTCTATTTTAACGTAAATTATTGGACATTTTGTAATTTAAATGGATTTTTTCTAATAACTTAAATTCTAAAATATTATGGTGGATATTGTAGAATTTGACAAAAGAAAGTTGAGAGCGAAAACTATTGCCATCAAAATTGAGATAATTATTAATTGTTGAGACTTTTAAGCCTATAATAATTAATTTTAATGGAAGTAGGACAGTATAGAATTAGAACAAAATAAAATAAAAAGAGTAAATAATATTGTGACAGTAAATATTATTGGAGATTAAAAATTAAATTAATTTGAATATAAACTATGGTGAATATATGGCTAAAATCTCTGAGAGAATAAATTCAATCTGTTTGAAATTATTTGACAAACAGTTTTCAGCCTGTTCAATGCAATTTAATTTAAAATTGAAAAAAAAATAGAAGTTATTATAGGAGACTTGAATCGAGTATGTCGTTTTACATATATGTAAGCGCTTCTGTGGCCATAAATTGCAACAGATTATTATTATTGTATTTAATTTTTAACTTGAGTTTCACAATTCCATTCACAATATACAATCATTAAAACTATTTTTACATAAATGTTATTCTATATAGTAATCGGCATGCAATTAATTATTGTCATTTATATTTCACAAAAATATTATTATTATTATTGGATTGTAAGAATTTAATAAAAATTTATTATCAATTTATAAACGTGACTAATAAATTAAACTTTATCGTAAAGTGTTATACAAATTTTTTTTTCCAATATTTTCAAAATGACATTTCAATACTGTATTCAAATATTATATACTAAATGGTAAACACGTCACCCCGCGAGCAATTAATCAACTATACTAAATTTTTATTGACATTAATAATTCCCCGCAGGCAGGTCTATCCACTTATCAGAGTATAGTTAAGATGAACTTCAGGTATAGAATAGATTTATTTCAAGGTTAACTGTTAATTAAAAATAAAAATTTAAGTTTTTGAATTTAAAAAAAAAATAAATTTTTCTCAATTTTTTTTTCTGTTATATTATCATTATTACAAACATGTTTAAAAAAAATCACTTACTTGTCGACAACCTAAGTTTAATTTTAGATAAAAAAAAAATTATGATAGCGTTTTTTTTTATTATTTTTAACTCAAATGAAATTTTGATAAAAAAGTTTAATATTTATTCTTTTTTTTTTTTTTTGCATCATACTGTTATATGCTATCATAAAATTTTACGTGTAAAATGAGAATTAAAAAAACAATAACAAATACATAAGTGTTCACTCATTTGATTTGCTAAAATTTCCATTTTACTCATTTAAAAAAAAAAAACAATAATAATAACAATATGAAAATTTTTTCTGTTATACACTTCTGATAAGATAACAAAACAAATTATGATAAAATGTCAACAGTAATTGTTTCTGGTATTTGCTACCAAGCCCATTAATTCTTAGAAATGCAAATGTATACAATATTCGTAATAGTTATGTATAACATAATTTGAAATTGAGTATTTGCACGTATTTGAGAATTACTTTTACGATATAAAATCAAAGTTTGACGTATATAAATTTTGATTTTATGTTTTAATGCTAATATTATGATTGATACAGTTTATGATTTCTAAATTATGTATTTAGGTATTTTGAATTGTTATAGGAATATTATTATAATTGTCATGGTTTTAACAGTGGTATATGGCTTTAAAGAATATTGTACTTACGCAAAAATGAGTTAGGTGATTTTACAAATTTATATTGTATGTATATGATTTAATTAATTATTGGGTTAATAAAATAAAATAGAATAATACTATTGATAACAGTGTTGCCATTAAAAAATTTGTATTTTTTTTGACAATAATTAGTCGAGAGTTAGGGATAGTAATTAATATATAATTGCATACTTCCTGGCGTGATTAATTCAAAAGTGAATGTGAAGAATAATTTGTAATAAATTGATCTGCAACTACAATTTGGTGTTTTGAAAATTTCATATACGTATAACATTAATCTTCAAAAAAAAAAAAATTAAAATTCTCTTCAAATATCATGTTCCAATTTTAAATTTCAATGTATGTACAATTCGAAATTCAATAAAGCCTTATCAAAAGTGACTCAAAATTTGATTTATGATTCACTACTCTTTATAACTAGTACTCGTATAGATAGTATTCACACTCATAATAACAAATGTTATAAATTGATTAATTAACTGACCTAAAATTTATTTAGTTTACTAATTTTTAATCATTGCAGAAGAATATAGACAAACTTATATAAAAAATTTTTCTACCATTATTCCATTAATCGAAGTTAAAGTATCTGATATAAACACTGCGTGACAGTGACACATGCCTTTTATCAACTTTAAAAAAATCTCATAATACTAGAATGAACGATAAGATGAACTTTTGTGTTTGCGCTAATTTACGATTGAGACGTCCTCATTTAATGATCATAAATAATTCTTTTATCATTTTTATATATTGACATCTGGTTGGAATATTATTATAAACTTAAAGTATATACTTATGAAAAGTGTTTACTGTACAGAATTTTCAAAAACATATTTTTTGACTTTTCAATTTAATAAAGGTAATTTCAATGATTATTTTAATATTAAGTAATTATATTGTGTCTAAAATGAAAATATCGAGACAATAAAAATATTAATCAATATACTTAATTTGAATTATAAATCAAATTGAAGTTTATAATTAAGTTTTAATATTATTTAAATTTAGGCCGCACCATTAGCCTTAAATAACAGTCATACGAGTACTAAAAATAGTCTCCTATTTTGACTTAATGTTGTTAGCTGGAATAAAAAAATGACGCTAACTTGTAATTGATATGTAATATTTGCACTAAAAAATTACGTGATTTGTAACAATTTTTTGAATCTGTATAACAGTTATCAACAACATGTATATTAAACATATTGTGTATAACAGAAAATGCTTTAAATTTAAAATGAATGAAAAAATGTTGTTAATTAAATAATTATTACTTAATTATACACTTAAATTAACTTGAACAAATAAAACAGATTTTTTTTTTAAGTAAAGAATTCGCAAACACACTAATGTGTTAAGTGTAAAAATCGTAATAATTTTTTTCATATAAGATTGTCTTATATGTATATGTATGAAAGAACAGGTGAAATAATGTACAAAAGTTGTAAATTTTAATTTTAAAAACAAACTAGATTTTAATGTGATTTTAATGTTCTAGAAAGAACATCTAGAGAAAATTCTAAATATAAGTAGAGATATTTTCAAATTCCAGCTTTTATTTACTTAGAAAATATTTTTAAAAAAATGTTAAAAAATTATTTACTGGTAAAACATTTTTTATTTATATTTTGATAATAACTTTGTATATAAAAAAAACTATTTATAGAAAATAATTTTTTAATTTAATTATAAATTTAAACATAAAATAAACTGTATAAGCTCTTAAATATAGAGAATTTTCCCTTGAACGTACTGAGCTAAGTGATTTCTAAGATTTGTTCAAAATTTATTTTAGGGAAAGCTAATAAACGAACGCTGCAATAACACCTCCTATAGAGACCTAATATTAAATTTCAATATATACAAATCTTGATTTTTAACTCGCCAGATGGCGGAAAAAGAGTGAATAACATAATGCATTCCAGATAACTCTCAAAAGAGAAGATAACTCTCAAAAGAGAAGAATATTTTCTTATTAATGTATGTCATTTCTTTCCGGAATCGGAATATAAGTGATAATAATTAAAAATTGAGTCGTTTTGAATCTTAGGAAATTGATAATAATGATAATAATATGTTAAACAATTATAATGAGAGAAAACGAGCGTAAATTTTATGATCTTTCTATTTAATGGTCATTTTATGATTTTAGAATCTTTATGCTAATTCAAAGTTATAAAATTTGAAACTTTCATAGCACATATATTTTTGCACTCATATTACTGTACATAATTTACACATATAACATATTTTTGATATAGGCAGCCATATTTTATAAACAACAAAAGAATTGAGTAATTTTAATGCAAGTTCTTTATTATAAAAAATAAAATTATCATAGGTAAGGTTTTCAATACCAATTACAATATGGTGCCTATTATTATTCAAAATCATGACTAAGTCATGATTTAATTTAATATAAACGGTAATTAACATTTACCCTCTTATATATTATATAAATTTAAGTAATAAAAATTCAGTCAGTCTGGCTACCTTTTATAATTTCATGTACAATGTAATTATAACTTATTATATTTATGCAATTTAATGGTATGACATTTAAATGTTTGACGATAAAAATTGTATATATACATATTTATATGTATGTGTGTCCAAATGAATTTTTATTGCATTGTAATTACTTACATGTATGCATATTATAAAAACAGAGTGAGTCAGTTTTTTTTTCATAAAAGTTTTTGTATAAACACAAAATTTTTGGAAAATGGTCCTGATGGTATTCTACCTTCTATGATGATATTCTAATATGAAAGCTGTGATATTTTTTAGTAAATAAGATCTGGTAGTTCAAATATAGAATTTATATTCGTTGCCAGCATCAAAATAAAAGCGAACTGTTATACTTTCCTGCCTTATGGGCGAAATACGATTAAAGCTATATTTTTGAATTATGTACATAATTAATTATTCGTTATGCATATTTAAACAGTTTCTAAAGGGTTGCTATAAAAATTTGTGGTTGCAATCAAAATTTGCTTAAGTCAACTTTTATATTATTTGGTTTTAATACAATTTCAAATTTATTATAATTTTATTTAGTATTCTGTCAAAATTTGACAAATTCATTCACCTAATTTCATAACGCCGAAATGAAGCAAAGAAAATTAGAATTTTTCTTCCATCATAAACAAAATCTAAAATATGTCTTTAATTTACTCGAAATGCCTACTACACCCTGCAAAATCCTTTGGTTACCATCATATATGCAATTCTTGCTTTGTGGAACACCCTACGTATGCATTTTCTTAAACTATTATTTTTATATCGTATAAATTGTTAAAATATATAAAAAAAAATATACAAAAATTTTATGTAAATTTTATTATACCTAAATAATTTTTTTTTTATTTTCACTTAACAACTACAACTCACACAAGTTTGTCGACCTTTATAATAAACGTTCGTAAGGGACCTATACTATATTTGTAAATATTCTAACAACTTTTTACTTAAATAATAAAAATGCAGATTGGATTTTTACTATTACTTTTGTTGTTATATTTTTTTTTGTTATTTACAAAATAATAATCACGTATTGTATGATAAAATAACTGTTTATTTGTAGGTATATGCAAAAAAAAAGAGTAAGAAACAGTTAATGTCGTGCAATCATCATGTATTCTAATATACCAGGAAAAATAATTTTATATTATTTAGCTGGTTACTATTAAGATTATGTGATAAAAACCAAAAGAAAAATTATTGTAGGTATAAAGACTCATATGGTGTTTTGTCGTTTACTTATTTGAAAATGGTAGGTTTTTAAATTCTAGATTTGATTTTTATGATTGTATTTTTTGTTTTTCATTTCCATTTGTTTTTTTTTTTTCTTTTTTAAAACCATGAAGGAACACGTAATATTGAATTTTTTTTTTAAACAAATGGATTTTTTCTCTGTGTATATACCATGGTCATACTGTTCTCATATGGAAAATTGTGCAGACTTTTATAAATTTCATTAAAAATTTATATTTAGCTAAAAGCAATGACACGTTTGTATGTTTTTTTTTATAATTTTCTGTTATGAAATGCTTATTGCACTACCAGACGGGACAGAGAGTATTGATTTTAAAATAAAAACTCTATTATACGAAAATATTTTATTGTTGCATTATAAAAATTAAATTTTAAATTTACATTTTCGTATATAGACGTTAATAATTTCCGGGTCCCTCAACTACACATTGAAAAATATAATAGTGAAAATCGCAATCTATGTAAAATTCACTTTAGAACTTATAATTTCATTATATGAAACTAGTTGGAGTTCTAAATTAAGTTGAATAAAATTATTTGTGAGAAATTTCATTTTGAGTCCTAAAACACTGTTGTATTTATTTACTGTATGATCCGTTGTGTAAAGAGTGGACTTTAATTTCTCACCAAAACTTCTGTATATGCATATGAGTATTATATAGCAATTTTATTATTCTCTTTATCAGTATTGCAGTATAAATTAGTACGTGATCTATTATCTACTATTATTATAAATTAATACGTGACGTGATGCACAAGTAGTATTATGGTGTCTCATAATATTATTGTACTCTGTATCTATGGGAAGATCTTTAAAGTACTTAAATAAATATTTTGGAAAAAAAATAATGTAGTATTTTAATTTATTAGCGTTTTTAAAGTATAATCGTTTACAATATTACCAAATATTGAAATTAATCAAGATCTTTTCTATATAAATACCCTAGCTAGATTTTATTTTTATTATAACACCGCCCGACCATGTTATTGGTACTGCTACTATATTATTATGGTACTGTACAAATAGAACAGAAATCGTGGAGTTCTATATGTCGCAGAGCGAAATTTTGGGATTCGAAGTTGTTCGGTCGAATACGATAAAAATCGGATATTTTCGGTTAGCTTTAAAAAAAAAGTTCAAATTCTTATACATGTTTTAATATAAGAAAAAGCTTGTACGTACATATATTATTTGTAATAATTATATAAAATAAATAATGTTGAAAATAATTTTGTTCTACAATTTCATATAAGTGTTCTACGATTAATTTTTCAGAATTATATAATAATTACTTAAAATCAGAATCCATTAGAGTTCTTCACATAATATTGTATATCAGTTTGCACAAAATATATCAGTATGTACACACAACAATGCACCAATATTTTTATTAAAAAATTAAAAAACTTCCATTTCAATTGAATTATACCAAAGAAATCATAATATAATAATTACGATAATATTATATTATATAATAATTATGAATAATATAGAAAATTTTTAACATAATTTTCTCCACAATTAAATAATTAATCATACTTTTTATCTTCTCTTTTTTTTTTAAGGAATTTTCTCTTTTTATCGTAATATTTTAAAATTGAAAAGAATTGTACAAATAATATCAATTATTTATACTTATTATACACGAGTATTATACATGTACATATATACTTATACATGTTAATTTATTAGTACATACTTGTTAGTTATTAATACATTAACAAGAATTAGTATAAATTCTTGTTAAAATGTAATGAATGTACATTCATACATATTAACTCATGTATGCCTAAAATGTATATTCAAGTATACATAGAATGTATACTTATGTATGTATACATACGAACGATACAAATACAGTATACCTTAAACAGGAATGTTGATAACATTATAATAACAGTATCAGTAACAGAAAATATTTATATATTTGCTGCTCATACTCATCTGTACATTGTATATACCGACACATTTGAAGTATGTACATATATTATGCTTTTAAAGGTAGAATATGAGAGTAAAAGTACCTACACAATTTTCTATTTATTAGTAACTTAAAAAAGTAATTATAATTACATTTATTTTAAGTACTCGTGTATATACACTTATATAATATCGTATGTACATTAATATTATATACTGATAATAATTTTATTAAATGTACTTTAATAAAAATTAATATTATTCACTTTTTAAGTTTTTTTAATGGAAATTATTTATATAGAATACAAGAATTTTAAATTTTGTGTTTTGGAAAATCTGGCAAAAGTTATAGTTGAATTATTCAAAGTAATTTTATATATGTACTTGGAAAAGAGTGTTATTGTGAAGATAAAATGTTCATTCAAAATCTTACTCTTTTACTCACCGGGTATACTCAACGAGTGAGTATTATACCATATTCATATGCTTAATGTAAACAGAGAGTAATGATTCTTATATCCTAGTTTAATATCAAAAATTATTCACTCGAGAATTGAGATGGTTCTTGTTTAGGGTTCAGACAGAGAAAAATATTGAGAATATAATTAAATTACCTATACTAAATAAATCCTAATAATTCGAATTATTTTTCTCCTACACTAGTTATAGTTACAAATAAATATTTTATAATAATAATGATAATAAAGAATTTCACTTACTTTGAGTCTGCTTTTAAACTGGTGCCGTTGTTTAAATTATTATTATTTGTATTAAAATTATTATTATTACTATTATTATTATTATTATTATTATTGTTATTATTATATATTAAATTATTACTATTATTATTTTGATTTAAATTATTACTGCTCTGATAATGATTATGATTTTTATTTAATGTACTCAAATTAATTATACTTTGACCATTTGTCTCTGATTGTCCTTGAAGTGGTGCCATCGGAGAGTCTGTTGTAGAACGTATTCCAATATTAACGTTATTTGTTGATCTAAAAAATATAAAATGAAATTATAGATTTAATTATTATATTAAGAATAATTATTCAAAAATAATTTTAATTAATCAAAATATAATAATTATACATACATTAGAAATTTTAAATTTTGTTTTAAAAAATTTTTTCTATTTAAAACATTATTCTTTGTATTATTATAAGATTTCATATTTTAATAATTACTTGTATATATTTTGTATTTATAACAATAATTACTTTGTATTTAATTATAATTTTAATTTTTTAAGTGAAAAACAAATACAAAATTATGTATGTTTCTATATTTATTTTTGATTGACATATAATTTTTTTTATATGATTAAATTATTGTGACTTTTATCACTTTTGATTTGTCAATTATTATTATTTAACCGTAATTATTAACTAAAATTGACATTTTCATCTTCTAATATGAATGAGAATGAATTCGATTTGACACGGTTATTTTATTATTATAAACTTTCAATATTCAATTTATGAATTATAATGGCATGTATATATGTATAAAATGTATGCACTATCAAGACACCTGATCAATAATTGACAATTACTTATAATTGTATATAATGTATAGAAAAACACTAATAACATTCATATTGAAATATTAATGCATTAAAAAAATTTAAGTGATTATATTTATTGCTAACTGTAGGAATTTAATTTTAATATAATAGTAAACAAGTCACTGTTAAATATACAATGTTAAAATTGAGTTCAATTGCTACAATTTACTTATTTTCTCTTTGAGAGAATACTTTGGTAATTTTAAAAAACTTACTACTTTGACAGAAGAATAGAAATATACAAGAGTATAAAATTTAAATTCAGTGTTGCATTTTTCTTATAGATTTGTAGCTTTGTATAACTGAAGTAACAGTGCTGCCTGTATAGGGTTTTATTGTACTCGCACTGATAGTGCCGAGTATGCTCCTACAACACAAGCTCGAAATCCGCCATCTTGATAAACTCGAGTAAAATATCTCAGTATTTCCCTTCTCTCACTTATAAAGCAATTATACTCTCTCAGAAGGTGTATTAAAGTTATTTTCCCCACAAAACCTGCAAGTGTCTTCATTTTCAAGTGTCATTTACGACATATTTTGGTTTATATACTTTCATTATATTTATCGCATTTTATTTTCTACCTTATTTATACGTTAAAATTGGAAAATCAATTAAATTATACAATCATTCGAAAGAAGATTTTCATATTATATTCATGTTACTCTCTCCTATACTTTCATACATATTTATGTACGTATGTCAAAGTATAAAATATATGAAATAGAAAACTTTACAAGGTTAAAGGTTATAATAATATTAAATGTCACTTATATTGTATCTGTTATAATTGTGTATAATAAAATATAAAGCTTACATATATGTATAGGTACTCATATGTGCATTTATAATTTAATAAAAATTTTAATATGATATATTTAGGTACTTACCTATGTACGTACATATTAAAATTATCTAACATTTATTTTCTACAGCCATTCACATATGTACCTATATGTACGTAATATACAGATGTCACTTTTATTAAAAATGTTATACAGAAATGCATAGGTACGTTTAGATGTGCATTAAAACTTTTAAAAATTTTTCAAATTTTTTTTAATTTCATTTAATTTTTGTTTTTTTTTATTTTTAAATTTAATTAAACGATTAGCTGAGTACTTGTCATTTATGACATTTAATTATTTAGAAAGGTTTTTGATTTTTAACAAAAACAAAAAATTTCATTTTTGAGTGACGTTTGTTAACCGTAATTATATCTATATGGACATATATCCACATATTTGTATATTATGTATGTATACATGTGTAAGAACAAGTTGCTGTACAAGTGTATACATTTTAATTAAATTAAAAAAAGCAATTTGGTAAAGAAATTGTTATCACAATAATTGAATGTGTTAAGTAAATATTTTATTCTGACATATACATATACATACATATTATAGGTATCGATATTTTCTTTTAGAAAATTTCTAGAAGCTCAATTTGAACGACTTTCAGGAGGCATGTATGTACTTACAAGAAGTTCAATATTTTAATTTGTACTTTTATTCTTAAAAATATTATTAACCAATAATTTATAAATATTAAAATTTTTCGTTAGAAAATTTAGATGGCGGGTAAAATACTGCATGGAATGCGAAGGAAATTTTTTTCGAAGAAAAACGTCAAACACTCCTGTGCCGCAGTTTCCATCGTAAAGAAATTTTAGGTAAAAAAAACTATATTTGATTTTCGCAAGCTAAAGTTATTTCAGAATTAATCAAATTTTGAGGTAACGATATTACGAAACGGAATCAATATACTTTTGGGCGAAATTCATTTTGAAGTTCGATGCCACTTCGAAAGTTTTCATTTGATATTTTAAACATATTCACGTCATTGACAATAATTGTATTTACATGACAATTCTATTAATACAAAATATGTGGTTTGATGGCAAGACGAATGAAATAGTATAATGATTTTGTCTTCAACATTAACTATTGATGTAAGATTCGCCGTCTAAACTTAACTTTTTAGCTTTTTATTTTTGACATTTATTTAACAAATGGTCTGTTTCGCATTTTGTTTTCAAAAACGTCAACTTTTTTTTCAAAATCTCAATTTATCAATTTTTTCTTTAACATCGATTATTTTTAAAATTAAATCGATTTTAAAATGTGACAACAATCTTTTTTCTCCCAAATTTTTTTGTTTTCTCTCATTTTTTTTTCTAATTTTCTAAAATACTGCACTGCAACGGAATAATTAAGTTGATTTTGCTTTTGGTTGAAAAAGAGAATTGAGTAATTCAAATGTCACGAAATATTTATAATAACTGTAAATTTTTTTTTGTTATATGGACCGTTTGTTTTTTTTACCACTTTATATTTTTGCAATTTTACTTTTTATGCTTTTCAATTTTAGTTGTTGATTTTTTTGTACGAAAAGCACAGAAATCGAAGATTAAATTTGGGTCAAAGCCGTTTTAATTTTTTCATATTCTCTTTTTTTTCGCCATCGTTTGGTTTTTAAGCATTTTGTAAATGAAGTTTTTTGGTTTTATCGGTTTTTTTTTTGCCGTATTTTATAATCGTGATTCATACTGTGTTTGATGAAACAATAAGTTTGTTATTTACGGATTTTGGTAAAAGTATAGGAGATACGATCATTATGATTGATGAAAATTTATGATTTTCTTCATTTTGATTTTTTTTTTTTGGGCACTAATTACTTATTTAATATTTGTCTGTGAAATCAAGTCCTTCATTTCGAATTTGTTTTGTTTTTTGTTGGTTTATAATGATTTTTACTTATTATATATTAATAACACTAAACGTTTAGTGTTAAAATTAAAAATAAATTAGTTTTTAAGTTGAAAACATTGCTTTAAAACAAAGCTCCAAAAATTGATTGTTTAAAAGATTAAAGCGATTTATTTATTGAAAGAAAACAATTTTTTTTTGTGTACTAAAACTTAAATTTTGCTTGTAACTTTTGGTAACCAACCAGTTTCGCAAGTTTTTTGTGCTTTGTTTTTGGTGTTTTTTTTGTTTTTGGTTCAAAATGTTAGTAATTTAGTCTTCACTATAGGAAATTGCTCTAGGCAATGTACAGAAAAAAAAGAATGTATTTTTTGACTATTTTTTTTCTTTTTTTGGTAATTAATTTAAAATTTACGCTTTAATTTTAATTTTGCTGTAATGAATTGTAAGTATGTATACATATAAGTATAGGCTTTTCATATAATAAAATGTATGAGATTATTATAATTATGATCAGATTTATGTTATACATTCAAGGACACAATTCTTATATACTTGTGTGGGGAAATAGTAAATATATGGGCATTAAGTAAATCCGCATTATAAGTAATAAATGAAATAATCATTTACAATTTGTGATTAATTTAAAATTGAAAAATGTGAGGTTATGAAAAATTATAACAACAAGCTTTTTCTTGGCTATATTGAGATTTCTGATAATTATAATAACTGTGAAGACTCTATTTATAGCCATAGTATTTAAGAAATCTTAAAAATTAATTTAAAATTTTAATTTTATAAATTTAATCACATATAAAATTATAAATTTTCCAGGTGGCGACATCTATAGCAGTTTTATTTAATAATCTTTAAAATAAAGTAATTTGAACAGAATTTATTAAAACAGTGATGGGTCAAGTCACAAATATTCAAAATTCAAAATTGAAATGAGTATGTTTTTAAAATTTAAAATTGTTTTTTTTTTTTTGACAGATATGACATCTGACGCGTCAAATTTAAAAAAACTACTCAATACAAAATGTATAAGTAAATCAATAAAGAGTGACATTATGTTGACATATAACTTAAATTTTTATGTTAAATTTAGAAATTTCATTCAATTTTTTCATATACTATATGTTGCTCCTATAATTATGACTTATAATAAATGAATTTGAAACGCAATAAATTCAAACTAACACTATATAGTGAATGAAACTAATGAATGAAATTAATCTACAATTCTACAAAAAAAAAAAAAAAATATTATTTTTAGAACACAAATTATTTTTGTTCTAAATATTGACAATTACTTACAAATAAATAATTGATAATACTTAAAATGTTTTCTTAATTTTCTTAAAATTTTTTTGTTGTTCCCAAAGAAGTTCATTTAAATTTAATTAAAAACAAAATAATTCATAACACATGCCAAGATAATAATATTAAAATTACGTTTTAAATTGAAGTATTGTTAATTACAACTGCTGCTGTCACGTATAATAAAATTATTATCACACCATTAAATTGGAGAATAGTATACATATAAATTTCTCAATGGTTAGGGTTATATAGCTAAGTTTACCATAATTTCATATCGTTAGAGCTTACTTTATATTTAAGTACATATAAGTACTACTATATTTAGTATACAAAATAAAATATAACAGCTAGAAATATAAAATGATAACCTAATTTTAATAAATCCTTCAACTGATGCCTAAACAATTTATTATAATAAAAATACAATAATAAATTGTAGTGACTATTTACTCCACTTTCATAGTATAGCGAATAATAATGTGATAATCTTTTTATTCTTATATACATATATACACTTGTATTACACTCTAACACTACAAATATTAAAATCTAATAATTTGTTATACTTATATTTGTATGTATCACTTTAGAGAAAGGTTTATCAACCCCGGAAATAAAATTATAAAAACATTTTTTTTTTCTATTTTTTCTAAATTTACGACTGAGTTTATATGCACTTGTAACGTGACTGATGTTACAGTCCACTGTAAATTGTGAATTTTTTGATTTGTTCTGTAACACAAAATGTAAAGTAATAAAATTTTTTTTTGAGTGCAAGTGCACATGTAAATAAATATTGTTATCAGTAGCAACAGTATTACACGAGTGTTGAAATTTTATATTATTTTTATAGTGATAACACTATAAAAATATAAAAGCTGGCTTATGTACTTAATTCGTTGCTTAATTTATTAATAGTATTAGGGACAACGTTGAAAGGGAAAAAAATCATAATATTTTAAGAATATTATGAATTATTTCGAAAAAATTGTGAAATAATAAGAGAATTAATTCAAATATTGTTTTTATGTTTGATTTTGTTTGATCCAACAAAAATGAATATCATACAAATATTTTGAATGAAGTTTCTTTGCCAAAGATTAAAAATTGTTTTGACATTTAGAAGATTTTCATTATTTTCTTTTAAAATTTCGGACTCGAACGAAATAAAATGTTTGATGTCTAACATTGATGTTTGATATCATACAATATACTATGCATAACAAATTTGTATATTTCAATTGAATGTTTTACTTAACAATTCAAACATAATATAAGTAATTTCTCGAAAATTAATATTCAAAATCTACAATACGAGTATTTTTTAATTTTGACGTTAACCTTTAAAATCTCTTTCTCTCCCGCTCCCTCTTTTATACTTTTATACTATAAAATTTTTATATACACCATACAATAGGCATGTTTATATTAATTCATATTTATATGTTAATTATGGAAAAAAATTATTTGTCAAATTATTTTTCAAAAAAAAAAGAAACAAAAATTAGTAAAATAGTGAGAAATCAATAGAAATTCTATGTATTTATGCAAATTATGATAATTTATAAGATAATTTTGTAAAACTACACGAAATTAAGTACTATAAAATTTTATGAACATATGCTATATTACATGTTTGAGTAAATTGTACATTTGTAAGAATGGAGTGATGATACATATCACTATTAGTTGGATCTGTTGTACCCTCCGACTAAGTACTGACATGACTCTCTCCCCCCTAGGTCTATCTTTACAATGAATTCGAGTGTCTTGGGAGAGTCGATTCTTCCCAGCTTTATTTTAAATTAATTTTCTTAAAATATTAATTATAATATTTTCAATATTCTACATATTCTATAAATAAAGGATTTCTGAAGTATTAAAGTATTTAGGTTATATGTTTAGTGCATTTCGACTGTTATTAGTAGATAAAATTTTTGTATATTTAGTCAGATTCAGAGCTGAACAGATTCCTACACACTGGAGCTCAATATCAACTATATTTTAAGATTTTCTTTCAATTAAATAATCTGTGTAACTAAACTATAGTATAATTAAAAATAAATTGAATAATAAATGTTAGTTTTAATAATGTTCAAATACTTATTAAACCACAAAATTAAAGCGTGTTAACAAAATTCAAATTAATATTTTTGAGTTGTACATACATACATAGGTATATACATTTGTATACGTACATAGGTTTCTGTTTTCGAACGATTTGTGGGTAGATTGCGTATCATTTGATCTATTATAAAAAAACGTCTACTAAATATTGAGTATATACGATGAAAATGGTATACTCCTATATATACTATAAGCATTTATTATTTATATGTATATATAAGTGTAATATGTATATTTGAATCGAATAATAAATATGTAATTATAATTTTACTGTAGGCGATAAGTAATTGAATAAGCTATGGCAAAAAAATATGAAACTAAAATATACCCGTTTATTTAATGTTAATAGATATATGTGTTTATATGTATATCAATATATCTATGTGTGTATATGTATGTACAAATAATAATAATAATAAATTTCATGGTAAATTACTCTTGATATTGAGGACACCTTCAATTTTGATTGAAGTACCATTCAAATTTAAAGTATACATTGCTACTGTTTTAAGATCATTTGAATTTCTTTTTCGCTTATTAAGTGTTAATTAGATTTTATAGATTATATAGAAATGATTGTATTGAATATAGTTGTACATATATATGTGAGTACTTGAGTATGTATAAAACTTCAAAAATTAATTAATAATAATGTGTGAGATATTAAGAGAAAGTAAGACACACTTTACCATAAGTATTTCTCAAAATGAGTAAGTTATATGCTTCAAAAATTTGATAATGAGGAATGAGGAATGCATTGCTTGAAACGATATGTAGGATATTTCATTCATCGACCACTAAAATTATTAGCCCAAGTGAAATTTTCATTTTGAATAATTAATTTACATTTTATCTTCGCAAAATTGAACACGAATTCCAAAAACAATGCCGCATGAACCTAAAATAGAATTTGGAAATAATAACATAGTAAAAATTTCCAAATTGATTTAAAAATTTTATAAATTTTCTCTACCTTGTTCCCCATATATTAGTTAAATTAGCCAATTTATTACTTACTCTTTACCAACAGATTCTTCGAATTTTCTCTTGTTACAATCAAGTTAGAAATCAATTACGTAATTATAATTTAATTTTGTTATAATAATATTGAATTTCCTATATACGTATATCATATGGGTTCATCTTCTCTTTAAAATACATATACGTATACATACATATGCACTTATATAAAAATCTTTTTCTGCTTCATTTCATTTCCCAATTATAATGGGAAATTCATTGAAATTTAATTATAAAATTAATTTAAAATATTTAGTCTACATATATAAAAATTTATTGTAAGGCTTGCTTATTTTATTTTATTTTTTAATTTATTTTAAACAAAATTATTTGAATTTTAATTGTATTTTCAATCAAAATACCATACTAAGATTCAAAATAAAGAAAAATTTATACATGTAGATCTATGTATATGTATGTAGATTTAGTAAAATTTAATTTAAAAGTACCCTTGATTGAAGATTAAATTCACCGAAACAAATTCATCAATATTGAATTTTAAATTCTAAAAAGGCACAATTACCATTACTATTACATAACATGAGTGAATTTTATTTTACATTAGCTCAAAATATGTATAAGGTTTCTTTAAAAAACAATCACACTAAAAAATAAAATAAAAATTTAATATAGGCATATAGTACATAAAGGGCAAAGAATTATGGTGCAGAGCAAATCAAAATTTAGGAATGATAGCATAAAAGACATTTTCAGTAGACACGGTGTGCGTTAATTGAAATGACTGCATTGTTAATGCGATAAATTGCACCACGTGCCATTATTTATAGCACTTTCCTAGAACAGTTTTTGCAAAAGTTATGAATCTCATAAATACTGTTTAAAGCTACCGACATGAATTTCAACTCTAGTTGCTAGCACAAGTCATTGACAATTTTTGTTGTTTCTCTCCGTTTGAATTGTATAAAATGTTTAAAACAATGAGATTAATTTTTTAGTTCGAATACCGCAAGTTCCGGATTGCAAATTCGAATCGTGGTTACCGCCCAGCAATATTTGTAGTCTAAATTTAAATCTAAACTAAATTTTCTTATGACTACCGTATACCACGTTCATTTAAGTTTGGGAACTAAAGAAGAAACCGAATAAAAAATAAAATAGAATTTTTTTTTTTTTAATTTTCATTTTGATTTTTCCCATTTTATGCATTCCATTTCGAAGAGACCTTCACTTTTGAATTTAGAATTATAAAAAAAAAGAAGGAAAAAATAAAAATTGATTATAATCACATGTGTATCTCACGAGGATATCCGGTTATAAAATCAAAAAACCATTTTTTATTTTAAATATAAAAAAGAAATGAAAAAAAAACCTCATTTATTTTTTTTTATTCTTTTAGTCTTACATTTTTTTTCATGAACTTCTTCTGCTTTCTTAAATTATTGTCATTCAATTTTTTTGGTGTTTTGTTTGTTTTTTTTTTTTAGTTTTATTTTCGGGATTTTCGTACACAAAAAGAGAAATAGAGAAAAAGTTTATTCTAAAAGAATAATAAAAATTAGAATATTTTATTTAAACTTCCCTATTTTGGGATATCTGAATTTTTTTCTCCTTTGTTAATTCCGGTGGGAACATAGGGCTTCGACATATCTTCAGAATCGCACGCAGCTTTGAAATAGCCACTATACATATTTGTATTTCATTTAATTTCGGCCTATTTAGATGTGGTTCGTCGCCAAGTTTTTCGGGGTCTACCCATTCTCTTTTCTTCCCGTGTGTGCCTAATCTAATACTTGCCTTGTTATCGTGTTATTCTGTTCACGTAAAGTGTGTCTCACACTCCCAGCCATCTCCACTTTTATTTTTTTCTTTCAGTCACGTTTATAGGCTTCTGGGCCGTAATCGCCTAAAGTTCATGGTTTGTTATTATTTTGGGCTACAATATTCCACATATTATTTTTATGCATCTCTTGATATATGTTTATGCCTCACTGATATACGATGTATCATCTAGCGATGTTTCACAGCCATAGTATCACTTTTACTCTTGCATTGAATATTCTGATCTTCGAGCTCTTTACCATCTGGGATGATCTGTATACGGACTACAGCCAGCCACAAGTCGTCGTTGCTTTCGACAAGCTTTGGTCTATGTTTTGTTTCGTTCGCATATCGCCTGCCATATTCATATGGCCATATTCATGATAGACGGCATATTCATATAATTACAAATAAATTGAAAATTGGTTCGGTGGCATTCCGAATTCGAAGGCTTTTTACTTTTGTTACAAGTACAATGACAATTCTTATATTATTACTCTACTTTTGGGATCAACTCAAACAAAAAGTCGTAATAAAGTTTTCAATTTAGTGCAGTTTTTCATAAAATAATAAATTTTTACAAAGAATTTTATAATGCCATACAGTTTAGGTATTGTTAATATTTAAGTTTGAAGTCACACACAAACATAAACAGCTGAATTGTAAAAATTTTTTAAAGGAGATTGAAAAAATAAATGAAAAAATATTGTTATGTTTACTCTATTTAGTATTTAATTTTCAAAAATTCAGAATGAAGTCGCCTTAATCGCAGCCTGTTCACCATCCACTTTTAATGTGCCGTGCTATTTTGTTTCCTTCATCAATTTTTGTGTGAGTACCTCATGTTCCACTTTAATGTATTTCCTCTTTCTGTCTTTTAATTTTTTTTTAAATTCTTGTTATGATACACAAAAAGACACGACATCTCAATTTGGGCTATAAGACAAGATTATATTTCAACAAAATTTTAAAAAGGAAAGAAAAACAAATAAAGATTAAGAAGGTAATGAAGAACTTAAATTATACGAAAAAAAACCCATAAATTACACACCTTCGCTTTACGAGAAAAAAAGACAGTAAAAAACCACAAGTAACAAAGTAGTAGGTTAGGTAACTTACATTGTAAGGAAAAAAGTGCATTTGATTTTAATCCTGCTCTAAAAATTCATTCTCGGTGAATCAATATAACAACAAAAATGAAAGAGAAAAAAAATGTTAAAAAAATACAAACAAAAATATTAAAATTACGTTGTACCTTTTTACCTACATCAGAGATTTTGCCGAAATGATAAATGCTCGATAAAAAATAATACAAAACATCTTGTATTCTTCTCTTTCGCGCTTATATACACATAACATATACCAGCTTGTTTGTACAACTATTTTTCCCTTATTAACTCTTTTTTTTTTGCCGCAATGAATGAAGCATTACTACAAACACAGCAGAGTAGTAAAGTTGAGGCATGGAAGAATGAGTGATAAAATAATAAGGTTTGTGCATATTTTAGTTTAAAAAACTAAAGTAAATAAAAAACATTTTAAGATTAACAAAAAAAAAGTGTAGTAGTTTAAACTCGAATGTTTTTTAAAATGGCACATTTTCATTTAACAATTTAAATTTGATGTTTTAATAGCTTCAGGTTTAAATAAAAATATTCTCTTATTACTATATAATATAGTCTTGCATAAATATAGGAGGAATATCAATATTTGACTCAACGGAGCTGCCGTGTAGGGGGGACAAATTACTCTGAAAATTGAAGAATTTGTCAGGTTTGCCAAATTAATCATGTATGAGTTAATCACGCTTAATTTCGCAAATGAATTTAAAGGCCTGACATTTTGTTTATAATAGCATTAATTGCAAGAGTAGAAATTATACGGAGAAATTATATAAGCACTAAAAAGCCGTACGGAGAGACGGACAGACAGAATTGCCACTAATACATATAAATAATATTTTTTAATAAAATCTCTTTTGGAAATGTGCCAAATAAAAAATGAAGACATCAAAAATGAATTTAAGCATACTGAGTGCGCTGAAGCATCTCATATTATAATTTTACTGCCAAATAAAAAACAAAATACAAATATAAAATAATGAAAATAACAATGTCAGTAAAATTATTATAGCGTACTAATGAGTACACGATTCTTAAAGGAATCTTTCCTTTGTGATAATAGCCTTAAAAGTTATGAGAGGAAAAAAAATTCTACTCTAAGGTATTTTTGTTTTTCTCCTCACTTTCTTCTCTTTATTATTATTAAAATCAGGTTATTGTGGTTATTGTAATGCGCCGGTTTTAAAAATACTCAACAATGAAAAAGTTTACCTACACTACACCATACTATACATAAACAGAAGAATATCAAAATAAACTATATCACTGTAGGGGAAAGAAAAATTAATGGTATGAATTTTTTAAAGTTTAAAATTTGAATTACAAAATATTAAAAACAACAATAAACAAAATAATATTATGAAAGAAAAAGAAAGCAAAAATGAAAATTAATGCTTTTTCATTTTTGTTTTTTCAGAGTTCATTAAGTGGCGGCAATTGTTACTTTAATCAAAAAAAAAAATACAAAACAATAAGAAGAAGATAAAAGAAAATCATACAAAAGGAGTCATACAATTTTAATTTTATTTGTTGCATGTAGCATGTATTATGTTATTCTAGTAATACAATGCATGCTAGACATGTGAGTTCGAAAAGGTTGATTTGACCATACAACGTAACTTGTAGTCGAATATAATAAGAGTTTCTTTCACATAATCAATACAATTTCGAATAATAAATAAACTCGAGAAACATTAATGGTGAATAAAATCATTTGGTGAATAAAATTAATAATTTTTTCCATATTGTATTATCCGTAGCAAAATTTTGAATTGTTCGCCTTCAAGCCGAATTTCAGCTTTTCCTTTTAATTAAGTTTGATTCAAACAAAACCAGACTCCATCTCTGGGTGTTGATATTTTCAAATTTCCGAACTCCATACTGAAATAAAGTTTAAATTTCTGCCAGAAATTCTCAGCCAAGAAATTCCAGTAAGAAAGAAACTTAAAATTAAATTAATTTCTCATAATACCCGTTAATTTGTGAAAAACTTATATACAATAGTAACGACATTTGACATGAAATGTGAGCCATTTTTATTTTAATTGTCAATTGCAGTATGTTATTCTTAATTATGGTAAAATTCAATTTTAATTCAAAATTATAGTGTTTCTACTCAAATGAACGTTAGTTTTAAACTATTTTATTAAAAAATTCATGCAATATTGTGTAATCGGAAATTATCATTTCTAATGGTTTATTGTAAAATGATTTTAAGATATTATTTTTGATTTTTCTTTCATTTCATGTTTAAAAACTTTTCCAAATAAATTAACAATTGATATTTTTAAGGCTAAGCTAAAACTGGTTTATAAAATTCAAGACATAATCATCATATTATTATTTTGATTATACAATTAAATAAAATTTTTGAATCTCTTTTGTAATAGAGGTGGTCTGAGGGTCTTTTGTTCGATAAGAAAAAAAAAAAGTTAAAACAAGAACGAAAAAACAAAATCACAACTTATTTTTTCTAGTTTTATAAATTTTTTCCATACTTCTAGGTGGGCTTCAAATGAAAATTTCCTAATTTTTTCAATAAAAAATCGAAAAAAAACACACACACCTGTGAATTAATTTAGCTCATGCACAAAAACGAAATACATACAATAAATATGGTTAATGAATAAAGAAAACTTTGCCCTTTAAAATCAAGACCTTATACAATTTATTTTAATTTTTATTACATAAAAAAAAAAAATCTTAAAAAATTAGAAAATTTCCCTTGAGGCTTGAATCTATCAATATGTCTTATAAATTTTATTCTGGTTCCAAAATTCAATATAATTTCTTTGAAAATTTTTACAATTTTATATAGGGCTATATAATAGAATAAATGTACTTATATAGCTTTTCATCTTATTAACAATAAAATGTATGACGATAACGTGTTTATGTGAGCCTAACATATAATTTGCAATACAAGTGTATGTGTTGAATGTGCGTTTGGGTATTCTAGTAGCGCATAAATAGTACAAAACATGTAGAATATTTAATTTCCTTTCAAATTCAGATCACGTAAATCTTTTTGTAAAGATTTTCCATGCTTTTTATTATTCTTCATTATAGCTCAGTTTTATTTCTGTTCACCTTAAATATTTTTGATTTTTTTTTTTCAATTTCGTTCTTCTTCGCCTATTTCTAGATTATTTTTATAAGTAAATTTTTTTAAAAATCTTTTACAATAATTACAAGTAATAAAAATTATATACCATCATTTTGTTTTTTTTTAAGCTTTAAGCAACATTGTTTATACACAGTAAAACAAAATATTATTGAAATTAATTTTAATATCGTAAAATTTTTAATTGTTAATATCGTAAGAATTTACTATCCATTACTATTTGAATACTGAAATAACGTCCAATTCGAGTGAATGTTGATGTCTGCAAGAATTTAAAGGAAAAAGTGGATTAACTGTTAAATAAATACATTGTATTTAAGCTGTTATACTCAAATAAGTAAGTTTAAAATGCTTGCATTGATCGGAATGAAAAAATAAACCGCCTTTTATATAATGTATTAATGAAGAGGCAAATTAACTGTTATACGTTGTAACTGTTATAGTTTTCGAATTTGATAATTTTAGATATGTAGTCGAAAACCATTTACAATACAACTACACAGAGCATGGCACTTATTTGCAAATAATCAAGTTTTGAAGCTTTATGGTCTCAAACTATACTCCATAATCAAGTTTAGACGCTTTATGAGCTGGTCTTAAACTGTAGCCAATTTCTCGCTTAATTCTAAGACTAAAATGAATTATTCAGTTGAATTATTTAGTTTGGAAGCAACTAATTATATACGTAATTATGTTTTACAGTTAACTATAGCTGCAGTTATATAAAAATCGTAATATTATCGAGAATTCACTGTATACTTATATGAGAATCATATATGAATTGATTAAGGTTATAGATCAAGGACATTTTGTAATAAATTTCATTTAATGTTTTTCTTTTATAATATTAAAGAAAAAGTAAATGTTTCTAATTTTCAAAGAATTCAAGAATTCAAAATTCATACCCGTATAACATTTCAAGGCCGTTGCAGGTTATGGTTTCGCTTATCAACATTTGCTTTTAAAAAAGGGTAAAAGAATTTTAAACCACATTTATGTATGTATGGATGTATGTATAAAAATGAGAAGCATTTCATATACTTGCAAAGAAAAAAAATCTCGTAATCACAATAAATTTTCTTTTTTTTTGATCAATTAAAAAGTTTGTCATGCGCTTCCCTTTTGCCTATTATGTGTACTGAGTTTTAAGGATAATACGAATACGTTTGCATGTGTTGTTGCGGTTCTTACGTTTTATACTTAAACTTCATATTCATTTAATGTTCGTGCATTTTATTCTAACTTGAAGAGAGAGATAGAGAATGATATTAAATGAAAGGAGAGTACGTGACTTAAAATAGTATCAATATTCTTTTATAATAATATTATTATTACGAGTATAACAATATAATGATGAATGTTAATGATGGTTATATATACGATTAAGATGTTTCGCAAAAATTGTTGAGATTAAAACCACTTTTATACATGGCGGTCATAATTTCATTTTATTTCACTAAATGAGTGTATAATACCTTGTGTGGATATTTACCACAATTGTTATAATATATGTATATGAATATAAGTGGATATATTAAGACCTCACAGGAAATTTTGGCCTTTTTATTAAGTATTTATACAAATATAATAAATTTTATGTATAATGAAAAGAAGTTTATTTAGTGAAATATGTACTCATAAAATATAAAAATTATGTACTTTTATATTTTATGAGGATAATTATAGTGTATAAACATTGTAAATGTGATTATATTCCGGTAATCTCAATTTAAGTATTTATATTTAATGTTGTAGTGATATATTATATTATTCATTGACATAAATTAGATTTTTGATTAATAAATCGCCAAGTGAAAAAGAAATTTTTGGTTAAAATTGGAGGTATTAAAACTCTATGTCTTTAAAGAATACTACACTTAAACAACAACAAAAAATGATGAGTAATTTAAAGAGGTATTAAGAGAATAAGAGAGTATTTTATGTAATAATAATAATTAAATAAATACCACTCAATATTATTGAAAGCAGAGAATTTTTTTGCATGCAATTGCAAGCATAGGTATATTTTCTCCAAATCACAACAGATGTAAAATTTTCCCAATATTCTCTCGAAACTATGTAAGCTTTCTCAACCAGTGCAAGTGACAATAAAAGGTTATTAATGAAGATAGTAAGCGATAAACTTGCATATCGGGAGCATCTCTTTTTGTTTTTGTTTACTCTCTTAAAATTTCTTTATACTGGTACAGAGCAGTAGAGTGAAAGTATATTACTATTGTGACAGTAATAATACTGATAATACACAATATGAGTATTAAATTTCTAATCAGTTCAAATAAAATTTATTTTATAACAAAATTAAATAAGAAATTAATTTATTTTGAAAATTTATTGCAATGCACAGAAAAAATTTATTTAAAACTTGAATAAAAATTTCATTTCTCATTAATTAAACATTTTTACTCAATATAATAAAAAATTTTTAATGTCACACGAAATTAATTTAAATTAAGTACTTCTATATGATAATGATCTTAAGATGAGAATTAATTTAAAAATTTGTGAGGTAAAATTTAAGTATAACAAAAGTCGACCCCCTTTTTTTTATAAATTTTATTGCTAATTTCAATTTCTCTTTCCCTTTTTTTTACTTATTCGTAGACAACAACATACAGACTTTTTTCTCCTTTCTTTTTTTATTGTGAAAGGTTCCCATTTCATTTAAAATCTTCATTTGATCTATAGTAAAAAATTTTAATTTTTAATTCACCTGTCTATTTCACCTGCTTGTAAGTTATGTGAATTTGCGTTTTATATTTTTCACAATTTTGTAACTAAGATTATAAATAAAAAAAAAATATTCAGTCTTGGTCTTGCGTCTAGTATAACTCTTTAACATGAAATAGATTTTAAACCTAACAAAATTTATTGAAGAAAACGACTGCATTATAGTTTAATAATAAATTATAGTAACCATATAAATGTGGAGAAAAAAAATCACCTGGTTTAATCATAACGCAACATCTTAAGATTAATACCGTTATTATCTATTGCAAATGTTACTCTTTTTTTTTTTTGCTATATTTTATTCGCATTCTATCATTTACAAAAAAAAAAAAAATAAAAAAAAAAGCAAAAAAAAAAACAGTTTTTTATTTCACTTTTTATCATAAATTTGCTTTTTTTTATTTCTAAAATTTCTTTTAAATTTTTTTTTTCACATTTACTTTATCATTCGTGCTCAAAGATTATTTTGCACGCGACTTAAAAAATTACACAATTTCACCTATAAAACTAAAGAAGGTGAAATAAAAGCATACAAAACTCACAATTCACAAGTTATTAATATGGTGTGTGTGTGTGATGTGCATGTGTTAATATACACAAACTTCTTCTACTTATATGTTAATACATGGGCTCACATCTTATGTGTGTGCAATGTATAAAAAAACTGGCAACGGTTGGAACTTTTTGCTTAATTTTTTTTTTTTTTTTGGTTAAAATAATTTAGGTTTTAAATTACGTTATGTTCCCACCTAAACTTTGTTTTTTTTTTAATTGAAAAAAAAAAATAAAAAAGTGCTCAAGAGAACATAAGTTGGAAATAAGTGCAAAAAATTATAAAATATAACAAACATATGCGCAACATCAAGCAAATGAGTGAGCGACATAAGCGCAATTTAATTTGTATGTCATACATGTATTTTATACATGTGTGTAGATATACACATACATATATGATGTATGTGTATAATCCGCACTGGATCAAATCAAAAACTAATGTTAAGCATAAAAATACCAAATGTTAGTATAAAAGAGTAATATTTTATTACTTACTTAAATTTATTAATTGCTATTGTGTAGTAAATGTTTGATGGCATGCGTAGCTTTCTTTTTGAAATTAACCAACATTTTAAAATAATGCTTATTAATAAATAATACACTTTTTTAATAATTCGAAATCCGAGAAAACAGACGTTTTATTTAATTGTTTTTGTTTTTTGTAAAATTAAGGTAGGCTAACGACGTTCAAACATTCTGTTGCTGGACCTGCTACACATTCTATCAAACAGTATCAAACGAAAGAAAAGATGTATAGGTACATACATAATGTGATATTAAGTAAGTGCTTTTCGCTAACAGATGGCGATAGTATTTTTATTTAATAACTTTTAGTATAGAATCTGCGCATACACAGAAAAAAAAAATTACGTTTTAAAATAAGGAGAAAAATTTTGGATTAAAAAATTGGAAACTTAATTCTTATCAAGAACTTAAATGTGTGTCTAACATATGCGAGTGCCAAGCAGTCGACATGAACAATTTAAGAATACGTGGTATACCATTTTAATGCAGTTTTATACATTAAATTTTATTTTAAAAATATAATCATAATTTGTAGTCATCAAGTTAATGAATTATAAATTTTATTTGTTTTTTATTAATTATTAATAAAGATTAATTAATAATTATAAAATTTATTATAAAAGAAAAAATGCTTTCAGCTAAAATTTATTCTTAAATTCAGTTAAAAAACCATTCATATTTTATCAGTTTAAAATATTTAATTTTATAATTTTGTTTATGAAAAAGAAATAATTATAAAAATGGACTGCGGATAAAAGGAAAAAAAAATATAAAACAATAATTTCCGCTCGAATTAACAAATTTAATTAAAAAGTTTGTTTTTTTTTAAAAACAAAATATACACGTCGAAAAAAAAAATACTCATGCAACATTGTAAAACCATTGTTATTTGTTATACATATACAGTTCTCCCCGGTTAATTGAACCGAGAAAAGTTGCACACTTTTTGTATCAATTAAGCGGGTAAATCAATTAAAAAAATCCCGTTTAATTGAACAATTGGTGCAATAAAACGAATTTTTTTAACTGAATCGTTTACGCATGAAAACGAATACTCGCTATTGAAGATCAGGCGCAAAAACGAATTTGATCCTGCTACTGCATAAAATTAATAAAAACAATAGGAAGCATATCCTATTACATATACTTATCAAAATATCCTAGGTAAAAAGCTATATTTAAAATAGGGGATACACTAATGAAATACTAAAACTCAAATTTTTTTTTATTTCAAAATTTAAAAACTTAAATTTTTCTTTATTTCAAAATTTTAAAACTTAAATTTTTCATCATTTTAAATCCATCTAAGTAATGTAACTGTGAATTCAAATTCAAAATATGTAAACCATAATATTTTTATATCACATAACATAACAAAAATTAAAAATAAATATTTCATATTACAAAGAAAACAAAATATTTCATACGTTATATCTAATTTTTCAATAAATTTACTATTGCTAGTTTAACAACAACAAATAGAATAATAAAAAATTAAACCTATTTAAAAAAATTTGTAATTTTCGTTTGGTTATGTTTGTAATGATTCTTAATAATAAAGGTTTCCATTTCATCTAAGTTTTCAATAAATTTATCATCAATAAACAGTCAATAAACAGGGGAATTTTTCACAGTTTTTATAAGGTAATACCAAAAAAAGATATTCATTTAAGCGAGTTGTTCAATTAAACGGGACTCAATTAAACGATGTTATTCATGTATATTTTAATAGGGATTTAAAGTTGCCTTAGTTTTTCGTTCAATAAAAGGGGAAAATCAATTAAGCGTGGTGCATTTAACCGGGGAGAACTGTACAAGTATAAGAATAACATACTATAGAATTAAATATGAAGAAATTTTGTAAACTATTTTCATTGTGCCTATATAAGATATAAATTATTCAATGAATTAATTATATTTTTAGTCTTGTTTTTTTTTTTATGAGAATTGAAAACTTTTTAATTTAAATTTATTCATTGAATCGATTAAATTATATAGATTTTTTTTTTTCTAAAAAAAAAACAACATTTATTCTCTGTTCTACTGTTAAAAAAGAAATTGCGCTTTTACAAAATTTACATAAAAAATATACAAAAAATAAGATAATCTTGTTTAAGAATTTAAAAAAATAAACATTTTTGCCTTTAAAATGTGATTGTTTGAATTAAAGATAAAAGATAAGCAATTTTTTGTATACATTAAACTCGGACATCGCGCATTTTAAATATTAAAATTTTAAAAATTGGAAAAAAAAAACAATACAATGTAAATTAATTGAAAATGTTATTTAAATTATAATTAAATAAAACAAGAGATTTTAAATTCAAAATGGGCAGGATATGACAACAGATTTTAAAAAATAAAATAAAATTTTATTTGATTTTATTGAAGAAATCATCGAATAAATCCCGTCAAGTTTTAATAATTTCAAAATAGACTTGTCATTTAAAAGGAAATGGCGTCATCTAGTTATTTTTTAATAAAAAGTACATTTTATATAGTTAAGCGTCTCTTTGTCAGATAGCGCCACAAAATATTGCAAAATAATAATTTTGTACTTCGAAAGAACCCCATTCTTTTATGTAATTTTATGCGCATAAAATTGAATTTTAAAATATTTTTTTGTTAGTATTTTTTAAAATTTAAAATTTTCAAAAAAAAAATATTGTATTTATTAAAATTTAAATAAATAATTTGTTTAATTTTTTTTAATATTTTTAAAAATTTTGTAATTATTTTAAGAAATATTTGAATTACAAATTTCTGTTTTTAAAAGAAAAACTTCTTAAAATTCAATTGAAATATTTTGAAATTCAATTAGAAATAAAAAAATTTCAGAATATATCAAAAATTTTCAAGATTTTTTTTACAAAATAGATGTAAAAACATGTTTAAAGCAGATTTTATTTTTTATAAGATAAATATTATTAGGTTACTTATATTATTAAATAATTTATACATAAAAAATTTAATTTTATAAAAAATTAATAGTCATATTCTTTTTGTAAATTTCACTTTTCTTTAAAAACGAAATCTATTTTACATTTGAATTTTAAATTTGGGGTATTTGAGTATAGGTACTTGTGAAGGAATATATTGCAAGTATAAAATAACACTGCCTTTCGTATTCGGAATAAGATAAGAACATGGAACATATGCTTTCATTTGGTTTATTTAGAGTTAAGCCCGAGTTCATTTTAGAATGAAATTCGTGAATTTTTTAAAATATTTTATAAAATTATTGAATTGTTATTAATCAAATTTATGGAACAGAGCAATATCTTCAACTAATTATTCATTAAACACGTGGAGAATAATTATTTAATAAAATAGATATTTATAATTCTGCAGAGTTTAGTTTGACGACACTAATTGTAATAGGCTGTAGATGCTAATGAGTTCGTATGAAAGTTTTCATATAAAGGCAAAAAATGTTGAGTTCCACCATTTTCCATATCTTACGTTACGTTCATGTTAAATTATTATTAATCATAGGATTTTATAGGCAGAAAAACATGTAATTTTCCCGTTGAATAACATTGTATATTGGTCATTTAAAAAATATTTTAAATTGGAAACATATACAAAGATTTTCTCTAAAGCTTTACTGCTTACAATTTAAAAATTAACCATAGCCGCATAGTTTACGCGCATTTTAACCATTTTTTTGTATGAGAAAACTTTTTCTTAACAAGCTTAACTTTCCCGTATATAAAAACCACAATGATTAAGTGATTACTTCTTAAAAGAAAAACAAAGAAAAAAAAACATAAAAAATGAGTCAAACTTTATAAGTGTAATGAGTTCTCAATGACCTTTGATTTGCAAAATTTTCGCTAAAAAAGTGAGCGAAACAAAAAAAAAAACACATTTTTTAAAAAAGATCATTTTTTCACCATCCGGGAGTAACGAAAATTCATTTTTTTTACTTTTAGTTAAAAAGTAAAAGTTAAAATAATTTCCTTTTTTTCTCTGTTTATTTTGTTTTCTTTGTTAAATGTAAAATTGCACAATTTTAACAATAAAAACCTCTAAATAAAAAGATTTTTGAGAGAAAAATTTTTTATTTTTTATTTTTCACCACACATTTTGTTGTGTTTGACTTATAACACTGTGAATTCGAATTCACATTCGAATTGTACAATATGCCATAAACTAAATAAGAAGTACCCATAATCATAATAAAGGTCAAACCTCCAACATAATTTTTTTTTTGTTTTGGTCATTTATTATTACGTTTTACGTTATTAAAACTCTTAATAACACTGTTATTATATTAAATTTCGCAATTGATTTAATCATTATCGATTTCAATAACTATATGCACATAAATATACACCACGAACTTTAACCCCTCATAAAATTGTTTCGGAAATCATTATTCGATATTATTCGATAGTTTTTGATTTCATTCATTAATCACATAAATCATTACCTTCCAAAATATTATTTTAGTTTGTTTCTTTTTCTCAAATATTTTTTCTCTTTTCTATTTCATTGTTTTGACAGTAACAGTATATTTTAAATAGCGCATGTTGAAATTTGAAATCTTACAAAAAAAAAAAATTAACTCAAAGAGAGCCGCCGCTCTAATCATTTTTACTAAAACACAACAGCAATATTTTGAAAAAGTAACAAAATTTACACCCACGACATAGCATTGTTGTGTAATAACGGCAATGCTATTTTTATATTGTGTTCTCGCTTTTCTTTTCTCTCCTGCTTTTTTTTTTGAAATTTACCAAATTTGAAGTAACACGACAATAACTTTTAATTTTTAAAATTTTTATAATGAAATTTTTGTTTTGTATTTCCTTATCAGAATTTTTTTTTTAATAGAAAACTACCATAAAAAAGAATTAATAAAATTTGCTACCATTTTTAGGAATTTTATAATGAAGTGGGAAATTTTTTTGATTAATTATTGTTTTTGCTTTTTTTCTCGATTAATATTGTGACCCAATTCGTATAATGTATGTGCAACCTATAATAAATTTCCTGAAATATAATAATTTCCCATTTTACATTGTTTTAAAATTTTTAACAAATGAAATTAATGCTCTTTCGAAAACTCAATTGTTATAAAAAGTAACGTACTCAATTGTTATAAAAAGGTACTCAAATTCGGTACTGGTATAACAATTGGACTTGAGAAAATGTGATGGTACCTAGTTTGATTAATATTTGAGATTGTAATTTTAAGTTATACAAATGAAATTAAATTGTAGTTGTGAGAAAAGAGCTAGGATTTTTAATTAAGTTCGATTACATTAATTACTTTTGAATTGAATTTTAATTAAAAAAATTTATTTTTCCGTAATAAAATTCGTTTCTCCTATGATATTGGTGGTTCTTCCATTTAAAGTGAAAGTGAAATTTTATAACCTTCTTTTGGGAAATTACAATTTAGTAAAAGTAAATTTACTAAAATTTGTAAAGAAAAATTAAATTTAAGTATTTCCAATTAAAAATTTTAAACTAATTAAGTACCCCCGTATGTGGTTAGCATGACGTTGTGCTTCTTCTATTGTTCAATTTCTCTCACGTACTTAGTGGTTTAAAATAAATGGTACTTTTGCTCTTTCACATTTATATTGTAAATAGTTCAACATATTGTGTAAAATTGTTACATATAGCTTATGATTGCAGTAATAATATGCTCAATTTACTTTTTAAAAAGTAATTAAACTTTTATAAAAAGCTATAGGTTAATTTAAATTTTATTGTACATTGCATGTTTTGAGTAAATTTCTTTATAATTTAAATGAGTTTTTATAGTTCATCAATCTTTCAATAGGTATAATTACACGTTTCATTAAAAATATATTGTATGAGTAATAAATTGAATTCTATAAAATATATGATGTGAAATTTAATTTTCCTAAAAGTATGCAATTTTAAGTATTGGATTTAACAAGAGAATTAATCAAAATTTAAAGTAATTACATAAGGATATTCAAATATTATTACAGTGAATACTTAATAAATAAAAGAACAAAATTAAAGAAGCTGCGCTATTTCTTGTACATAATTTTCTTCCCAATGTTATCATGAAATTTATGTGTAAATGTTATCATGCACAATTTACTTGTATTGAAAATGCAACATAACCTCATTCTGCTTTTCAACAATTAAATTACATTAAATATTGCTAATATAGTTTTACGATATTACAATAAGTCAAAATTTATATCTTAAAATAAAAACGATTATGAATGTGAACAAAATAAAATTTTTGAATATTTTCTGTAAAATTTACAAAATTTAATAATTTTTATTTTTAATTTCATGAATTACAAGTAAACATCTAAAGTATTGAACTATACATATACAAAGTTATTTTTTATTTCAAACTACACAATAATAGCCCTGAATTGAATTTATATGTACATTACATAGATTAGGTGCTTACATATACGGGTCAAAATACATTGACTATATAAAAAGATGATAAAAGAAAATTACTTGCTTTTTTTGCTCTTTTTTTTGTGAAAAGATGATATTCAAATGAGTTGTTAATATTGTATGCGCACTACACATAACTATGTGTACATACTTAGTAATTGTAATACACAAGTCAAGTATGAAAAGGCACAAAAAGTACAAGAGATTTTGTGTATGTGCGATTTCATACATTAACATTATTTCAATAGAATTTAAAATTATATAGGTACAAAGTATAAGTAAAAAATATATCCATAATATAATATTATATCGTAATCGTGTTATATGAGTACGATATACAAGTCTGTAGGTACATACACATTATATGAACAGGTACTTAACAAAATGTTTGTTGAAACACTCGTAAACAGCATGAGAATAAAACCTACATTAACATTTTTATTTTAACATGTTTTCTTTACAAAAAATTGCCATCTGTTATCCGACCCTGAACTAAATTTTTTAATTTTTTTACTTACTTATTAAGTAGCTTTTTGTTTTTTTTTTTTTTTTTTTGTCAAACTTCTCTTTTATATTCTGAATATAACAAAAATATAACAGATAAAGTAAACTTATAAAAAGTAAAGTAAAGAGTTTGTTTGTGTACAAAAAAAAAAAATCCTAAAATTGATTTCATTAATAAATGAAAAAAAAATTAAAGTATAATAAAAGTATAAAAAAATTTTGTTTACTCTTGTTACTAAAATAAAAGTAAATTAAAATTTAGTTCAAAGATTTCTAAGGTTGGAGTATGTATGTATGTGAACATTTTATACACCTTATAAAGTAAGTGTGTGCAGGTGGCATATGAAATTAAAATTTTGTTATAACATTGAAATTTCAACTTAAAAATGACTTATTCTTTAAGTGTTAAACCTAAATTAACGCGGTATGCGGTAATCAAAATTACTGTTATTGCTGCTGCTGCATAGCGAAAACGTAACGCAACACAGAACATATTTTTTTACTATAAAAATTTAATTGACGATTGTATTAAATGTGAAAATTAATTAAAAAATTTTTTAGTTCCAGTACTGGATTGTTTAGCACTCTAAATTCATATCCGGTGCTTTGATCAGAAATTTCAGTAGCGCACATTTAACTACATATGTATACTTTGAACAAATTTTTTGTTTTAACAACTACATGCCGCATACCGCGTCAATTCAGGTTTAACAGTAAATGACATACAAAATTGTAATTTTTTTAAATATTTTAACATTGAATCAACTACTTAATCACCTTTTAAAGTAAATTTGCTTAAATCTCAATTCAATGATCTTATAAAATTATTAAGAAGCCAAAAAATTTTCAAATTAATTTATGGAACAAAGATTCCATGTGCAAAGAACAATATGAACGTGATCTGTGTTTTTTTTTTAAGGTAAAATCAGGAAATGCTTGTCAATCAGATTAAATTTAGATTTATTTACTGTTATAAAAGGTAAAACACAAAAAAAAAAACCATGAAACCTTATTTTATAACAAAATCAAGAGTTATGAATGTTTTCATAACCTAAAATAAAATCATTTCTGTTTATTTGGAAACCTAAAAATTTAATTTTGTGGGTGGATTAATAAAATCATATTTAACAGGTACACACGTATATGTAATGCGTGTGTTTGTACATATTCATAAGTAAATAATGTTATACGATATGAATTTTAAACAAATAAAATAATAAAATAGCAAAAAATTAAAATTAAAGTGGCAATGAAAAATAATTTTGAAATAAAAAACAAAGAATCAGCAGCAGAAAAATTAATAATGAATTGGCACGACTTTTTTTTTTTGACTCCCATAATTTGATGAATTTGCCATTTTGATTGTTACAAAAAAAAAATTTAAATTAAATAATAATAATTGTGAAAAATTTGTTTTTAATTAAATTTATTGAGAGTAAATATGCTCTAAATAAATTTTAAAAATTTGTGGGGAAGTTGACAAGCTAATTCTGAAAAAAGTACAAATTTAATTTCAAAATTTGTTATTAATAGAAGACCAGATGTGTCTTAATGCCGTCAAATAGATCCATTGTGAATATCGCTGGATAGATCTCTATATCCAAACCCTCATACGAACCAACCCTAGCTTTTTTTAAACCTGTTAAAATCTCTGGCATCCGCATACGGCATGTTAATAGCTGGCAAAAAAAAAAATCGATCCAAGGAATCTCCACCCCGCTCCTGCCAAAATTCAACATCAGAATAGTAGATGAGCTACTTTGGTGAGTAGAAAGATGAGATACCATCAAATTTACTATCAAATTTCAATACAAGGTTTCTGAACAGTGCAAATTTGAACAGTGTAAACAGTGCGTATGACCAACAAACAACACTCTTACAATTTAATAAAATAGTGACTTAGATCACTTTATTATCACGTTAATTTAATTATAGTGAGAATACAATATTAACTTTAATATAAAAGAATGAGCATGAAATAAAAATAAATTCAGATTGATCTAGTTTTCAAATTTTAATTAAATTCAAAACGATAAAGAAGTGTGTGTATTATTAAAACTACCTTCAATAATAATATATATAGATTTTTATTTAAAATTACAGGTCTATTATGATATTTTTAAAAGCTGTCAATTTCAAATTATTTCTTGTTTTTTTTTTATTATGTTAATTTCCGGTGTTTTATTTGGTTTAGTTTTTTGACAATTGATTTTAAATTCACATATACATAGTACGAGTATGTATACCCTGTTTTCCAAATTGTAAAAAAAACGGTTTGACAAATGAAATCGCTGCACAAACAATATAAAGGAAAGCAGTACTTCGTCTAAATGAATGCAGTTTTTAGTTGTTGAACAATTAAACTTTCTTGAAAATCATATCAGATGGTGAATGAAAAAATCAATTATGTAAGTGATGTAATGTAAGTAAGAGAAGAAAATCAGCTTTGATAAAGTGCGTATGCAGCGCACGAAATATATTAGCAAAAAAAAAAATAAAAAAAGTATTTTATTCCGAATAAAAGGAAGTTTTCTTTTCATACCAATAAAAGAATGATGTAATTAGATTTTTTTTATATAATTTGACAAATAAAATCATAGTTAATTTGAATATTAAGGTATGTATGGAGTTTTATTATTTATACCAGCAATCAATAGATTTGAAAATATTTTACATATAATTCACTATGCCTGTAAGGACATACATACATGTATTTATATAACATTCATGCATGCAACGTTCCAAATTCCAAATGTTTCAATTAATAATTAGTTTGTGTACTGTTGTGAGTGTAACAATAACATTTTCACCCCCTTGAGCGAACAAGCTATATTACAGAATGTAATTTCAAAGAGACAATAACAAAAATAATGAAGGTGAAGTTGAAAATTGATTTTTTTTTTCTCTTTTTTGCCTTTTTATTGAAAATTGATTCACGTATGGACACGTTTATGGCTTCCGGTATTTATTTGTTTTGTTTTTGTTTTTTCCTTTAAAATTAATTAAATTATTCACAATTTTCTACACAAACACATATTATTATATCTTAATATAAAAGAATATTATGTAGTGCCTATGTGTGCATATTGTAAAACGTAATATTGTCAAATCTCAATTAACGATTAATACTTTCCATTAAATTACTACACAGTAATGAGTTTTATAACCTTTATAAATTTGACATTATCTAAATATATATTTATAACCAGTGGTATACGACTTCTATTAATTATTATTATTGTAATACCTTCTATTAATTATTATTATTGAATAAAAACGTGTAGGTTACGAAAGAGTGTGAAGAAGGTTCTCTTGTAAGCTTTTAAAATTATAATAATTAAGATTCCAATTGTTCAATTTGCATATACAAATTATACATATACAACGAAATTAATTCAGTTATAATTTTGTATGTAATATGCATGTTGATATACCAACTTATATAATATTATAACAGGTATAGTTAAATAATTATACGAATATATATTAAATTACATTTTATATTTAATCTAATATTTTTATAACGAAATCTCTAGTTACATACATTAAGTATTTATAGCTTTTTCAAATTTTATTATGATGTACAGGAAATAATTGAAAGAAGAATAATTAAGCATGTGTGTAATAATGTTATTGTTTGTATACGCAAAAAACTTGTCAAGCATGTAAGGTTAATCAACTAAATTTTAGCTTTATTTAGAGAGGATAGGAAGATTACAATGTTTTCTTTTGGGCATTTATACTCGTAAGATTCATTAGAAAATATCAAACGTAGGTATATACATACATATATATTTATAAGCTTACATTGACTAAAATTATACATATACATTTTCTTATAATTATTATTACAGATACCTCTAGTGCCACTTTTGGAAAACTAAGAGAAGAATTGTTAATATAATTTTTTAACAGATGGCTGCGATTTTCATCACATATATTTATATAAGATTTCAAATTCAAGACAAATTCGAAAACATGACATTTTTATAAATGACATTTTATGTCATTTATAAAACAAATAAGTTAATTATACACCATACCACCAATACCATTACTGTTATGAAAGTAATGATATAATTATCATTATGAAAATCTTCTTACGTTAATTACATTCCACTATACTTACTTTAAAATTATAGTAAAATTTTATTGCTACTCAATTTAATTATTACAAATACTTAGGTAATCAATTTTGTTCTTCATTACATCACTTTAATCTAATTATTACATAACATCCAATAAATAATTTTATATTAACATTTAAATTAGTGATAAAACTTGTTAATTCTAGAAAGACTTTTAATTAATTTATCTTAACTTTGATAATTTAAATTTTAATAATAAATTAAATTAATTGCGTTTCGATTTACGTAACACATTCATTTGATATATTATGACATCGTTTATCAGGTATTTTAATATTTTTATTGCAAAATAATAATTAAACAGTAATATTATTAGAAATAGTTTATAAACTTACTTGTATGATAATTTAAAAAAAATAATAATTGATTACTTCTATTTAAAATTAAATTACTTACATAATAATATGTGCATTTATCTGAAATGACAGATGACCTATACAAAGGAGGAATATTAGTTATAAAACTAGATTTTATGCTACACTGTAGCAGAAATGGAGCAGTAAACAAATTGTTAATGAAAATGTTAATTTTCTTATTGTTAAATCATTCTTTTCTTAAATAATTTTAAGGCTCTTCTGTTACACAAATTATATTGTTTATATTATTTGCATGACATTTAATAAATATTAAAAAATGACATCTTTGTCACTTTGACAGTTTTGTCACCTTAGAATTTTTTGCTGTTAAAAATATTTTTATTTCTGAACATTTCATTTTTGTGCTATTTACTCAGTTTAATTAATTACGAAACTGATTGGCTGTTCACTTGCAAGAGTTGATAGTGAATGCTTAGTACACTACTTGTGTACTACTGAATATTGTGAATGAAAAGATAATGTGAATAAGTATTTAAATTTTCTTTTTTTTTTGTTATAGTTAATACTAACTGTTTTAATTAATTGCTTGATTTTGACATTAGGTAATTTACTTGAAAATCAAATAAAATATACAAGGTTTTGTTAATCCGATGGCTCTAAGCAAGTACTTAATTAATTAATCAATTAATTAAAGGAAACGAACGGTTAATTTTTACTTAATTGAAAATTTTCATATACAGATGTCGCTAAAAATTAGTAATTATTGCAAATGTATACTTATATGAAATTTAATCAGGAAATTTAGATACTCGTATTAATTGTCAAAATTCTTTAAAATTTCCTGACATGAAAAAACAATTTTTTTTTTGTTTTGAAATTTAATAATTTACATTTACTTAATTGTACCTATGTAAAAATGTATGTAATTTTAAACGGTATAGTAATGTTATTTTCTACGAAAATTCTTCACTTTCTTTTTTATATTTTCTTTTTTAATTAATTATTGTTATTTCTTATACTATTCGTTTAAATGTTAATTAATATAAAAAAAAACAAGTAATTAATTGATGATGAAAACATGAAAAACGTCATACGTTCACGTACGTTACGTTAATTATCTTAATTTCTTTGTATGATTATTTTTAAATTTTTTGATGAAAGTTAATACATTTTTTCCTTAAAAAATAAAATGTTTTAAAACAATTGTTTTTTTTTGCTTTCTTCTGTCTTAAATTATTTATTTCCGGCATCATTTGTGAATTTTTTTTATATTAAAATGTTAAAAATATTGTTTTATTTGAATAATTTTTTGTTTCTTGCAATTTTGTATTTTTTTTCACAAAATTATTTTAAATTGTTGTATATTAGGTTGTTATTTTTTTTCTCTGTGTTCAGAAAGTTTAGAATTTATAAAACAAAAACATGATAAAGTCAAAATCATAAAAGAAATGATATTAAATTATTAATGTGTTGGGCATAAAATAAAAAAAATTCAAATATTTTAAAATTATTATAAGTGAAAAATGAGCTCGCGACGAGACAAATAAAAAAAAAATAATTTTTATACATATAATATATTCGCATTATGTATTTTTATACACGGTACTCGTATTAAATGTGAAAATCAAGTGATATTGAGATGATGTGGAAACAATAAAGGCTGTGCTAGTTGTATAAAAAAAAAGAAACTTATATGGGCTTGTATATAAGTAGTATTACTTAATGGTAGTATTATGAAAAACAGGAATTGTGAATGCAAATTGTATTCTAACTAAACACAAGCTATATACAAGAATATGTCAAATATAAGACTGTTCTGTACATTCCAATATTATTTAACTCGCAAATGGTATATATAAGGCATTATTAGGTGCTTTTAAAATATTTTTCACTTAAATCATTCATTCTTGGCTCTTGCTTTTGGATTCAAATTTATAATTTGACATACTTATAATGAAAGAATTTTTGACAGCAATTTTGACAGAATGTGGCCAAAATGTCAGCTTACTCCACAAAATCTGTCATAAATTCATAATGGTGGAATTACAACAATTGATTTGGAAAATGCATTGTGAAATATAGTGAAATGTCATTTATATGTATATACATATATATACATACAAAAGATTAGTTATATTAAGAGTTTGTTATAAAGGGATTGTACTGTATAGTTATAATAATAATTTGATATATAAGTAGATATAATTTTAAAGAATTTAATGTTCTTTTTATAACATAAATTCTCATTTCCATTATTAAAATACTTTTTCTCTTTATTTCTTCAAAAAAAAAAAAACTTGCATATTATTGAAAAATTAAAAAAGAAATTTGTTAAATTAAAAAAATAGAATTCAATATTTTAATAGTTTTGTTCAATGGTACGAATTGGAAAGTTTCAAATATATTATAATTCAAGTGTGAGATTGTAATAGGAGTTAAGCTATGATCCAGAGTGAATATCTATAGAGTGAATTTAAAATTTTGTGCTTTTGAGTGTATAAAGATGATTTACTTATCGAATTTTAGAAGATTGTTATATTTATTGCATATATATTAAAGGAAGAAATTACAGATTAATTTTGTTTTATAACAGTTTTACTTTTCATAGACTCAACAACAAATTTATTGCAATTTTCTTTTAAATTCAGAATTTTCGGTAATTTGAACTATTCGAATACACATTAATATACGTGATTTTTATTAAATTTATTGTTTTGTTAAATACTTAAATTATTTACACCAAATTCCGAATTGAATATTTCAATTGAATAGCACGCATGTCAGCGCTGCGGATTCCTTTGAAGTTAAATTAATATTAAGCCAACACAACCCTATTACTACCTATATACATACACGTTTTTAAAAATGAAGTAAAGTATCATAATACGAGTATCGAAACGCAAGAGTGATATAAAAAACTCATATAAAATTCAAATATAAAAGAATTAAAATGAACTGAAGGGCTTTCGAATATAAATAAATGAGAACTCCTTTTCGTCAGTTATAATGAAAGAAATTTCAATTAATTTTTTTTTAATTTGAATACAATTGTTGAACTAAAAAATTTAAATTGAAAAATTATAAAGAGGCCTTGAAATTCTATTTACTTTTCTACTTGAAATTCTATTTACTGTTATACTTGATATACATATTTCGCATTTTATTTGTTAAGAATTCAAAAATTTTATTCTTTTTTGGAAATTTGCTTGTATAATATAAGTAGGTAATTGAGAAATTTTTAAAGTAAGTACTTAAATACTTTATATAAGTATATATGAATAATAATGTACTTGTATGTACTATGAAATTTATTAAGAAAAACCGAATTCATATAAGAAATTGTAAATAAAATTATCAGAAAATCAAAATTTAAGGATTTCTTTGTAAGAATTTGGGAAGTGATTTTGATTTTTTGTTTTTTGATTAAATTTCAATGAAAAATTTTAGAGAAATTTTTGGACTTAAAGTAAAAATAAGGGGAACTAGGAAGCAAATTTGATAAAGCAGGTGCTGTAAGACCTCCCTTTCACGCTGTGTGCGCTTCAGAGGCAATAAATAGTGTCTTTACATTTTAGAGAATTGCGATTTTTTGCCAACTAGCAGTTCAGAAGGTTTACTCATCGCCATTAAATGGCGATATGAAAATTGTATGGATCTTTAGAGATGTTTATTTTCTTCCTTTGGAGAGAATGTTCCCAAACTCTCTTCTTCAGTGCGTCATTCAAATTCGTCAATACGTAAATATTCTGGAGAGATGCTTTAACTCATCTTATTAGAGATGAAGATGACTACTTCAAAGCACCCTAATTGTTAATGGCAACCTGAATTTTTGTATTTCAAAGATCCCTTATATAAACAACTGCACAAAACTAAAACTGAGACCGCAACTTCGTTATAAAAGAAAGGAATATAACGGAGGTACTTTTTCTAATTTTATTACATCAACTTCAAGGTCTTTTTGTTTCCTTTACTTTTAAGTTTTAAGGTAAAAATACATACATATTTTACACATTTATATTTGTTAAGATTCTTTCAAAAATTTTTCAATAAATTCTATATTTTCAAGTACTTAAGAGTATTTCATATGCATTTTGTTTTAAAAAAAATTTTAAATTCTTTTTGTAAATGAATTTTGAAAATGAAAAATATTTCAAAGATTCATTGAGTACAATTTATACTTTAAACACTTTAAAATCTTAGAAATTTCTAGTTTTCATTTTTTTAAAATAAAAAATTTGAAATGATACAGTTTATAAGACTTTTATCCTTGAAATAAATATTTATTTCAAGGATATAATTTTTATATATTCAGATGTAAATGTATGGCACTTTAAAAAATTTCACTAAAATTGTAAATTAAATAAATGAGAATTTTGTACTAATATACATTATTTATCAGGGGCAATATGTGTAGGTGTTACAAGTGTTACAATAATAATAATGTTGAAAATTATTCCCTCTCTAGAGTGTCTCTATGGTGTCATTCTATTTACTACAGAAGTGTACTCTTTAATATTAAATTTTTAAATTTGTTTTCGTATAACGCTTACACTTTTATATGAAATGTTAAAGGTTGAAGGTAAAGTGGACAGAATTTTTTTTATTTAAACATCCGGTCAAATTTTTTTTCTATTAATTATTATTTACTGAAAGAATGAAAAAGAACATATGTTTTGAGTTCATTATCAAAATATATAATATAAGAAATTAACCTTAAAACAAAACAACTTAATTCACAAAATAGGATTAAGCATTGTTTGTGTTTTCTTCTATCTTAAAGGATATTAAAGATAATAATGCAAAGATTATTAATATTTTGATGAATTTTTTAAATTTCAGGTAAAAAAGCCCTTCTTCGCTCATATTTTAAATTTTATATAATTCGTTTAACCCTTTTTTAGTTTTTCAAAAAAGATAAAATTTATTTTTTAATAAAAACAATAAAATGTTTTCATTGGCAAACTTATTGTGGCAAGCAGATAGTACAATTACAGAAGTAAGCAAAAGAACTGTCAACTGTTGACAGATAAAGAAAGTTTTGACATTAGGTAGTACTTTTTGCTTCAATATTTTTGACTTTTTATAGATATTTGTTTGTAGTACTTTTATTATTTTATTTGCCGATAAATTTTTTGATTTCATTGGTCGCACTTTTCTCATTTATTTCAAACAAATTGATTTGACAGAAAAAAAGAAATTTTTTCGCCTCGAGAATGTCCTCATATTTATCAAATTAACGAAAAATTTAGTATGCGTGCAAAAGTAACCATAATTATAAAGTTGATGTGCAATAATAATAGTGTTATAATAATTATCATGGCATTATTAAATTGTGTGTAAGTTCATATGATTTTGTATGCAATACTTTGCCAATGAACTCGTAAAGAATCTTTCAAATATTATGTACTTAGTTTGCATTGGAATTAATTATTTTAACACACATAATTGAATTCTCCGGTTACAAGAATTATAACATGCGACAAATAGTTTCATATGTGATTGCTGACCTAATTTGATTACACATTTCCTTATTAATTTTCATTGTTAATTTTCAATGTTATACGAATTTATTATTTTGACAATGAAAGAACTTTTAATTAAAAATGTGTTTAAGTGCGTGTATTTAGAAAGTTTACTACTGTAAATACTACTGTAAATACTACATGTAAACAATTAGAAAAATGGAAATTTTGTGAAGCAAATTAAGGGAAAATTGATTACATTTAACATGGCCGGAAAAAGTATTAAATATACTACTTACAATTAGTGGTCTTTAAAAAACCATAGTCTTTGAATTCTCTTTTCTCTATCATAACTTTTCCGGGTCTCCGGGCCGAAGGGTTTATCTATCTCATACGATTTTTTTTTGTTTGAAAAAAAAGTGTAGAAGTTTTTAAGACCCGTCCTTATTTATATTCGAATTATATTTTTGAAATTCATTTGATCTTAATTCGGAACTCGTGGGTCCTATCTTTTACACTGTCTCTGGATAATTTTAATGAAATAGGATTTTCGGGATCTCATTTTAACGGTAGCTTAATTAATTTAATTTATTTCTTTCTTATATAAGAGATTATCATCATTTACTTACCTAGATTTTTTTAAAATCGATGTTTTATTGCCATTTTTTAATATAGTTTTAATATTTGGTGTTGTTATCGAATTTGTTATTATTGATGATTGTGTTATTGAATTTAATGATGATGATGATGATGAAGTTTCGAAATTTCTTGATATTATTGTTGTATTATTTGTATCAAATTTTGACATTTGATTATTATAATTATTATTTTTATTATTATAATTATTTTTATTATTTTTATTATTATATTTATTTTTATTATTTTTATTATAATTATTATTATTCGTAATAATATTATTATTTATCAAATCATGTTGATGATTTTTTCGTTTCTCTGTTGAATATGGTCCTGTTCCAGTGAGGCCATGAACAAAACAGAGCATTTTTCTCTTAATAAATTTTAATTTTTCAATTTTTTTGTTTTTTATTGGTAAATTATTTATATCTTTTGTAGGTATAAAATAATTTTAATAATTTTTAGTATAAATATTAATTAGGAGTTTTTTTTAATGAAGTTTAAATTTTCACTTGTTTCACTATAGGTACTTCGTAGATAAATTAACATTAAAATTGTAATTTTTTTTATTTTAATGAATTTATTCAATTACAGTGTAAATGCAGTTGATTTTTTAATCTAAATTTCTTTGCTTTCTATTTTAATTAAATAATTATTATTTTATTAATAATTAAAAATTTCTTTCTGAATCAAATAATAATTTTATGCCTTACATAAAAATTATATTTTTCAAAATCAAAATTTTCGTATTAAAATTTTTTAATATTTTTTTACTTTATTGCTGTTTTGATAATAACGATATTAAAAATGGTAAAGAAAACATTTTCGAAATCAAAATTAATACACACAAAAAAATTATTAAAATATTGTTCCAAATATTTTTTTCGAAATTAATTTCGAAGTTAGAGAAGAATATAAGAAAAAACTTTCTTTTTTCTTTTACAATTACTCTTGCAATTCTTCTTTTAAAGTGAGCGAAATCAAAATTTTCGTATTTTTTTTTTATGTATACATTTTTTTTCGTTGTTTTTGTTTTACTATTTACTTTCTGTCAAATAAAATAAAACAGTTATTTCTCTCTTTTCTAATCATTTTGCTTGCATTCATATTTATTTCTTAATGAATTTATTAAGCATAATTTAATTGAATTTACTTTAAAAATATTTCTCTTTTAATTTAAAAATAATTAAATAATTCTTTAAATTTAATTTTATTAAATATTATTTAAAAATAATATTTTACAAAAATAATTTAAAATTTGAAAGGGGAAAGTTGGAAAGAGAGAAAAAAAATCATTATTATTTTACTATTAACACACATACAATTTATACTCGTAAAATCTAAAATGATTTTTTTTTCTGTAATTCGTAAAATTGAAAATTTGATTTACACGTTACGCGAAATTTTCAAATCAACAGTCGTTCAAACGACGACGACTGTTCTTTTACTGTTTGCTTATTATAAAAATTTTAAAGAAAATTTACCGTGCTGTCTCTATGGTAGTGACGTGCTGTGGTATCGTATAATTCGTATATAATGTAAAACTACTAGAAATAACAAACAAGAGTAGAAAAGAAATAAAAAAAACTACTACAAAATGAAGCAAAACAAAAAAAAAAATAAGAGAAATGAAAAACTGGAAATTATTAGTTTTTATTTTTTTTTCTTTTTTTTTTAGCTCTACTGGGTCTATTACACATTAGTTGTAAGGTATTCATTATCTTAACTATTATAGTGTGTTATGTATGTTCACATAATAGCCTGTAATAGCAGGGTATAGCTTGCTTAGAAGAAGCGCTGCTTACAAGAAAATCTTTCTAAAATCTCTATATAGTCGCTGTTCGGGCTAGGTAGAAATGATAAAGTTGGCACACTTAGAGTTTCTGCGCACGTGCAATTATGCAGCAACAATAAAGCAGATATTCTCGATAGGAATGGTGAACACGAAATTCATGGGACTAGGGCCTTTTCGTGGACTATTTCAGAAAGAAGACGGCAAATATAGAATCCGTTTCGTTTGACGAAACGGACTCAGTTATCATATGCTCATGCGGGACTTGGTTGGAGGTATGGGAATTTCGTCCCGTAAAGAAAAACTAACGACGTCTTAAATACTTGTAAGGGTTCCTGTGGGTGGTAAAGTGGCTTTCGTACTCGTCTAGTGACACTTTTGTGCACTCCAACTGCCATAACTCAAGGTTTGATCCCCCATTTAATAATTTGTCAATCTTTATACATATTTAGGATGTTATACTCTTGGGAGTGTTATACAACTTTAAATGGAATTCAAAAATAGGTATGCTATTTTGTTTCTATACATACAAAATCCAACCGTATAAATCAACCTAGACGAATACAAAAATCATGTATTGAAATTTGAACGGCCAATTTTTATTAGAACTACAAGATACATAATTACATTTTAATATTTATATATATCACATACATACATATTCTATTGATATGTTCACGAAATTGTAGTAGGATTAAATGGTTATAATAGTAAGAGAGACGATTGCAAGACCAGACGGGAAAGCATTTAAAATGACAGGCAAGTGAAGAAAAAAACCAAAACTAAAAACATATGGGAAGAGAAAACAAAGTGGATTAGAAGAATAATACTACAAAACTACACTTATAACAATACTACATTGTAATTATGTTGTATATAAAATTGTAACCCATAGTTTTATTTACCCATTACAAATGAGTATATACATATATGTAGTTTGTAGTTTACACCATTACAGCGTCAAGACCATTGCTTAATTTTAGTTGTCGTAATGTCTATTGTATACAATATAAAGCGACAATTATGGCTTTGTTGTTATGAAGTTGTTAAATAAATAAAATAAATTTCTGTGGTCACGTTTGCCTTGTTTTATTTTTATTTTTGCAGTTATGTTGCATTTTCAAGTTCCATTATTTTTTAAAAACACAGCTGCAACTATTGTTATTATTTTGTGAATATTTGGTATGTGTGTATTTTTCTTTTGAATGACTTGAATTGAAACTACGTTTATGTTAAGTAAATAAAGGGAATAGTTTTTAATTTTGTTCTTGTTTTTTTTTCATTTATTTTTGGAATTTCGTGTAAACGTTTCCCATTGTATTGATTATTCCCGGAGTGGAAATAAAAATTGTGCATAAATGTGAAGGATACGTTGAAAGTTTTTGTAGTTTTATTAAAATCAAAAATTTCACTAAAATTTTTATAGTTCAATCTTAGCTGATTTCGAAGTCACTGGTAAAAGTGCGAGAAGTTGAAAACATTTTCCAAAAATTAAATTTCAAATTCAAACTTCACTTGCGCAGTTCAATTTGGCGTTTTTTGTTCAAAACTGATTTCAATTTGAATTCTTTAGAGCTTTATACCTACCTACCAACCGAAATTCATCTCTTATTTAGTTTACAAGTTAGGAGCAAAGGTAGGTAAGAAATTGCTTGTAAGTAAACTCTTGAAATACCCGTTTTACAATTGAAATGTTGCATTTAGAAGTTGTGTTCTTTGTGTACGTTGTTGGGGACTTTTTTCTTTTTAACGTTATGAATGGAACGACTGATTTTGCATAGCCTGCAAACTGTTATAACATTTGAACTACTACAAAATGAAAATTAAAAAAAGAAAGTGAATAAATATACCATATATGTATGTATAAACTCTAACTGTTGTACTAACACATATATACATTTCTATCATATGTTTGTATACACAGATAAAAATGAATTATGTTTTATTAATAAAAATTATGCAAAGTAATAAAATATACATAAGAGTATTCATAATTATATTTACTTACATAATGTTATTCAATATAACATTAATATACATATAATATACATAATATACATATTTAGAAATCATAATATATATATGTAATTTATATGATAAAATTATATGAATGAATTTATTGTAAAACAAGTACTACAAACCGCAAATAGTGTTTTCGGATGAGCGTTAATCTTATACGTGTATTATGCGTATTATACTTATGGCTACAAATATAATAAATATACATATATATATATACATACATACATATATAAATCTACTTGTATGTATATTGTTTGAGCTACAAATATTAAATTTTAACTGCTATAAAATGCATAAGAAAAATTGTACACAATTATCGAACACTGAAAAAAAAAAATGAGATTAAATTGATAGAGAACGGATGAACGGAACAAAATTATTACGGATTATAGTTAAACATACATAGGAAATTTGAACGTATATATACATATTTATATAGTTTATATAATTAACAATGTATATGTATATATTTATAGGATTTCTATAAAGCGGATTAGATATTCATATAAGGAGGCCAATGAAAAACCAAAAAACGAAAAAAAAAAAGAAATAAAACTTGTCAAATACGAAACAACTTTTTGAACATAAAGCGACTTTTAATTAAAATTACATTGTTCTATAAGCACATTCGTATATTTATAATGTATATACATATACCTATATATATATAACACATAATTTACATCACTATTTTATTGTAATTAGACGAGTAAAAAGCGATGCAGGCACTTTTTAATTTATGTAGAAGCTAGATTATTTCGTAGTTTTTAATTGAAATTTTCAATAATTTGTTTTTGTAATATTTATTTTGTAATACAAAATATTTTGGGAATCAATCAACATAGAATGATTTTTTTACTAATAAATAAGCATTTTATTCAAACGAATCAAACTACGAGTATATTTGTAAAACAAAAATAATTGATCATTTCAGACTATATTGTTATTTCTACAAAATCATTAAATTAGTTACTCGTTACTTTTGTTAGTTACTTAATTTGGTATTCACTTTGTAATTCGCATAAGTTTAAAAAATATAACAATAACAAAACAAAGAGAAAATTCTTATTGTTTTGAAGAAAAGTAATCATTTAAGTAATCATTCAAAAAAAAGTAATCATAAATAATTATACTTAACGACGAAACTACAATTTCAGATTGTGCAGGATTAAATAGTCAAGCGAATGCTATTAAATTTCGAATTGTAAGTGAGCAAGCACTTTGAGAGTGTAATTCGACGGAAACAATTGAATGTACTTTTGGAACTATGCTATACTATAGCAAAAGTACTTACAGAATACATATAAGAATTAAAATTTTATTTTGTAATAACCATTATGAATTCTTTTATATTAGATTCAGTGCAGGAATACGTGCACAAATATTCAAACGTCCATATAACGAGTAAAATAAACTGCTTGACAAACAAGCGCGTAATCTTAAAGAATGTGCAAACAAAATTTTTTTTATTTTGTACAAATCGGAAAAAGTAAAAAATTAAATATAAAATTAAAAACAAAAAAAATCCTTTAAAAGAACCAAACATCAATTGCAATAACGGCAACAAAGATCAATTACAATAATAATAGCTATTCTTTTCATGTAATTTCCCCCCCGCCCTCCAGGCTGTATTGCTAGTTAGAATTGGAAAAGTAAAGGAATTGTTTTCGTATCAAATTTTATATGTTGAGTTTCACGTAATAAAATGTGCTCAGTAAATGTGTTCCGTTTAAGAGAAGTTCGTATTATACTGACTGCACTCACTGAATTTGAAATAAAATTTCATATTTGATAGGGGGAGGAATTTGACCATTGACAGATCGAAGTGATTGTGGTTAAAACATATTTGTATTAAATTAATTGGGAAGGAACTAACTTTCATATTATCATCTAAATTTGTAGGACAATGTTCCGGTTCAGTTCTTTTAACATTTTGATTTCGAAATCCCTTCTTTAATAATAAATTTTTTGGGAAAATAATAACAGGAAACAGTGCTCTTTCTAAATAACATATTGAAATTGTACTGAAATTTAAAATAAATGATGAAGAATAGTTCAGTAATTCGACACAAGTTGCGTTCGACTCTTTAACTACGACTTGTTATATTGTAGAATTTTAAACATTATTCAGAAATTGAATAACCAGAGTCCGATCATTTACTACTCACCTCATAATTTTTTTCTTTCATTATTACATTGATGACACTCACTATATACCAGGTATATATTGAGTGTCATTAATGTGTATATACCACTTACTACAGTAATATAACATGCATTAATAAGAAAAAAAGAGGATATTTATTATAAAAGAAGAAGCAAGGAAAGAAAGAAATATTGTTATTTCATTGCTATGCAACAACGGTACATGTAAAATATATTATAATTATTAATTGCACAACTGGTTCTACATAATACAAGTTATAACTGCACTTTCTTTATTCTTCTGTATCCTCTTCAGTTTTTTTTTTTTTGTATTTTCACTTATTATCGCATTATTATAATCAATTCACAATTTATTTATTGGTATATTGATTTGAAAATATGAAAAGGTTAAAGAATATTGAAAATTTTAAAAAATATAATAAATGCGTTAAGGTTATAGAATAGGTCATTAAAGTGAAAATAAGGTTTTTTTTTTCTTTCAATGGAAAGCAATAAAATTATCTTGTATATATACAATGTGTGGCAGATAATGCGCACAAGTTGTATGACATTGCCCTTTTAGTATGTAGGATGAACGCATTTGTAGTTCATAAATTTAGTAAAAAGAAATGAAATAATTTTTACAGAGCATTTTAAAATGATTCGCAGAGCAAAAGCTTATATACGTTTAATTAAAAAAAATATTAAAAAATTCCCGAAATTTTATGACTCCGACTCTGACTCTAAATTTTTTTTCGCTTCTGCTTTACGTTTTTCGTATATGAAATATATATAATTAGATTAATTCAATTTCCGACTCTTGTAGAGATTTTAGTAATTAAAAAAACCGAAACTAGGATTTTGAAGGCTCGATTCTGACTCCGGCTCTTTGACTCTTTGATTTATATATATATAGAAATCATTTAAGTATTACAAGCACTTTTGTATTTGAATAAATAATTTAATTAATTACAAACAACTTAATAATATATAAAGTCCCTATTACGATATTTCGGACACTTTGTATACCAATTAAAGTCGTTATGTGTTATATGGTATAAGCTTCTCATATTGTAGCAAATGTGCCAGTATTACAACAATTATAATATTATGTCGCATTTCTTTTTAGTCAAAGGAAAATTTTGAATTATAAAGTGCAGGAAAATAAAGACATTTTACTAGATTATTGTATACGATATGTGACCGGTTTTTTTATATTTTTTTTTTTTTAATTTCCCCAATATTTTATTTTATTTAATTGCATTGTGTAACATTATTTAATGCATAACTGTTATTTTTAATTTCAAATATACAACATAAAACATAATTTCTTGTATAATTTACATAATTTTTTTTCTTCAAATATTTTCCTCATTTCTCATGATCGTTTTCCATTCTATTCAAATATGTTAGACAGCAGCATTATTTTACGATTTACGTGTGTACCATATTACAATTATCATCAAGTTTTATTTTTTCTTTGTAATTTTACAATTTCAACAAATTATTCATTATTTTAACATAACATTAACTATGTATTATACTAGTTACAATATGACAGACTTATAAAATTATAGTAAAAGAAAAGTTTTCTCATAAAATACTTGTATAAGAAAAAAAAATGTTACAGCTATGCGCCCCAAATATTCATGTTTAAATCTCATTTAAAAATTCAACAAAAATTTTTGTTTCTGTTATATCGTAAACATTTTTTACGTGACATGAAACGTTTTATTTATTTTTGCATAATCAAATTTTGTTTTTAGTCTCTTTTACTATCACTTTTTTTCTCTATGATTTTAATTTTAGTATGTTTTTTCTTTTTAGATTCTCAGTTTATGGAATTGAAATTTAGACAAGAATGGTAATTTTACTTGTATTTTATATAATTTTCATTAAAAAATTCTTTTTAAAAAACTTTGATTTCAATAAGAAAATTAAATTTTATTTTTTTGTATATTACATAGAGAGAAAAAAAACATGTAAATTTTTCAAAAAAAAAATATAAAATTGTGTAAGTAAAATAAACAAAAATGAAAGACGAAAACAAATACCTTCCTCTCAGTAACATTGCTTAGATAACCCAAATACTTAATAATCTGCATCACATACTAGTTACACTATATTGTATTGCGAATAACGTCTAAGTAATTATATGAACTGTAAATTATATACCATATACTTTATGTAAATGAATAAAAAATTTTTTTTTAAAGTTGCTTTAACATAAACAACTAAAATAATACAGATAATGCATTCAAATAAGAGCAAATATAATTTTTATTTAAAATATTCATATACAGTTGAGGCAATTAAAAAACACTGGCATACGCTAAAAAAAAATCCAAAAAATTTGATGTTTTCAATCTATTGAAAAGGGCTCCAGCAAGCAAAAGGGCTTTTGGGCAATTACAACAGGGAACATTTCAAGGCGATCATAAGGATGTTGAGGAATCATGTGGAATTTATCATTTAGACCCTGCCGGTTTATGAAACACCTGAAATAATTGAGCTTAAGAACAGGGGAAAAGGGGACAAGATTCTAATGCATCTTCTCAATGGGTGTGGAGCATTTGTCTATAGAAGAAGGAACATTTTGGGTTGATCCTCGCTGGTGGACATGTGATTGTCGGATATTTCCCCGGAAAAGTTGTTCGGATTCATCAAAAATGTGGTACCCAGGCGTTCCTGGGTGGGTAGGGCACAGTAGATTTTTTAGGCTGCAGTGCATTATCGTCCAACTTTAATAAATCTATTCTACATCATTTTCAATACAATTTTTACTGTTATCGAAGTAATTAATTGCCTTCTAATACTCTTACAGGAGTTCAATTTCAATTAAATTTAAAACTTTAAATAATCTCTTACAATGTACATTTTTATGTCGACTACTGTATAATTTTTATAAATCTTCAACTGTTAATATAGGCACCTGTGTAATAATCTTAAAAAAAAATAAAACTTGAAAAGGAAATAACAGCTACAATAGCAGCAGCAGTAGAGGTGAACAGTAGAGGTGAATATAATTATAATAAAAAAGAAAAGAAAAAAAATAATTTTAAAATAGTCACCAAACGTTTTTATTTTTATAGTACTTATAAGAAATACAAAATAAGGCAGCCAAATTGTCTACTGCTTATTAGAGCATATACGACGCTAGTCAAATAGTTCATTACGAAATAAACAAAAATAATAAGAAAACAAAAACAAACAAATGTATAAAAAAATGTAAGTATGTACAAGTTTTAAAGTCTCTCTCATTAAAGGTAAATGTCGTGAATGTAATTTTGAAAAGAGAAGTTATAGTAGAGAGGGTATTAATAATATTTTATTGTAATTATATTCTAAGTATCAACCGGAATGATTACTTTTATTAAATCTTAAAATGCAATCATATTATTATGTAATCATAAAAATAAATTCCACTATTCATACATGCAAATATATTCAATATATTTAAATGGAATATCGAATTCTATGAAAAAGAGTTGGTACGAAAATTTTGTACCAACATTTTTTTAAATCTCAAATTTTAATAATTAAAATTTGGTTATAATTCTTATTTTTGAGTGCCGACGTCACATCTTGTTAGTAAAATTATAATTTGGCCAATTTTTAATTTAGGAAAATGTTTTAAAAATGACAAGGTTCCAAATAATTTATAGTACGTACACATATAAAATTGTTGAGTTTTTACATATGTATGTATATATGAAATGCAAGCATGCATGCAAAAGGAAAAGTGTATAATGATTACTTAAATATGACCTCAAAGTATACGACCTTTTGTTGAAGGCACATGAACTTGTACATGTATAATTAAAAAAAATTAAAATAAAATTTGGAACAATATCAAAAAAAAAAATGTATTTGTAGGTACAAGCTAATTACGATTAAAAACAATTTATTAAAATAATAAAAAAGAGAGATTAAGGTAATCTTTTTCTTTTGAATAGGATTTTTCAATTTTGTGACCGTAGATCCTACTGAATTTAATCTCTTAATAAGATCGGTTTAAGTGTTGGTGAAAAAGGCTCCTATTCCAATCAGTTGTTTGCTGCTCAATTTCAACATCAATCTGCGTATGAACGGAAAAATACGATATACTAAGTCCAGCTACTTCCGTTGTTAAATTAAGATTTGTACGATAGATGTGCATAGATAGAAGAGCTAGGGGGGAGTTCGGGTCATTTTTTTAACAAAATATTAATAATTCAAATTACGCTTATAGTGATTAATATTTGTTCTTATAATTTTAAGATTTTAGTTTTAATTTACGATTACTTTGTAAGTAATTACGATTATACGACATTTAAGTTTCTCTTATACTCTCTACTCATAACTCTTCTCGCACACATAATAAAAATTATGTTATGCTAATAATTTAGTAAAATAATTATTGTTGTCAGCCTGTTTTGATCTAAATTTAAATTCTTTATAATTTTATAATTTCTCTTATTTTTAATATTTTTTTTGTATTTATTTTAAATATTTTCACTGTTATTGTAATAATTTTAAAAATAAATATATATATAAAGGTATTATAGAAAAAAAAAACAAAAATCTCACCACCATAAGAGGCAATAAGAGCCAATAAGAGGCAAAAGTTCAAATGTTAAAGTCATCCTGAAAGCTTACCTGAAATGAAATTGAAAAAAAAATAAAATATTAAAAATTTTGTTTTTTACTTCATTTATGTATTTTGTATATACATATTTATTTAATAATCTTTAAAAAATGAAAAATAATAAGAAAAAGATTAAATAAATTTCGAAAATTAAAGTCAAGTTCAATGTTTTATAATAATAATTATTATTTGCAATGATAATAATTATACAAAAATAACTCAATACAAAAATATCAGAAAAGTACAGACAAAATATAAACCCGTGTTGTCTTTTTTCATCCTTATGTATTTAATATTGTATAATATGAGTGAATTTATATGCAAATTGAGTACATACATAAATATTAAATGTAATTTATAAAAGGCGCCGCATTATAAGTCATAAGTCATTATAATTATTATTTTAGACTTATAAAAAATTCAATACTCATAAAAATTATAAAAATAATGTTAGAAATTCAAAATGACAATCCAATTGAGTGTAAGTTCTTATTATGTTATTATAAATATAGGTATGTATATACTTGACGTATTTAATGGTATAAGAGAGAGATGTCAAATAAATCAAATTAAAAAATTATTTGAATTGTCACCAGAAAATTGACACGAATGAAATTGAACGGATGTCAGACATGTGTAATTTATCATGTCAATTCTATGAAGATATTGTACTTTTACGAACTGTATTCGCTATTGGGAACACAAATCATTGTTCAAAATTCTACCAAAGATTTAGAATAACATACATTCAATTGCATATTTAAATAAATGCTTAAAAATACTGAGAAAAACAACTTGCATAACGCTAAAAAGATTTTGTCATTTCATTTTTGATTTGTTCGCAATTACAATACTAAGCTATTGGTTCTTACAAAAATCTTTTATATAATAATTAGTAATATATTCCAGTTCAAAAAACAAGGAATATTATGGGTAAAATAACCCATCGGGGAAAATTTAAATTTGAATTAATTCATTAATTTGAAGTTTTTAAAACATCACGTAAAATGACAAGTTAAGCAAATATTGCGTATAATATCGTACATTCATTTAAGTCCCAATGTTCGGAAACTAAAATATGGGTGTGCTAAAACGAAAACTTTTTGTTTGTTTTTGCTACCTTCATTCATTATTCTTATATTTGATAATATTCTTTTATTAATAAAAAATCATGTAGACATTCTTAAATTTAAAATGCATAACTAATAATATCTTCCATAATATTAAATTGCTTTCTTCCCGGTATACCTATGTATACCTAAATATTCACTCTAGCAGAAAATATAGGTTAATTGTTTTATAACATATATGATTGACCCACCCTATATTTTTTTATTAAGTATAAAGATTAATTGGCACGCAACGCATTCCTCTTTATCGTAATATGATTTATGTACTTAGATGATATTATAATAAGTTTAATGTGTATGTGTTTAGGTACATGTGTAGGTACTAATGTATTGGTTCCATCATTTATTATAATAAAATTTTAATGACTTAATTGAATATTTTTGCTGATTAATTGCCAATAATCATAATTTTAAAAATTTTCTCATTGGAAGAAGAAGAAGAAGAAGAAGAAGAAGAAGAAAAAGAAAATTTTTTTAACTGAAATTTAATACGTAATTCGCCTAAATATATGCTAAATTTTGTGAAATATCATTGATCTTTTGAAAATATGTACAAGATATTGAATTGTGACAAGTTAATATGAAAAGTAAAAATTTTAAAAATTTCGATTAACAGTAAAATTTTTAATTATTTATTTTAACTAAAATTTATTTAATTATTAACTAAAAATATGTATTATACTTCAAATATAACAATAACCCTGTTTAGTATATATACAGTAGTATGTATGCAGTTTGTAAGTATATTGAAAATTTAAAATGATAAAATTTTCCTCTATAATATCTTTGCAGTTTTATATTAAGAGTCTTTCCCGAGTAATTTGTTACGTTATATTGAAATGTTAAATGAGAGTACGACAATTGACATTTCGCTTTATATAATACTCTCGTGTATAAATCTTATTAAATTAGTGGTGAGAGAATTGTGCTCAGCGTTTAAAATATACTTAGCCGCTCTTTAAATCGCATACAGAATAAGTGCACACCTTTTTTTGCGTTCACTTTCAAAATATTTTTTACGTTTCATTTTTATTTTTTTCATGTTCTCAATCAGAAAAAAAATTCTTAATTCAATTTGTAATTTATTTGTCTATTTAAAGAATTGATCTAATTTCCATTTAAATTTTTTGCAATAAATTCAATGACATTTTCGCAATATTGTGTTGTTTTTGTTGAATTAAAGAGGCACACTTTATTGGGAAAATTTTATTTTTCGTTTTCAATTTTGTTAGTATTTGGGTTTTAAAGTAAAAAATAATTAAATTTTTCTTAAAGTCAATTATGTAATACCAATCGGATTTTATGGAGTAATTTATGTGATTTTACAGTGACAAGACCAAAACTTTGAAATAATTTTTCAATTAATTTCCGGAAATTCAATTACAAAAAGCCGTTGATTCCAATTTTTGGCTCCGATTTTGTATTTTACTTCAGTTTTGATTTTTAACTTCAACCCTGGTCCCAATATCTGTACATTAGTTCTAAGATATTATTTTTTTGTTTAGTTTTCAGTTGTATTTTGACAACGCCCTGCAGAAATCGAAAAATCATGAAAATCTCGCTCCACAGCTTAAGCATTCGTTGAAAATCTGTCTGTGTTTGAACATTTTTTCCATTTTTTTCCAAAATGTTGGCTAAGATCTTAATAATATACAATTCTTGAAATTATTAATTATTCAACATTTATTTAGTTCTATTAAGGCGCAATAAACTTTATTCATTAAAATTATACCTAAAGTGGGTAATATTTTCGGGTCATTTTAATATAATGAGCCATAAATTATAGAGCGATGATTATTATAACTTAGCCTCGGTTATCCCATATAATTTAGAATTTTAATTCTAAGAAAATTTATAACATGAAATTAAATTTATATTAAACTTTATTATTGAAGTATATAATTTGCCTAATTTTGAATACCTTTTCCATTTGTTTCTCCAAATTTCCAAAATGTTTAATAATAAAATTATTAACCCTTCTCATCTAAAATTTTAAAATAATTTTCAAACTCGCCTTTTTCATTTGTATATAATTATTGGGAAAAATTACAATAATATTTTTTAAATTATTGGTTTATTTTGTTGTACAAAAAAAAACTTTTGACACTTTTTAAAACTCAATTTTTAATAAATTATAAAAAAAAATTTATATTTTATAATGACAGACTATGTTATAAACTTTTGAGATACTGTGAACGAGGACAAATTGTCCAATAATAACACACCAATTTAAAAAAAATATAACTAAGTATATAACACAAGTGTGTATATACACACTTGTGTAATATTATAGTGAACGTCGAGAACATTCAACTTATGAATAATTTATTAAAACGAAAGGGGTTAAAAAATTTATAGTAAAATTTTTATACTTGTATTGTAATTTTTCCATATGTTTTAACTGTTATTAATTCACATAACCATTATATTGTCTGTAACACGGAATCTAGCATATATAGGCTACATATTATACGTCTGTTGTGTATGTTTTGTGAATTAAATGCATTGCTATTCATTGGTTAGTTATTATATAAGTAATTATCACTGTAATTAAAATAGTTTTTACGAGAATTCACAATATTGTTGTATTCAAAGGAATCCTAATTAAAAAAAAATACTATTTTAGGTATTGTATGGAATCCATATTTAGAGGGCTCTATTACAGATCTTAGAATCCAAAAAGTGCCTTGAAAGTTTTTCAATTATTTGTTACGATATTTTTCACAGTATTATGGAAACTGCGACGCTGTTCGCGAAGCTTCTGGAAAAGTTGAATGTGATTACCAAACACAATAGATCCCGGAAAAAGAAACTTGATCGTGAAGCAGCTAAAAATGAAAAAAATTATAAAGGATAACTGAAAGGTTAAATAAAATAGAAGCAGAAACATTATAATTAACACAAGATAAGCACAAAAAACTAAAAATGTACTTATGTTCTGCCAATGTTTGGTATCTCAGAATTGATTTTTTAAGCAGAAATTTATCTTGTTGGTATACATCTTTGTACTTTAAATGTCTTTGATACGCACGTTGTGCGGGCTTTACAGTAAAAAGTATTCCGGTGGAATTGTACAGTGAAAAGAATAGCTCGGACGACACGCCCAAAATGAAATATTATTTCCGGTCGAATTGTACGGGTATTGATAATAGGCGCCTATTACGGCTAGTTTTTCCGCTAAACCAGGTACAAACAAAAATTAAAATTTTTATAATTAAAAATTTAAATTTCATAATTTGCGATATTTCACACCCAAAATTTTCCCGTAATAATTCTGTAAAAAATATGAAATTTGCAAGCACAAACACAAACCTGTTTCAAAGTTCGAAAATCAAAAGTTCTAATATCTTAAATTTATTCAAAATGTTTAGCAAACAATTTTTGTATTCACAATATTGAAAATTCATTTTTTTTTGGCAAACAAAACACAATTTTTCTTATTTTTCTTCTTTTTGCTTGTTCTTTAAACTTTTCTTTTTTCGGTTCGATATCAAATTCGGTTCCGACACATTGCATTTTTATATTTCAAATTTTATAAAACATCATTTTTATTTTTATTTTTTTTTTATTAAGAAAATATGGAATTTTCTTCTGTGTTATATAACAGAACTATAAAAAAAAAATTTACAGTTATTTATAAATAATTTTTATTTTCTCTCCTTCTCTTTTTCGTCTAATTTATTTTACAAGATAGTTCGATTGCATAAAGTAACAACAAAAACAAAAACAGCAACCGTAAAACAGCAAAGTTTTTAGATTGCTGAAGTAAAAGAGAGAGGTGGATGAAGAAGAAAAAAAAATTTTCCAAATTTTTTATTTTATTTCGTTTTTTTTTTTTTTTACACAACACACTGCAGAAGAAAATTGAAGACGACAACTTTCTTTAGAAAGAAGAAATGAAGTACTAAAAAATAAAAGGGTAATTCTCTATTAAATTGCACAATCAACATATTAAATATGTAGGTATGTATATATGTACAAATAGATATACATATAATGAAATTCATAAAATACAAACAGAAAAAAATGCATAATATTGCGAAATTTGTTGTTTGTTGTTGCGACTGCTTAGTTGTGTATAAAAAAGGCAAAATAAACGGAGAGAATAAAAAATGGCCCTATTAGTTGAGAATAAAGAAGAAAATGCTTCTGTTTTGTGAAAATTTTCAATTATCAAAAATTTTGAATGAAAATTTAATTTAGATTTTGTCCTGTTGTTCATCTATTTCTGAATTTAATATTAAATTTTAAATATCATTTATTATACAAAAACTTCAAATTTTGCTCAATTTTATGTAAGATTCCGGAAGTCAGCCTGGCTGTTGCAAGAAATTTAAACAAAAATCAAGGTGAGCTATATGTAAAATTCAAATAAATTTCATCGTTCTTTCCCAAAAATCTGTTATAGAATATAACTATAAGGATTATAGCCTCAGTTTTCTATTTAATTTAATTGGAAAGGAGTTTTGTGAGTAGTAGCTGGCATTTCTTAATAGGATTTCAAATAAGCTCTTGAAAACTAGAATTCATCTTGAATGAAGACATCTACCTGAATAAATGTGAGTTAATTCCATTATAAATTATTTTATAATTAACGACCTATAATAAGTTGATTAAACTTGTCAAGATTTCAATTAATTTTATAACGCAATTTGTGTTACGATATCAAAATTACACTTAAAATTTAATAGTGCACATTGTTAAGACTAAATAAGAAAGTGATAAAAAGAAAACCCGTAGTTGTTGTTTTAAAACTTATTATTATTTAAAACGAAGTCCGACATCATTGAAACCAACTAAAATATCAAAAATAAAATGGGCAAACGAAGACGAAAAAAAAAATCACTCATATAAATAATGCAATCTCAATGCCTATTTTTAAAATTCAATGATTATTGATAATTGATAATATTGTTGATAGATGATTGATACAAGTAAATTATGCATTTTTCTTTTCTATTTTTCATTTACTCGATTTACTCTATGTTTTCAATTTATTCTTGAATTTTTATTTATCATTAATTTTACTTGCAAGTAAAATGGGTTGGGTGTTCTAAAATTTATTTTACATTTTCAATATTTTAAAGGGCTTTCAAAAACAAATTTAAATTTTTACTTCATAATTTAATTAAAATTAATATTCATATTTAATTAAAATTAATAAAATGCAATCATAAATATTTACCGTTGACAGAAAATTCGCCTAAAAACGCCAACCTATACCCATCCCTATTATCAACTTTACATGATGTGCTATCAAAACGAATTATTACACATTCCTTGTATTTTATAATCTTGCCATACCGGGTTTTTTTAATCAAAACCATCTTTAACAAGAATTCGTATGTTATAGATTGAAAATCCTGCATTTCTGCAATATTGAACTCCCTAGCGTTAATGAGTTGCAAATCAAATTGTAAATTTATAGTCGTAGACAATTAATATTTTGAACTATTTTGAATTCAATGACCATTTTTGAGTTTGTATATTACTCTTTAACTAGCAGCAAACTTAAATTTGATATTGAATGCCAATTCTAATTCGATTACCTTATAATTTACTAACAAAACTGCTATATAATTTAAATTCAAACCTTTTTATTTAGTTGCACATTTGACAATAGTAAAATTATAATAATTCTTTTCCAATGTCTATATGCTTTTATATTATTATTTTTGTATTATTTAGAATATTTTAATAGTTATTTAAGCAGTCTTTCAAACAATTTTCATACCATCCTTTCTTTGCTTTCTTTCTTATGTTGTTCGTGTAAAATCGTTTATGTGCCGATGATAAGATTGTAATCGTTGAGTGCCGAGAATGGGGTGATGAAAATATATTATGAATGAAGTTAGAAATAAATATAAAACAGGAAATAATATCCAAATCGTATTTAGTAAATATTCAATGGCATTCGTCACATGTACCTGTGTACGGACATACAGAATACCTTTGTGCTACACAAAGGTATGTAAGTAAATAAATTCACAAACACAATACCGCAACATTTTAATGCAATTCTAATTTAGAAATAAATTGGTATATATATAGTGTCTGCATATCAATCACCAATCAATCAACACAATTACATTACGCAGTCTTCTTTGTCTTCATTCCTAAAAGAGTCTAAGATTTCAGTTTATAAAGAATATGGGAAAATTTTTATTATTTATAAATAATTTTTGAATTCCTATTTCGCTATTATCGTCAAATAAAATCACAGTATATACCTTACTCGTTGTACACAATATTATTATAAAAAATATAATTGTGACTCTTTAATTATGAATCATCAAATTAAAAAAAAAAAAAAATTACTAACAATAAATTTTTAAAACAAAAGAAAAGTAAAAGATAGGTGATTAAGAAAAAAGAACCTTGACATTTTAACTGTTTTTTTTTTTCTTGTTCTATATGGTCGTCATACTCTTCTACTCGTCATATTCTTCTCCACTCTTTCAATATAGTACGAACTTGTAATCATCCATATCACACACATTTTACGTATGTATATGCAAAAATGACTTGCAAATATTTTGTAAATGAAGAATAAATTCTTTTTTTTTTAAGACTTCCCCTTTAATTTGCATACTTATTTAATGTACTGTTAAAATGTTAAATTGCATGTTAACAACGGTAATTATTATGATAAAAAAGAATAAGAAAATGCAAAATAATAAATTTTTTTTTTGGCCGGATTTCATTGGAATTTTAATTGTATTTGGATTCTTCTAGTTTTTTGGGTTTCCTATTTTTTAATTAAATTCTAAAAATTTTAATATAGTAAGTAAATTGTTTAATTTATATACCAAATTTGCTGTTATTAAATAGAAAAAATAAACAAAATTGTTTTTGTTTATAAAATTTAAATGTATTTCGAATAAAAATTGTAAGGCGATGAGGAAATCAAGTGAAATTTGACCTTAAATTTTTAATAAAAAATTTTAATAAACTTTTTTTACAGAACAACAATTTACTGAAATCCTTGAAAAAGTCCTTCCTGTTTTTAAATCAAATAATGATCAAATTGTAGGCTTAATAGAGAGCTACGACAAAAAATATTGATTTATTGAAAGATTGACAAATTTTTTCGACTGAGATCAGAAGTCAGTAAAAAAATATCTCGAAAATCACTATAAATTTTATTCGAAACATTCTCGGAAATGAATGAATTAATTATGAAATTTGGATTCCAAATTAGATTTCCTTATTTTTTAAATTTATTTAAAAAATATTTGGGGCCCATTGGAAATTGAAAACTTTTAAATATAGGTGGTACAATTTCTATATAAGATGACTTGTTTAAGTCAAACATCAGTTATTATGCAAGTTAATATTTCATGAAAGAGCCAAAACCATCACCATTTAGACATACAAAATTCGGCTATCAAGTTGCCTATAGCGAAATTGTCATCATTCGATAAGAATAGACAAGGATAGTGAACAGTTAGTAAGGGTAGAGTTGAGTTTGTTACTAGTATGAGAGACAAAAAGAGTATCGTTCCTCCTCAAAATTTTTTTGAAATACGTCCATACTCTCTTGACATTAAATTCTCTACAAATTCTTCAATGAATAATATAAAGTTCAATTGTGCCAAAATTAATATTAAATTTGGAATTAAAAAATTCAATTTCGTATTGGAAATCAAAAATATTGTTCTCTATTTGTACATTATTTAATAGAAAATATAAAAAATTACAATGAGATCTTAGATTTTAATAAAAATATAATTAAATTCTTAATATTTAATTTCTTTATTAAAAAATTTCCCTGAATTAAATAATGGGCTCCCTTGCATAATTCAACAAAAAATAATTATTCAAATTTAAAATTATCTACACTAATAATTTCAAATAAATCACTTTACATTTTATTTTAAATTATTTCATTTAAATTAAATTTAAATTTTATAAAATGAATATTTTGAACACGTTTTACATAAAAAATATTGATTTAGTGTGTTCATAAAACTCAAATGTTTTGCATATTGCTTTTTTTTTTTGCAAATTTAAAGAAGAGAGAGAAAATTTGAAAAAATATACGATTATTGTGAGAAAATAAAGAACACATTCAATAAATATTTATTTTTATTATACTAAAAAAATGTTTTTATGTCCTTTAAATCTGCATAAAAATTTGTTTTTTACATTTCTTTTATCGTATTTATTTTAAAAGCTTTTGAATTTTTGATTTGATTGTTCTTTAATATGTGCACGAACGAAACAAAAGAATTATTGAATTAGTAATGGCATAGTCAGAGTGAAAAAAGAGCTTGTAAAGCAGCACATTTCTCTCTCTCCAGAAAAATTTCAATTATTAAAAAACTGGTAATATTTTCATGTTACATTCAAATATTGCATACTTATAGGATGAAAAGAAAAAAATAAAATACATTCAATGATTAATGGGTAAAAACGAATTTTTACAGTTATAAATTTTTTGAAAACAACACATTTACCGTTATCTTCTTTTTTTTACAGAATTTCAATAGAAGTTTTTTTTTCAAGAACATAATTTTGCCGAAAATTAAAATTTAGCCAATTTTTGTGGAAGTTGTAGATTGAGTAACAAAATGCAATATGGTATTTACGCAAACTGTTAATAATGCAAGTCTGAAACTTGTAATCTAAATTTGAATCGCCATATTACATACTCATATTTGTCCATGCTTCTTCAATGTAAAGAAATAGAACCGCTTTCTTGTCGAACTTACGAAATTTTAAAAACGCTTAATGATTTTAACGCAATTATATTTTATTCAATTAACAAATTAAAAACAGCAGGAGAGAGAGCGTTGTTCTAAAGAATTATCTCATTGTGATTTTCCTTTGTATGAAGATTCACTGTCTTTTTTATAGTAAGCAGAAATTTGGTAAACAACTGCTTGAAAGCGGTATTAAAAAATGTATTAAAAAATGTATTAAAAATTGCAACAGTTTAGAAATTCATCATTGTATTTAGCATTTATGTTTTACATTAAAAAAAAATAATGCAAATATAATTTTTCATTATCGCACAGTACAATTAATTGTAAACATTCAAAGTCCAATGTGCCCTTTATTCTAGATATACTAATTAATACTTATAATAAAATATTCATTCATCGATATGATAATAAATACATATATGAAATGATGTGTAAATGCATACATATATACATATATGTTATGTGCTAATAAATAATATTGTAATTCATTAATTTTTTTTTCTATTTTTCTTAAAAAACTTATAAATATTGATTTTATATGAGAAATTATTTCAATATTACATTATCGGTGCATAGCAGTATAAAATTATAAATCATATATAAAAAAAAATTTAAATTATATCAGTGTTGAAAATTTTTTAAAACATCTATAGCTATGAGAAAATCAGCAATATAAGTTCCAAACTCAGAAAATATTTTATCTATGTATATCTATTTATATAAGACAGCAGTGCTATCAAATGCATTATTAATATTACATATATACAATATAATAAAATTTAGTATAACAAGAGAAAGAGATGAGTAAAAGCAATTTTAAAATAGAAATGCTTTCATAGAGAGGGAATTCAGGAAATTGATTTGATAGCCCGTCATCGGGCGACAGTCGTAATTTTTCTTAAATATTTTTGCTTGCGATTAAAGAAATATGACATTAAAAGTGAATTTGTTGAAATCCTTCGCCCGTATATTCTATTGCAAGCAATATAAAAAGATATTCCGAATTTATAAAGGCAGTAAATTTTATTGTGCTAATAATAACATTCAAGTAAGATACTGCAATTAAATACAATAACATTTTCTATACAGAATGGGCCGCGCCGCAGTCGTATGTTAGTTCAATATTTAGTTTATCCACTGCACGAACATTTTCGAAAAAAAATCAAAAATAAAATAATTCGGGTTCGTTCCCATCGTCGGGCGCCAGTGGAAATTTTTTTATATTTTCCGTGCAACTCAGGAAATATTGCAGTTGAGGTGATTGTTGTTAAACCATTTCATTGCTTAATTAGCTAAAATTCCGTGGGGATGTTTAAACAATAAATACTCTGAATTTTGATAGAAATATGGTACAGCACAATAATATTTTTGAAGGAATATGTTCTTCAATAATTAGTTTTATTAAAGCACGAGTATTTCTGACGAATAACAGACACAAACCTCATGTGTTTCCAAAATCGAATGACGTATAGTTGTTACCCATACAATATGTTGACTGCAAATAAGTCAGAAACAAAACGATAGGTGTCTCACTCTCTTTTTGTGAGGCATTCCTTTTTTACTCCTCTATAATATAAAATGAATTTTTTTTTGCAAAATTTCTTTTGATTAAAATTTATAGTGTTATCTTTAATATCCTTAAATAAACTTAGGGTCCATAATATTATCACATCACGCTATGCACAATATATATATGTATGTATATATAAAAAATATAAAATTTATTTTATGGAAATTTATATGCTATTAAGAAATTTCAATAAATTTATTATTTATGAATAAAAACAGAGAAAAAAAGAGAGACAAAAACTCCAAAGGAGGATATAATTTAAAAGGATACCTTATTATCAAAGAAGAGCAACAGAAAGGATAATTTTTTGTTTTTACTCATGCATAAATATATAGGCAATAGGGACTTTTTTTTTCTTTCTTTTATATAAATTGTGAACGATAACTAATTATAAATTAATTGTGCACAAGTTTTTCTTTTCATTTATTTTTCTTTATATAAATTAAAAGGATATATTGAAAATAATTAAATTATATTGTTATATGAAGTGTATAACATGCCCTTTTAATAAATATATATATAGATAAAACTATACGTATATGTATATATAAAGTGTTATTTAATTTTAATTAGTGTCGTTTTAAAAGTAGAAAGTATAAAATATTAAAAGTTAATTGTGTTATTGAGGCATCATTTTAATATTTTACCTTTATTGAAATTTATATTTTTATAATAGACACATGATATGATAAAACAGTATGGGTTCATTTAATATAAAATTTAAAGATATTGGAAATATATTCCTCTTCTATTTTGTATAATAATTAACACAAAATTGTAGATGAAATAAAAATTTGAATATATTACAAAATAATTATAATTTAATTGATATTAATAATGGTATTGAAATAAATTCCGAATCATTTGTCCCCATACCGCAAAGGTCATCTTTTAACAATTAAAGTCGAAAATAAAGTACACAATTGCCATCTATTGTTTATTTGCAAAATTATTATCAAAATTCTCAATATGAGAGAAATAATCAGCTGATCCGTACTCAAAATAATTAAAATTATTTAATTTACAATTTTATTAAAATTGGATAAATTGAGCTGATTGATAAAGAAAGTGTTAAATGAAATAAAACAATACAAATCAGCAGATTAGGATGACTGTACTTGTGTATTGCTGTTGACCTACTTATTGATTGTTGATATTAAAATGCCTTATGGAGTAGTCATGGCGATAATTTGGCGAATTGAGATGACTGTAATTGTTTATTATTGTTGAACTACGCTGACTTAATACAGCAAGCATAGTTCTTTTTAAATCTCTTAATTTTAAATTAAATTAACAAAATTTTACAAAATTTTACTCTCTATATCAGAAAATATTTAATTTCCGGTTGAAGATATTAGCTAATTAAGTTTTATATATATATATATAAATTAATCACATAATAATTAATTGAATTTAGTTAATTTATTAGCTAATTTTGTTTTTAATTTTTTTTTTAATTAAATTTCTCTAATAGCAATATAATATGATTAACTAAGCTTTATAATTCGATATCAAATAACTCACCTATCATTGATGATCTCAAACATATTATTTAAATTTCTATTATTAATATCATTATCATTATTATTATTAGCATTATTATTATAAGAAATTACTTCATCATTTCGTTCAGATTCTTCCATAATTTTATTATTTTTTTTAATAAAAAATCAATTTTAGAATTTCGTTTATTTTTGTTAGTGAATTTTGTTATACTTTCTTATTCAAAGAAAAAAATTTAAAATCACCAATTAATTTTCGTTGTCGCTGTTTTTTTTTCGCTCAATTTTATAAAATACAAGAAATATGATAAAATTTCTTTTAAAATTAAAAACTTTATTTAATTATTTTAAATTTTAATTGATTTGTTGTTGGTTTTCAAAATTTAATATTAAAATAATCAAAATTTAATGGTTCGAGATTAAATTTCATACAATACTAAAAAAAACACACAAAATCAACAACAAATTTTTGTATTGTATTTCTCGATAGATATTACTTAATAAACATTGAGACCTCTCAGTTCTGATCACATTTAAATTATAATAATAATTATTTAATACACAGAGAATACACAAATTCGGACAATACAAAAAATGTATAACAGAAAATTACAAAAAAAAAATATTTAGATTTTTGTGTTTTTTAGAGAGAGGATGTCAGTCGATTGCAATACGAATTGTTACTAAAATCTCGGTATACTAAAAATTATGTATGAGAAATTTATTTAACAGTAAATCCAGAATAATTTATTTTTTTTTCTCCCATTTATTATTATTTTATTATTGTTATTGTTGTTGTTTAATCGCCTCTTTTTTTTTCTCATATTATTTTCAAAGCTGATTAAACAAAAAAAAAAATTTAGTGTGATTATTATTTTAGTAAAGTATTTTATGTAAGTTGCAAAATCAACACGACAATAAACAATAATACAAACTATTATTATTATTTACTATTACGTATATAATTTGTAGAGATTGTAGAGATTATCATGTCATTTGGTGATCATTAACACTACACATATATATAAACTATAAGAATAAAAATAGATTAAATAAATTTTTTTACATAAAAAGATAAAAATTTTAATTGATAATGACTGTAAACTGTTAATAATCTGGAAAATCTAGAAAATATTAAAGGTGAAAAATAAGAGGGACGGGAAAGTAAGAAAATTAAAATTATTGTCTATTTTATAATAAGACAGACATTCTTTAAAATAATTCATTGTAATTGGTGAAATTAATTGTGGCATCAAAGTTCTTATAGTCGGGCGCCATTAAAAACATTTATATAAGTATATTAGGATTTAATGTTACCGCTGAGTTAATTGAAAGTCACTATCTAATGTGAATTATATAAACAAATTAATTCTAAAATTCATGGATATAATTGGAAAGTTGGAAAATTATGAACCTTTATTGAGCAGAGCAGAGGTCATGAGCAATAATACTATTTTACTATTTTTCTATCAAAGTCTTGTGAAAATCAGGTCTCCGTTTTATTATCCGAGTATAATTTGGTTTATCTGACCATTGGTGCAGTGGTTATGGCACCGGTCCTCTAACCGAAGGGTCTCGGGTTCAAACCCCGGTCAGGTCACTATAAAAATTATATTCAATATTATTATAACTTAATATACAATACTAATAAATATTATACAAGTAATTTTCAAATATTCGTAATATTCCATATTAAAAAAAAAAACTAAGAAAAATAAACAGTAAATATTAATAACCTCAAATAATTAATGTAAATAAAACTACGGCAGATTAGTCACCTACCTAGTTAAACTCTATGACGCTATGAAACTAGTGCATGAGAAATCATGCACTAGCCCTATGCTCCTTCTAGGAGTGAATAAGGAGAAAAAAAAATAATTTGGTTACTTCAATCATCAAATAGTTAAATGGATCTATCTATAACATTTTATAATCAATTTAATTATGTCACACAGCTCTGATGCCAATATGAGCATTATCTGACCCCATGTAGGGCGCCACTTGTTTATTAATCATTGACCGTGATTTTTGTTTAATAATTTTAAATAAATAAAATTTTATAATACTTTATATTAGGCAACAGAATAAAACGGATCTTAATAATGAGGGTCAATCATTCATGTAAGTTCTGGATTGATTTTTATATTTTTATTTACATACATATGAACTAATAAAATGATTCATAATACCTTCTCTTATTTTTTAAATTTATACAACTAAAGTTCATTAATTCAAATGGGAACAAACAATAATAATATAGTGAATATTTTTTTTTTGAGTTAAATATGATAGGAGAGAAAGATAAAGCGCATCGAAAAAATTATCAACAACACAATTTTTTTTTTACATATTATGTACAAAGATGATTTATATGTACATATTTATGTACATTTATATACAAAGTGACGAGATCAAAACAATCATGTGAATAAAAAACAAAAGCACATTATGTCTAAAGTCTAACCTTAATTATTACTCATAATATTTATGGGGTTGTTTAAGGGGCATGTATATAAAGTTTATTATGGAAAATTACTGTTACACAGCAATGCAGCAATAATACATTGGAAATATTAAGAAACTAAAGCAAAAATTTAGTACACATTTTAAATTTAAAATTTATTCCAAATGATTTTATTTTATGTGGTAGCTTTATATAACAGTTTGTTACAAAATGTTATGTTTTATATAATTAATCTATATTGTGAATTGCCTAAATTTTTAATATATATTTTAGGAACAACAAAAAATACTGTGATGACATTAAAATTATTTTTAATTTTTCAAATATACAAGCATATTCGAATATGCGCCACTGTATAAATACCCTGCACATCGCTATAATATTTAAAGCGATATACAACGTATGTCGTTTATATGTATAGGTATTAATTTGATATTAAAATTATGTAATTTTTAATTATACAAAAAAAAAAAAGAAATTATAATTTTTGATATAATGCCAAATTTTCTAATATAAAATTTGTATGTTGTGGTATGGCGCTGCATTGTGATACTTGTTTTGTGTAAATGCCATCAACTGTCATTATTAACATTATTTTTTTTTTATAAATTACAAACCCATATATTTTAATGTGCGACAGTAAGGTTTGTAAATGTATAAGGTGATGATTCTTTAGGGAGCACAATATTGCATTCCGTATTTTACAGAGTTAAAAATGGTTAGAACTGCTTGCCAAAGAAGTGAATGTAAAAACTCAATGGTTTCCTATATATACAGCCATTTTTGTTAACATCCATTCCAAGAGGAGTAAGATTATCATTCCAAAAGACTCGAGGGGATTGTTTGAAATTTTTTCTTACGTATATTTTTGGAAATAGACTTTGTACTAGTTTAAATCTCAATTACATTTTAATAAAAAAAGCTGCCATTTCAAAATAGGCCAGTTGCGCAATACACAGTGCCGGATCTGCCATATTTACAAAGTAGGCAATGTGCACCGGAAATCAGGGGCGCAACAATTATGTTCAATGTGCAATGTTTATTGTATATTGTTCACTGTTTTAAAATTGGAAGGTCCACTTTTTGGAAACCGTGTAGTTCGCCGAACAAGTCACAACCGTTACGACAATACGTTATAAAAAATATGATGAAAATACAATTTTTAATACCACATACCATAAATTTTTGACATGTGACTGTGGTATTCTAAAGTTTTGTAAGGTATTCAAGTAACATTCAAATATTTTTCAAAAATTTTAATGCCAACCTCAAAAAAATGTTTTTGTTTTTTTTAAAAATTTATAATAATATTATAAATTAAAAGTTCATTGTTTTATTTTGATATTTTGCCAAATTAAGAATTAAAATAATTAGAAAAAAATATTTGTTAACAAATTTTTATACAAATACAGTTTCTAATTGTCATAAAATATTCGGAAAACTTGGAAACTTTGAAGAATATTTCTATAGTTACATATATGTATAGATAGGCTGTAATTTCTATAAAATACCCACGCATACAGATTCACAAACATCACAGAAAATTTTTGCAACACCACGTTGTTCAAATTGCCATACTGATATTGACTAATTATTTCCAAAATCTAGCCGACTTTTCACGAAAACTAAATAATTGGTAGAATTTCATAAAATTTTTAGAGTCGAATAATTTCAAAAAAATTTGGGAATAAATTAGTTGAGAATTAGCAGCCAATTCTCATTTTGATTTAAATTCAAAAATCCCTTCCAATACTGAGCAATATTCTTGCTCAAATTCAAAATAAATAAATTATAATCAGATTTGATTCACAAAAAATATTAAAAGTACATTAAAATCACAATGAAATTTATTAAGAAATTTTTATAGATTAAGCTGGAAAAAAAGTCAATATTTATTTAAAAAATTAATTTTTTAAAATACAATGTAATATTTTTTGTTTATTTTTCATTCCAGTATAGTGTCTGCCTAGGCTATATTACAATATAAAATTTAAAAAATGAATAGAATTTCCTCTTATCCTCTTCGATTCCCATAATTCATTTAATATTTTCATATTGTGTATATAGCATATTTGTATATTGTGCTACATAGGCATCACTACATATACGGAATTCTTTTCCTGAATTTCTACATTCATATATATATATGTACATTAATTTCTATACAAATCAAGGTATTTTATAATATACCCTCATACTATCTACATAAACACAGTTTTGCTTCTATTTGCTTTAACAAAATCACTAGATTCATTATAAAATATGATGTGCTTTTTAAAAATTTTTTTCATATATACGAAAATTAGAATATGAGAATAAAATATTTGCGAAAGGTCATTCATAATAAAACCAGATGTGCTTTATAAAGCACACAATATTATGTACATATGAGTAGTCAAAGCGAAAACTATAAAATATTTAACACTTTTTTTCTTTACACACAAAAAATTTCGCATCCATTGTACATATGAAATTATAAGAGGGTGCCAAATGTAAGGTTTCATGTGATTGTTGTTCTTTAATTCAAAAATTAAAAAAAAAAAAACATTCTATGAGCATCCCATTTAGGAAATTTTTATGAAAATTGCGTTCTCATATGCTTGTTTTATTCGTGAATTTGGTACGGATATATAAGTTTGTATGTATATAGTACTACGTATATGACTTATGTGCACATTCATGTTACATATATGGAAAAAAATTTCGGATTATTTATTTTGTTATACTGAACTTTTTTGAAACCGGAAAACATAATTTTTGTTTTTTCCTATATCTACATGTTAACAATTTTTTTTTTTAGTTTATTGCGGTATAACAAAATTTTCGCCAAATTAATTATATATATATATATATGAAATGATGAGAAGATTATTGTTGCTGATTCATTTTGTTGACCCTTTTGTTTTAATAAATAATTTTATATAAAAGTTTAATGAATTTATAAAATTAAATTTCAAATATAAATTAAAAAGTCATTAAAGTTTAAACATTTTAAGCAGTAAAATTTTATTTGAAGAATGGAAACTTTAGAATTATAGAAAAATTCATTTAGAAAGTAGGAAGAGTTTGTCTTTAATCTGAAGTTATCTAACATAAATAGTTTATAATAATCCAGTTATTGCTTATATTATAATTTTATATCAAATTTCCAATTTAATATTGGATTTTGCTTTATTCTCCCATAATATCAAATTAAAATTTTAAATTAAATTTAACTATTTAAAAAAATATTTAAAAAATTTATAATTATTTCATATTTTTCTGTTATACTAGAAAAGTATTAGTGTTAAAGATATTTAATTTATTCTTATCGCAATGAATATGATTTTTACTAAAATGTTTAAGAAAATTAATATTTTTGCATACTTTAAGGAGAACTATATAGAAAATTATTAGAGTCAAAATTGCATATACTCGCAATATTCAAAGAATTATTGTTGCTTTTACTTGAAATAAATAATTAATAGTAAAGTAATAAATTAGATTCACAAATGAAATTTTATTTTTTCAATAAAAAAACACTTAAAAAAGTGTTATACACTTAATATTTATAGAAATAATTTAAATTTTAAATTAATATAAAAAATGATTTTACATAAGATAATTTTGATAATTTTGAATAATTATGCATGCGGCTACATAAACTGTACGACAGTTTTGTATCGAAATTATATGCATAATGTGTATGTATAATATTTTTATGGATAATTGTGTTATACAGAAAAAAAAATTAGCCTATTGATTTGAGAACTAAATGTTGTTACTACGAGACTGCTGTGAAATTTATTGTCCAGCAAGCGTACATTCCGAAAAATTAATTGATCTATTAATTTTCGAGGTACACTTAGTGTCAGTTGTCTTAAATTAATATTACTTAGGAATAAGAGCAGTGAATATCATATGTACCAGAACCAATTGTGAGAATCTTCTAATGTAGGTAATATTTGTATGAATGTATGGTTGTGTAGTCTTTATGCAAGGTATCCTTTATTTTATTTGTAAATTTTTTTCTCAAAATATTTAAAAAATCCTTCTGAAAATTTTTTTAATATCTTTGCTGTTTTTTGTTTTTTTTTCATGCCTTTGTTTTCTATTGCCATTTTTTAAATTTTCTTAAACTAAAATTGTTTTTGAAGATCTTTTACCGTACTTCTTTTTATTTTAACGATTTTTTTTCTTGCAGCTCCGGTATTTCATTTTCAAAACAAAATATAAGGCAAGAAAAAAATAAAAAACTTTTATTTTTCAACTGTGTTTCATAGAAATTAGTTGTTATGCTCTTAAACTATAAAACAGAAAACACAAGACGTATTAGAAATTATTCGCCAGATTTATAACACAGCTAGGCTTTTTCAAAGCTCAGCTGCCACTGAACAGTTTGTAATTGTAAATGTTGTTTCTAACAATAAAAGTGGGAACAAAAGACTCCTGTTGTGTCGTTGGAACAAAATATTATCGGCCTAAGTCCTCTCAAGGAAAACGGTCGCGTTTATTTTAACATTTTAATATTTTGTCACAAATTTTTTTCTTTGCATTTTTATTAATATCGGGGCGTACAATAAGAACTTATTAGTTGACATTGCCTTTCCTACAGCTTTCAAAATAATTTATTCACGTAACAATTACCGTAGAGTGGACATGATCAACTATATATTTATCCTTGCTTTTTCTTTTTGTTTCATATCGTATCTCTAATATAAAATTGAATGTTTGGTATGTAAATGTATGTATATGTATGTAAAGTACATAGTTAATGCCGTAAAAAAATAAAACTAGGTTAATGTATTCATACCTTGAATGCAGATTTTTTTTTGTTTCTATTTTTTTTTTCAATTATTTTATCTTTTCTTTTTCTTCTTCTCCAATTTGCGTTTTTTTTTTTATTCTTAAAGCATGCATTTACATTCATGGTTGTTTGTATATCTAAATCTAAATTATATTTTCAATAAAATTACATTACATACAATAATTATTTAATATATACATACATACATACACAAACAAAGGAAAATAGAAGAGAATACGGAAAATGAAATGAGAAGCACGTGTAAATTTGTTTTTGATTCAATTTGCTATTGCTGCAATGCAAGAGTCAAATTAAGATATTTGGCATTTAATATGTACACGTACACAAATAGCAGATATCCTTTATATTCTCTTATTTTCACAAATTTTTTTTTTTTCGAAAATTTAAGTTGTATACATATTTACTTATAAAAAAACAGAATAAGAAAAATTCCTAGAACTAAATGAAAAATAACTTTTATCATGCTATAAAACCATAAATTATTCAAGGATTTGTTTTTTTGAAAAATAACTGTTATACTTTAAAGAATATTGATTGTAAATAATTGAAATTGACTTAAATTAAATATTTTCAAGAAAACTTTCGAGAATTATAAAACTATAAATGACTGTTTTGCAATTAAGAAATTGCCATTTTTAAAGAATTCGCGTGAAGTGAAACTGTTATACGAAGGATCTAAATTGTGAGAGTAAATATTTGCGTTGATTGAAATTGAAATACTTTATTTTGAATTCTCTATAGAATTTTAAAAATAAATTTGTTTTTCGAATTCAGAAAAATTTTTGTCTTCATTGTAGTTCAATAATGTGAATCATGATTTATAAGATTTAATTATTATATAACAGAGTAAATTATATGAGAGAACACAATCCGTATACTAATAAAATATTTATAAAATATTGGAAAATTGTTTCTCATTAAAAATTAATATTAATTTTGCTTCATAGAATTTTCTCTGGTTCATATAAGAGGTGAGAGTGAAGAAATAAATACAACAGAATGAATCCTGGCTGAGGCAGTTCATTCTCAAAAGCGACACAATATTTCATATCAACTTTTATATTTTCAATTTGTTCATATTCAACTTCAAAGTCTCTCTAATATATTATAAATCAATGATTGTAAAATAGTTCACAATAATTTGTATTCACAATAATTTCAAAAATTCTGAAATAAACTGTTATACTGAAGGTAATTCTTGTAATATCTAATGAAAAATTAGATTCTAAATTATTTCATGGAAATTTATACAATTCTTAAAGTTCTAAATGATTTATTTATATACTAATTACTAATTAGTATTTAAATTGAAATATAGATGGAATTTCATATATGTACGTATACGTAAATTAAATATTTTAACATGATATAAATTGTGTATAATAATTATGAAATTATAAAGAAATTTAAAATGACTCAGTAATGAAAATTAGTTTTTTGTTTTTGTTTTTAATGAAAATACTTAAGGCTAAAATTATTACAGAAATAATTATTTCAAAATAATATAAAATTCATCTTCTGTAGAATACAATAAATCCCCTATGGGTGAAATATTCATAAAAAATGTTAGTCATAATTTTAAAATTTCCTAAAACTACATAAATATTTTTATAGGAAAAATTATATGTAATAATAAGGGTTGAGGGAGTAAAAAATTTCATCACAAAAACTATTTTACGTACAGAAAGGAATTCTGTCACTATCTTTCTTTCTCTGCCCACATTTTTAGCCTCATATCGCTTTCAATTCATAGAAATTAAAATTAAAATTGAAATTAAAATTGCTTGTAACAAAATATTTTTAAGGGTTTAAAAAAAAAATTCAGAAATTGCTAAAATTTTAAGACTTGTATAACACATAAGTGTTATGGTTTTCGATAAAATTAATTGAGAGATCATTTATATAGAAATTTCTGGAGTTATGTTTAATATTCTGCCAGTTTAGGAAGGTCAAATATGAATTACGTCCATATAGAGAAGAGATTTGAATTACTACAGTCTTATTGAGCCCGGTTGCCGGATAAATCAAATTAAAGTTAAATTTGAGCTTATATTTTTTTTCAACCACTCAAAACCAATACGTTTAATCCTGATTTGGTATTGTAATTAATTTAATTCTTTTAATTTCTCTCAAATTTTTTTAAAGTATGAATGAAAATTTTAAAGTATGAAGTATGAAATCGCTTTTCATACATTAAAATATTTATTTAAACATTGAATTAGATCATGCTATAAAATCAATCTAATTGTAATAAAAAAAAAAATATAATTTTTTCTGCTTACAATAAAATAATCAACATTAATATTTAATCGTAAAATATCATACATAATATGTCATACATAACATATCATACATAACATATCATACATAATGTATTAAATCAATTTAATCTATGTTGTATATATATACTCGTAAGTTGTAACAAATTGATGGCTGTTACCGAAATTAAAAAGTTGTTATCCATTTTATTCCTACATACATATATTTATATTATGTATTTGATTTGAATATTAAAATATTAATAATAATTTTAAACTGTTATTCATTCAATATTATTACACTATACCCTAAATATATTTAAAATAAACAATTTAAGTTCTATTCATATACACACAAACATACGACACACAATGTTGTCTTGTATAACAGACAACATTTAAGAATCATTTTTATAATTTTATCACAATTTTTTATTTTAATATTCGGAACGTACGACACAATATAACATAAAAATGTAGGTGTTATATAGAACATTATACTTACTTGTATAATAAAAATAGAAAAATTGAGTAATTTAAAATGATCATTAAATCATTTTTTTTTTTATTTTCTATACAGAATTCTGTTGAATAAAATGTTAAAAAAAAAAAAGACGCTTCACGAAAAATAACATACATACTGTGTATATCCGTTTGTATATCAGTGTATAACAAATAAATTGTTGTGATTTCACGTCATTCTTGTTTAAAACGAAAAATCCAAATGATATACAAAAGAGTGAAAATATTCAATTTGATTCAAATTAATTTCACATAAATAATATTTTTATTGAAATTTACACGTACATTTTTGTTATACATATATGTATATTAGTTTTAAATCTGGGTAGATTTATACACGTGTACATATGTAATAATAAATTTGTTCATATATTATTTGCACACGTATTAAAATGTACGAGTGTACATGAAATCGAATTTTTAATAAAAAGAGAATTTGTTTAGGGTCGTATGAGAAAAAGAAAATTTTTTATGATTTTGTGTTGTTTTTTTTCTTGGAAAATGTCAAATACATTTGAAATTTTTTTTTTTATTTTATTCAAAAAATTTAGAAATTATTTTAATTATCTATATAGTAATTTTTTATTCACATTATTTTTTATTTAGTTTTTATTTAAATTTTAAGAATTTCGATGAACTAAAATATTTAAATTTAAAAATGACAATGACCCAAAATTTCTTTTATGGTTCATAGGGTAAAATGTAAAAAAAAATTTTTTTTTTTGAAGAAAATAAAATAATTTTTATTTACGGATCTTTAATAACTTACAATTTGTAATTAATTTATAAGTTCATTTATAATACTGAAAGAATTCTTCAATTATTTTTCAATTTAATCTTTCAAATATAATAGTTTTTATGAATACTTAGGGTAACTAATTTTTGAGTTTCATAGTACAGTTATATACAGTTGTTAATTTAAATTCAGCTGGATTGGATATGAGTTGCTGAATTTAAATTAACTTTCGGAATAAATTTTCGGAATTAACTTTCAAAATTGTCTGACTACATCATGGAGAAGCTCTAAAGTATATTTTAATATTGTTTTGTTATACGAACATGTGTAAGACTTACAATTAAAATAATTAAAATTTTTAATTTATTAATTTATAGCTTTTAACTATATAGTTGTATAGCTCATTAACTTTGATTCAAAAACTTTTTAGGAAAACGTCATAAATAATTATGCAAAACTGTTATATTATAATTTATTATGATTAACTATTATAATTGTAATAATATTATAATGTAATTATGTCTCATAAAATATTCATGTTTTTTTTTTCTCTGAAATATGAATTATGTGTACGTGTATCTTATTTACTATACCATATTGCATATAAATATTATATGGGATAGAGCTGAACATAATCTCATTATAATTTCAAATATAAGATATTATGTTTTAAGTATTCGAAAATATTTATTATACGCTAATGCTCTATTCTATTATATTGTATAAGATTATGTTAATGTTCGTTGCTGTTTTATAGCATACAAAAATTTTTCTCTTATTCACGTTTTAAAATTATTTTATTACTGTTATAATATTATTTACTGCTCCTATCCTGCATGACTCCTGTCATGATTTATTTATGTTTGTTATTATTATTTGTATTATACTTGTATAATTTCCCTTTTCTCTTCTCATTTTCTCTCTTTCCTTTACACCCTCTTCTTAAAGTATGTATAATGATAATCTTCTTATAATGTTTGCGCGTATAACAAATAATAATATAAGTAATATGTAATATTTTTCTTTTGAAAAGGAATGAACTTTTTCTGTTTACTACAACACGGTATGTGTGTTTTTACACCTACACGTATTTTTTATTATTGTCACTTTTTTTAAATTCATTTGAATTGAATATTTTTTTTTTGTTTGTTTCAAAAAGAAAGTATTCCATTTTTTCATTTTTTTCATAAATTTTTCTCTGAATCATGTTTTTTTTTTTAATATACATAAGGCGTAAAGTACGTGTGAAAGAAAATAAATCTGTTAAATGTGAAAATTGAATAAAGAAGTCCATTGAAAAATATGTTTTGAGAAAATGTTGAAAATTTTAAATATGCTTATAACGCAATATGTTTGGAAAATATTTTGAAAAAAAAATTTATTTTTTTAAAGAATGAATTCTTGTTTTTTATGCTCATACATAATTTTTATAAATAGAGCTATAGGGGTATGCATAGTAGGTGCCTATAATTATGTATAACACTTATACGAAATAGATGACGACGACGCCCCTTTGCATTTGTCATTAAAAAAAAGTTTCAAAATGAAATATTTGTGAAATTTTTTTCCAATTTTTCTTTTTCTTGTTTGTAACAATATTTTTTAAATTTTATTTATAATTTTTAATAATTAAAAGTAATAAAGATTAAAAAATTAAAAAAAAAAAATGCTAAAATCTGAATGAAATCTAAAATGTGTTAAAATGCTTTTAGTGTTTTCTTATATTCTACAAGTCTACACTACAATTCCCGTTCTCTCCAACTCTACAACATTATATGAGTTAGCATGGCTATTAGACAAAATGCGAAAATGTACATATACAAATAATTAATTTAAATGTGAAAATAATGTTAAAAATCACTTAAAAATTAATTATTTTTAATGGTTTTTAACGATGTCATTTAAAAGTTGTGTATAATAGATAGGTGTATAAGTGTCTACATTAATATTCATGTAGAAAATTAATGTTTAAGGCTTAATACAATGTAGGTGTTAAATTTCAATTTTCTCAATGGAAGAATGGAAAAATTTTTAAAAAAATTAAAAATAAAATATTTCAATTGTAGTCTTTATTTAAAATATGTTTAAATACATATATCAATTCGAGTGTGCACAATTTCACCTATTTAAATCTGTTATACGGAATATTGTCATTAAGAATATTTTAATGAATTTATGACTAGCAATTGAAATAAGCAATTTTTATTAAAGAATTATTGTAAAATATTAAAATTACTTTGAAATTTATTCCGAAATATTCTAGTATACTAGCAGTATATTTAGAATTTTTATTGAAGTAGAGGAAAATCACGTATAATATTTGTAATTCTAGACCAGCAGCCCTAATAAATCGAAAATCGTTCCACGAAATTTGAATAACATAATAAGGCCCAAGATCAAATTAAATTTTTTAATAATTTTAAATTATATGCTCAGAATTTAATTAAAATTTGCTTCAAATTACTGAAATACGACTATAATTGAGTTCATTATGAATTTATTAATGTTCTAATATTAATAATGAAATTTCTAGTTTGTGTAGAAGTACATCTCTATGAATACAAAGCCCAATATCACCTAATTTTTTAAATTATTGATGTAAAATGCATTTGTCAATTAAGTTTTTGGCACAATTTGTAATTTTTTAATACGAAATAATTTCTAAGGTCTATTTTTTTTTCATTTTCTGGGATGTTTATTTGAGAAATACCGAGTTATATTAAATTAATGCACGAAGGTATTGTGTTTACTAGTTGCGATACGAGAGGTATTGCAGAGAGATAAACCGTTTAATCGTAATTCTGGAGGTAATGCTGTGCGGTAATGCGTTTAGTTGTAGTGCTGAAGGTAATGCTGTGAGGTAAGACGTTTACTTGCAATCCGGGAGGTTATGCAGTGAGGCAACACGATTACTTGTAATCCGGTTCAATTTTCAATATAATTTCAATTTAATTTTTTCAAGATTTCATAAAATTATAAATTATGCATTGATTTTTCATTATTGCAATTTAAAAGCAACCTCAAATTTTAATATTTCAATTTAATCTTATTAATTCCAAAAAAAAAGAATTATTTTATTAAAATTAATTTTAAAAACTCACCTTTTTTTATGTAAATTAAAACTATGATTTTTTCGAACACCTAAAATTTGTTCTTTTAATGTTGAATTAGAATTTTCTTTTAATTTTGTTAAATCACTTTCAGATGGTACTTTTTCAATTAAAATTCGTATACCAGTTTTATTATCATAATAATAATCTTTAAATATTGTTAATGATGGTTTTAAAAATTTCATATTATTTTCATTATTATTATTGTTTGATGAATTTATATTATCATTTTTTAAATTATTTAAAATTTCTTCAAAATCATCAATAAAATCACTTTGTTTTGAATTATGATTTGCTTTTGTTTTATCTTTTTTATTATTATTATTAACGGTAGTATTGTTACCGCCACCGCTACTGCTACTGCCACTGCCACTACTATCATTATTACCCATTACACTATTAAAAAATTTCTCTACACTATTTGTATTATTAATTTTTTCACTATTACAACTACTATTACTACTATTTGATGATGTACTTAAATTATTACTGTTAGCACTTGCACTACTACTCTTACGGAATAAACGATTAAAACTTTGTCTAATGAATGATTCACGTTTCATAATTGGTGCACCGCTACTATTGCTGCCACCACCATTACTACCACCACCAGTAGTACTTGTACTAGCATTTGAAATTAATTTCTTTTCCGTTCCCGGTGTTAATATTGAATTAATTTGTGTAGAAGATGAAGCTGGTGTTGATTTTGGTCTAATACTAGATTGCATTGTTTTGTCACGTAATAATTTTGGTGATGATGATGAATTTGATGATGATTGACTATCACTATTACAACTTTCATTTGCACTTGTATCATCATTTAATTTTTTATTTTCTTTAATTAATTTTTTATCAACAACTTTATAATAAAAATCATCTTTATCAATTGGTTCCTGATTAAATTTACCAATACAACTATATGATTTTTTAACACCAGCTTTAATTTGTGATGATGATGGTAATGCTAATTTGGTTGTAGATTTTTTTAATGGAATTTCAATATTGGAATCAGAAAAACTTGAAATTTCTTCATTATTTTTAATAATTTCAAGTTTTGTAGGTGGAATATTTTTTAAATATTGCATAACTTTAGGATCAATGTCGGTTGATATTGATTTATAATTAGAAGAATTTTCAATATTTTCATTTATTTTAATTTTATTAATTAAATTTCCATCTGGTAAGTCATTACTAAGGATTTCCTTAGCAGTTAAATCCATTTTTGATTCTTTTGGAATTTGTTTTGATATTTCATCATGTGGACCATTAATTTCATTTGGAATTTGATCATTATTTGGTTCATCAATTTTAAGACTAAGATTTTCAATTGTTTGAGTTAAATTTTCCGATTTAGTAAAATTTTCATCTTCTTTACTATAAGTAGAATTTAATCCTATAACAATTAATTTTTCCATTTTAAAATTCGAGCCTTCTTCAACTTCTTTCTGGATTTTTTCGTCTGTAGACCTTAATTTCATATCAGCAATGCCAGTATTTGAATTATTTCTTAATATATTTGAACTACTATTTGGAATTTCAGCAATAATTAAGTCTGGGTTTTCTGGAGATTCAATTTGCTGTGATGGGGTCAGAGTATCTTTTGGTATATTTTCATTATTTTTGATATCCATATTTTCATTTTTATTATTATATTCACTATAAATTATTAGTTTTAATTAAATTGTACTTTTAATGTTTTGTAATGATTTTTTGTAATAATCTAAAATTACAATTTAATAAAATTTTTGATTTAATATTAAAAATAGAGTTGAATTGCTATTTAAAAGTTCAAATATTAGTCATAGTATCGAACTGATTTGGTTGTTGCCGAATTACAATATTTTTCAATTGAAATTTATAGCATTTAAGAAAATTCAAAAATTCTTGACAAGAATAAATCTTTGTTGAATTCTATTTAATTAAATATTTCCTAATATTTGGACTAATGCAAGCACTCAGAAATCTTCAAATTTTCATTATTAAATCCTTAAATTCTAAAATTTAATCGGATTCAAAACAAATTTGCCCACAATGTTGCAACAAATTTTATATTTATAACCTTGGAAATTTAATAATATCCAAGCGGGTAATACAATCATAAAACACAAGCATAATTGAATTCACCACATTTTTCAATTTTAAATATTTGAAGGTCTATACAAGGGATAAAAATCTGCGATTTATAAACAAAATAAAAAATAATAGCAAACAAAAGAGGCAACCTTTCTTATTATTCTAATATTGCAAAATATATTAAAAAAAAATTCATTAAAAAATATATTGAATTTCAAATAATTTTTGGCATTTAGCCAACTAAATAAATATTTGAATAAATATCAATGAAAAATACGGAAATTCTAATTAAAATTTAATATTTCTATAGTTATATGTGCATGTACACGAAATTGCATTATATGCATTGTAATATTTGAAAGTACCTACGGAACTCCATTTAAAACTTCCTCGAACAAAAGATGATTAAATGAGCCCTGATGAATTTCAAAAGCTTTGTATTTTTTTCGAATCAATCAAAATTTTCTGCAAATTTTAGTTACATTTAGAGATTCAAGATCTAATATGAATATTTTAACTAATAATAAATTAATTTCAACATTAAATCAATTTTAAATTTATTCCGGTAGATGGCTGAATATATAAAATTTACAATTTAATTTTCAGTGTTATACAGGAAGGCCTACGGAAAGGCATACCAATTCGAAAACAAGCAATTCGTACCTATATCTGGCAATACGTTAGGTTTGCAATCAACAAATTAATTGCATGTATGTGAAAAAAATTACTTATTGCTATTATCAATCAACTAAACAACAATCATTTTTCTGCAGAACCGCCACTAGAAAAAAATTATTTTAATACAAAATCGATAAATATTCTTTTCAAGGTTTTCTTTAATATTACAAAAAGTTTCTTTGATTATCATAATAAAATGCGCATATCCCCCCAGTTAGTAAGTAAATAAAAATATACAACCTTTAATTAAAAGAAAACGAAATTTAACTACTTACATACACGAGTAATTAGAATTGAAACGCCAATTAAATACCAGCAATGGTATGCAATTTTTTTTTACCATTATGCAATTTTTGTTATCGTAAAAATTTTTTTCTAAATAAAAAAATTCTAGAACTTTTGAAAAAATGTGCAAATTTCGTTTTTAAATTAAATTATTTATAGCCTGTGAAATGAAAACTAATCAAGTTCCATGATATTAGAGTTCAACGTTAATAAATTGAAGTAAAAAATTCTTGTTATTATTGAATGAATCGAACTAATTTTGAAGAGTCACTGTACAGACTTGATTAACAAATGACATAAAATTTTCGAAATTCGGACATTAAATTCAAAAATTGGATTGACATTTTTCATTATGACGTATATTATGTCAAATTATTTATGATTATCGTCAAAATATGAATTTGTAGCTGAAGTGTCATGAATCATACCATTCGTGTCATACTAAGAATTCGTTTGTGTAATAGTTATGATTTTTGTCTAAGGCAATATTTCATAATGTTTCGTGATGTCACATGGAAACTGTCATGATTTTCAATTGTATTAGTACAGGGAATGACCTGTAATTTTTACGTACTCTATCATTAAAATGTTTCTTTTTTTTTATCAAAATATTCCAACACAATTTGAAAATATTTCCATGAAAAAAATTTTGCAAGTTCTAAATCTAAATCATAATAAAGAAATGTAGAAAGAGGTACATTCTTTTCAAAACATGTGATGACTTGTTAATTAAAAAGAAGAAAAACAAAAATGGTAGACAGTACAACAATAATAAAAAAAATATTTTTTTTTATTGCTATCAAAAACTATGATTCATTTTGTATTCAAAAATGACAAAGATATGAGAAAAAAATAAATAAAAAATCTCAAACAGGAAATTCCTCGGAGCTCTCTTTATAGAACCGTGGTTATTTTTTGTATATGTACGTGAATGTTGAATATTGTTTGAAGAGATTTTTAAAGGAAAACTTTCTGTTTTTTGTTTGATTTTCACATTATTAAATACGAACACATACGTACATATATGAGAAGTAATAAATCAAAAAATGAGAAAAGATATCATCACTCTATATGTCTGTCGTCTGCAGAAAGTCTATATGATATTTTAACAAAAAATGCGCTATTAAATCTGCGGTTCATAATAAAAACTTCCCATTTTGCTAAAAATATGAAATATTGTCTATCTTATGTCTGAGAATTAATATGATTGTTTTTTTAATTGCATTATACTACTTTTAGTTTGTATTTCAGTTTCTAATTTGAATTAGTCAAATTTGGTTTGGTTTTATGGGAGATTCCTCAATTACATACAGCAGATTTTGAGCAATATTTCGTAAAAGTAAGAAGAAAATTTTAAAATTTTATTAGATTGTACAAACAATTTCAATTGAAATTCTAAATTGTTAATTCTAAATCCCTTGTTCTAGAACTAAGAATTATCACAATTAAAATAATAACTAAAAAAAGCAACCACAAATGATTATTATTTTACGCTCATATTTAAAATCTGCTGCATCATCATTAATATTTTGTTCTAAATGACCATATTTTATACAATTAATTATTTTATACAAAAAATTTCATATATTATGAACTTTTAGTCAATAAAGTTTTAATTTGATTAAATAGATTTAACGGATATAGACATGTACATACATATTTCCTCTCTACTTAAAATATTCTTTCTTATTAATTTACACTTATATTTTAATTAAATTTAGAGCACATATTTTAATCTAATCCCAGTCTTGTACAACACAAGTTTATAATACATTCATAATTTATTCATAAATTAAGAACTCAACATACATCCATACATAATTAATTATAATCTATTACAATTAAATAGAGCGGGCTGTTATATCAGTAGATTTTAATGCGAAATTTTAAATAAAGCTTTTGTTCTAATTATTTTGTGTCATTTTGCGTCACACACACACATATTTAATATTGAACATAAAAAAGTACTGGCATCTATTTAATTATTAAGCCAATTAATTACAGAGATCAATAATCTCTTCTCAATGCGTTACATTATTGTATACCGTCAATACATTAATATAAATGTTTGAGTAGATAAAATTCAAACTTCAATTTTTACTTAAAATCACAAGATTTCTTAATATTTATTGCTCAATATAAAGCAATTTATTATTGGGTCTTTCATAAACTCATAAATTCACTTAAATTTTTATATATTCACAATATCATATGGTTGCACATATAAAGTATATAAGTATATTCAATTTTATTTTATTATTAATTTGATCTTTGCAATTCAGAGCCATGTTATTCAATCGTATCTACATACATTTCAACATATTAGCGGCACATAATTTTTTTATTGAGATCAACTTGATGCTTACTCAATAATAATTTTTATGTATTTTGTTTTTGCTTGAATAAATATGTTTGAGAAAATAAATAAGCGCAAATCAATTAAATAAATTTTGCTCTCAATCAAAAAAAAAAAAAAATGAGATCAATTTTGGTGAATAATTTTTTTCTGTGTTTTACTTTTTTTATTTTCTTTGTATTTGGTTTGGAAAGGGGCATTAACTTAAAATGTAAATAAATAAAAAGAAAATAAAAATTTAAACTATAACTTTTTTAATAATAAGCAAAAAAATTTCATATTTGAATATATATACACACATACATAAATCTATATGTACACTGAAACCAATTTGAAAAATTAAACTTCGTAAATTTTTAAAATAAGGGAACAAAATCTTTGTGGTCGAAGCAAGATGATATTAAGCTGGAGAAACCTCAGTATTACGGTTGGAATTTTGACGGGGTACTCATTATTAGGAAAGACAACAGAGAGATGGGACATTGCCGCATCAGATATATCACTTGGTTTCCAAGACGTAACATGGCAGAGGACATGCTCCACTAACCGACCATAATTTTGATTTGACAGACCTTTTTCTCTCAGTGTAGGTAATATTTTTGTGAAATTTTATTGCGTTATTAAAGAAAATTAATCCAAATAAGTTTCATATGTATCGAATCTGAAAAATATAAAGTAATGAAAGCATTAAGAATTTTATTTACAAATAATTTAAATTTAAATAAATATTTTTGCCGTTTATTCGATTGCAATAAAATATTAGGCTATCCCAAATTCAAAACCGAATAATGTTTAATTATAGAATCCAAGGATAACAGATAAGATTGTTCACTTATCGGAGAATAAATTTTATATTTGCGACCATCTAACGAAAAATTCCAGATGCACATTAAAAAATTTAGTCTAAAATTGATAAGTCGAACTTGTTTATACAACATTTCTAATTTTTATAAATTTAAAATAAGAGTGTTGTCTTTATTATCTTCTAAAACTCAAATTCTAATTTCTATTCTCATTTCTAACCGTAATTATTGAAAAAAAAAAAATGTGTCACAAGTGTTGCCCTATAGCCCTGTCTATATGATCTCAATATAAAATTAAATATTTGCGAAAAATATAAAGAGCAGCAGGTTATTTTTAATCTTTCATTGTTTTTCTTTATCTTTTTTTGCGTATATTTTTTTTATAGTCACTCAATATTTACCATGTATAACATGATGTACGTGTGAGTACTAAGTACTTAAAGTTTTCCTTTTCAATTCTGAATTGACTAACATGTATATGAAAAATGAATGGTAATGAATGACATTAATGAATAGCATATTGTGTTTTCTTTAAAATATTGTGTAGCAAATTGTGTTTCTATTAAGGGTACTTAATTTATATGGATATCAACATTGTGTAAATTAAAACTTTTTCGTGTTTGCACATAAAGAAATTAAACAATTAATTTAATCCTTAAGTGACTGATTATTGAAATTTGAAAACTTTACGAATGACGGTACGTTAAAACTATATTTTCTTGTAGCAAATTTGTCCCAATATTTTCTCGTAGTAAATTTTCTCAGAGAAAATTTTTGAGATAATTTTCATTATTTGTCATTTCTAACACGTTACTGGTGACACAATGTTAATAATAGATACTATAATACTATTTAGTAGTATTGAAATTAGTTTATATTCTTACATGGTCTGATTTACAGTGCCTAACAGAACTTTTACCAAAAGTATACCAAAAAGATTTTTTCACTATTTTCTTGTAAGATCTCAAAACCTAAATCATAAAGACCAAAAAGTTTGTTTTCATAAATTTATTTTTACGCCAGTTAAGGGTTAATGCATATTCAGATATTTATAGATTATGTTGCCATAGATGATAAAAATTTATGTGAATAGTTTAAGTTCTCATTGTTGAATATTTAAGCAAATCGTTCTCAGCCTCGAATTTCTTAAATATACAAAATAAATCAAGTAACATACGACTTTTATCACTTAAATCTTCTGAACATATTAAAATACACGCGACATTTTTGAAAAAAAAAAACGAAATTCCAAATTCTATTTTTAAAATTTAGAAATTGTTATAGTGCAAATACCACTATAAATGAATTTCAAGAGTAAGTATAAAAGGACTATTTCATTACCATATTATGGTGGCTAAGTAAAATATTTTATTCAAAGTGATAAATAAGAATTTAATGTATTAACACACGTGTATAAGATAAATTTAATTTCAATATCAAAAAATCCCTTAAAAATTTGACCTTTTGTTTTTAGAAAACTAAATAAAGAAATATTTTAGCTCGCATGTTTAATTTTTTAAGATTAAAAATTTCAACACACAAAAATAAGTATGAAGTGAGTTTATAATGAGCATAATGTGAGAAATTTTATATGTAAAGAATGTGCTGCGTAACATTTAATTTTCATTGTGGTTGAAAATTCAAGAAAATTTTATTATTCAACATTTTCATCTATTCTCTCATTTAAAAGAAAATGAGCTGTTTGAAAAATTAATTTTCACCTTAAAAACAGGTTTCTATTTCAATCAAAGAAATTGGGTTTGAAAATTTTATTAAAAATTCCTGAATCATTTTCGTGGAAAAATAAAAGTGTAGCAATGATTAACCAAATATCTTATATAATTGTGATATGGGGGCTGCATGTACATAACCATTTAAAATTTCAAAATCTAAAATTACATACATTAATAAAGGTGAAATCAAAGTTGTGTGAATTGAAAACGATATTTTAAAATTAAGTCTTGCTAATTTTTTACATTAGAATATTGTAAGCATATTTGAAAGTTGCCTTTTTTGGGTTGAGTTGCGTTACAGTAACTACAACAAATTCACGGACTTCATCAGAATGGAAATCCAAAAATAGAATAGCTTATACTGGATATTTTTATTTCGGTGCAAATGAAATGTAATATATATATTGGAGTTCCATTGAACACAGATTGAGCTACTCACTGGGTCCAATCATTTTATATGAAAGTTGCTATATATAGGTAGCTGTTCATATTGTAATTGGTTTCAAAATTTTTAATATTATTTAAATTTTATTTTTAAACTTAATAGAAAATTAAATATTTATTTTTATAATTTTCTATAAATTAATGAATAAAATCGATTTATTTTCTTTATATAGAAAAATGTCCAACAATTTTGTATAGACTACATCGGAAAAAATATCGGAGTGAATAATCAAATAAACGCATAATAACCTCATAAATTTTCCAATTTTATATGAACTTTAGTATAAACAAAATGTATAACAGTAATATAGAATATGAATTGCATATTTATTTTTTTTTTTTCATATAAAATTTAGTAATTGATTTTATATACATTTTTTTGCATGCGTGATATACAAAAGAACCGTAAATATATTAATAAAAACTTTATATTGCTCACATGAGTATACTTTTACAAAAATATTCTTTGTTCAATGGCTCTTAATACGAAATGTAAAATTTTTAAGAAAACTAGGAATTGTTTGCCAACACAGTTGATTTTCTCACAATAAACGAGGAAGCTTAGATTTGCATCGAGCAAAATGCAAACAAACATAAAGTTGCATCGAACTACAATTAAAATGTTCGATGAACTGATTTAAATTCTGTATACTCATGTGATCAGGCACACTGTGATAAAAATAGGTCAAACGAAAATTTAAATTTTAAATTTAAATATCGATTATTAATAATAAATTAATATTCTTCTTGCCATAATGTACAGTTTAATTGAAAAAAAGCTTTATAATAAAATTTGTATGAACATAGGGATCATACATGTAAATTGCGTATGCACATTTGTATTAAAACAGGCACAATATCAAATATGCTAAAATATTGCATTAAAAATATTTTATAAATAGAAAGTTTCTTTTTATAAAATTACAACTAAGTATGATATGGAAATTGTACACGTATGTTTTACAAAAATAATTTCCAGAATTTTTAATGTATTATATCAATTTTATTGTTTAATAATCAAACATGTAACAAGTGTAACTAAAATAACTATACGCATGTAATGTAATTCTATATAAGTATAAGAAATACAAGTATGTATAATAGATATAGTTACAAATAGTTACACATATTGGAAGTATTACATTATTAATTCATATGTAGTACTAAATATACATGTATAACACTTAAAATGTATTATTTACATGTACTTTTTAAACTTTAATAGAAAAGTGAGGTCAAGTAGGCGTTTTTCTTCATAATAATTTTCCCCCCCCCCCCCTACACTTGTCTTCTACTGTTTAAAGAACATTGAATAAAAGGTGAAATAAAAAATATTGACAGTATAAGAACCATACATAAATACGTGAATGTTAAAATATATACTGTTATAAATGTGTACATTTGTATATAATATATATGTTTGCCCTTATTAATGTATAATCAAACTGGTGTGTGTCTATGATAATATCTATAAGGTTATAACTTTATTTATACCTAATTTTAAACAAAGAACAAAATTGACTGTCATTATTAATTTGATAAAACTTGATTATATAACATTATTTTATTTAAATATTTAAAATTATTCACAAGAAATTTTAATTTACTCCTACATGCATGATGATTAATTAATTATGCTGATTAATTCTAAACGAAATTTTCCATTGTAATTATTTTGGATTCAAAGTGTAACAACATAAATACCATATGTATTACAACATTATGTATACATAGCAACATGTTTGATCAAAAATTCAGGAATGAAATTTGGACTTGCAAGGAATAAAATGGTAGAAAATAAGTTTAAAATTATCATATACTTGAAATTTGAATCAATTTGAATATTGAGATGTTTCAAACCTCTACTTTCAAAATGAGATATGAGGCCATGCTGTTATTGCTATGTCGTATATTGTGGTATTATGGGTTTACCATAAACCCGATTTGTGGAAACTTTGTGAATTATTTAAAGACTTTAAGGGCAAAGGCTGGTATGATCACAGAACAAAGATGAGTATTAATTTAGAATGAGTATTGTTCAAAGCCAGGTTTCTTTAGGGTATACATGAACCATAAATCTCCATAAAGCATGTTCAATATTACAGCTGTTTTTCGGAAATCTTGTATACCAAAAAGATGAAATCCTATATACAAGAAGTTATGAATTTTTTCATTTCAAGTGTTGTTCTGAAAGAAGAATCAAAGACCGTAATTTATTTCTGTCGATTATTTCTGCCTTTTAAAAATAAATTAAATCATATGTGAGATGAACCTACGAAAATTGTAAAAGGATCACGTATTGGTATGACGTTCTTTTTTTATTATTCTTGTTTTATTCCTCCATAGTTTTTCATTTAAATTGGTAAAATTTTTCATATTGATAACATTGTTTTTGTATTTTTCAACAAAATATTTGTATTAGGGGGCGTCAATCTATGCGATTCATTTATTTTTCAAGCTCAAATTTTTATTTACTTTAATAGAATAAATGTTAATTAAATACGTAAAAGTAAAAATAATCTAAAAATAGTTTTTCCCTTATCATGGTACATTTTGTATATATCGAAATTTTGTTAAGCATATTATTGTTCTATATGTAAAAAAATTGTAAATAAAATCAAAAAATTTGCGTAAATAATAAATGAAAATCATATTGAAAATTTGATTGTATAGTGAAATAAAAATTAAGTGTGAAATTTCGAAAGTCACATATACGTCAGAAGAGCTTGAATTTGTATGCATATACACAATTATGTATAGCATGTCGTCAGTATATTGATTAACATTAATTATTTAATAAGTTTACGCGTTTTTGATTTTATTCTAATTGAAATTATGTCGAGAGCAAATTAAATACACTTGTTGTAGTTGTGATACTTAAATAATTGATTATAAAAATTTTGGGAACGTGTAAGAATTTAAGTTTTTGATTCAAACGTATAATTCGTATACGTACTACAAGTAAACCGTGCTACATACTATTTACGTTTATTATGAAGTAGGATTTTTTACATTTTACGTGAGAAATACAGAATTTTTTACATTTTGTACGGGAAATATAGAGTTTTTTACGTTTTTTACAGCAAATAAGTAGTTTTTTACGATTTTTGTGAAAATTACAGAGTTTTTTTACTTTTTCTATGAAAAACACAGAATTTTTACATTCTGTATGAAAAATTCTGAGTTTCTTTTGACTTTCACAAGAAATATGAGTTTTTTACGTTTTGCATTGTAAATACAGGGTTTTATACGTTTTTGAAAAGAAACCCTGGGTTTTTTACGTTCGTACAAAAATACCGATTTTTTTACGTTTGACTGAAAAAAGAAGTCTCATTTTTCATACAAAAAACAGAGACATTTTCTGGATTTTGTCCAAAAATACTCAGTTTTATAAGTATTGTTTAAGATATGCATAGCTTTCACGTTTTTTACGTTATTTACGTTGTTTACGTTATTTACGTTTTTTACGTTATTTACGTATTTTTATGTTCTTTACGTTTTTTTGCGTTATTTAAGTTTTTTACGTTATTTACGTTTTTTACATTATTTACGTTGTTTACGTTTTACATGTAAAAGACGAAATTTTCCACGATTTGAGTGAGAAATATAGATTTTTTTATCTTTTTACGAAATCTACAGAGTTTTTTTTATGTTTTATACAAAGACTACGGTACTTTCTATATTTTGATACAAGTGGTACCATAGAGCTACATAGAACTAACAAACAATACTCATTTATTGGGATAAAAATATTTTTTTGTGTAAATTATTCTTAGTAGAAATCCTATATTTTTAGTTCAACAATTTACAAATACTGTTCCATCGGAAATAAGACTAATAATAGAAATCCATAAATAGGCACGCGTATGAACACAAAACTATAAAAATATTAAAATGAAAAATAGTAGTAATAAATTTAAAATGAATTTTCAATTTGTAAAGTTCTAACATTTTTTATGGCTTATAAGATAACAAAAACAAAATAATTATTGCTTATGATACAATAGAAAGGCGACAGTAAAATCATGACAGTAAAAGTTTTTTTTTTTTGAATTTGTTTACCTTTTTTTTTCTCCAAAATAGTAATTGATTTATTAATATTCATCAAATTTATTCTGAATTCTAATGTCGTACACTTTAGTATTTATGAATTGTGGACACTATATATTGACAATATTTAAAATTTTGAATTTAACAATAGTTGGTTTAAACTAAGAATTTCATTAAAGTATAAATACTTATTTGGGATAAAAAATTAACGAATATTTTAAATAGTTTGAAATTATTGCATTTTACTTCAAAAGAAAATAAAGTTGGGTCAAACCAATGGTTTGTATTGTAGCACTTTTCCCTTCAGCAAGTGAAAATTCTGCTTTTAAATACAGTCTATGTATACCTATCACACATTCTAAAAATTATTTTCATTCATATACAAAACTCTTTCGAGGATTGCATATATTTAGGATGATACATACATGCAGTCTTTGAAATAAAGCAAAAATTAATATAAAGACGGGTTAACATAATGCTCGATTTTAAGGTTTAATTATGTGAGTTAAGAAAAATAATTATATTTTTTAATGTCATGGAATTTGCCGTTAGCTTTTTGTGTTTATAGAAATTTGAAAAAGCTTATGGTTTCGGAAATATAAGGTGTCAAAAATTCAAATTTTACAAATTTCAAGAGGCAATAACTTGAGAGGGGAAGGAGATAGAAAAAAATTTTCTTCTAACAAAATGAACTATTTATTAATGTTTAAAAGCCCATAAAATTTCAAGCTTCTACATGCTGGGGTCTAGAAAATAAACGACATCAAAAATTTGGAAAAAACGGACTTTAGATAATGGTAAATTTGAGCGGCCATTTTGTTTTTCTAAAGTTAACCTTTAGTATACCCCGCTAGGGGAAGCAAGCCACTGCCTTTCTGCGTTTGCAAAATTTGAAAAATCCTTATGGTTTCATTGCACTAAATAGTTAAAAAATGGCATTTTTAGGGTTTCGGGGGGGTATAACTTCTAAAGGGGGGGAGATAGATAAAAATTTTGTTCTACGAAAATAAGTTTCTAGTAAAAATCTATATACGTGCAAAATTTCAGCTTTCTATCTTCAAGAGTGTAGAAGTTTTGTAAACAGACACACGGACAGACGGACGGACGGACGGACGGACGGACAGACGGACGGACGGACGGACGGACGGACGGACGGACGGACAGAGTGAAACTAATTAGCACTTTTTTTCAAAATTTTTTTGGAAAAGTGCTAAAAATTAAAGTAATAAGGAAGTAAGCAAAGTATAAATGCAGCGTAAAGTGAAATTATTTAATTCTACAATTAGAATTTTAATGGAAATACTTCAAAATATAGAAGAGAATATTAAAAATTTATAATATTCATAAAGGAATCGTAAAAATGGGCAACCACCTTCATAACATTCAATTATTTTTAAAAATTTGGGTCACGGGTTCATGATTGCAGAATTCGAATTATTAACATACATATCGGTCGAAATGCATGTGTTTTGAAATTTTCAAAATATATCGTGTCGTTTTCATAGTTTCGTGCAGTTTCGGGCAGTTTCATGCAGTTTCGTGCTGTTTCGCGCAGTTTAGCATTCCCAAATTAAATGAACCGCTTTGATCTAAATCCGTCAATTTTAATTACCCACTGATAATTGAACGTTAACTAATATCAATGCTTTTCTATTGAATTTTAAAAAATAATCTAAATTTTATTTTAAATTTCATTTGACATATATTTTCTTTTTTCTCTATACTATATAAACATTTAAAAGGAAGAAACAATAATTTTTCTCGAAAATAATTAATTTTATTTACTCATAAGCTTCATTTACTTCCGACTCTTCTTAAAATATTTAAATGAAATAAAATCTTTTAACGTCACAACGCAACAACTACATAAATTTAGAATTTCCTACATAAATCATAAATATTTCAAACTAAAAGCAAAAAAAAAGAAAAAAAGGAAAATCAATTTTAATTTTTAAAATAAAACTTTTCTTTTTATTTTTGATGATTTTAAAGACCTCATTTATTATTTGAAAATTTGAAAATTTTTAATGCGAAATTTTACTAAAAAGATTTTTCCGTAAACATTTTTAAGTAAGTTCTTATTAATTTTTCTGATTTTTATTTTTAAGTTTTTCCGAAAATTTTCCAAGTATTTTATAAGTAATTAAATGACAAAGAAAATTGTAAAATTTTTATTTAATTTAAAAATATTACAATTATTTAATATTTATTCACTTAATTTTTAAATAATTGCAAGTTTTCTTTGGAAAATTTTTCAAAAGTTTTAAAGAAAAATTTTTGAAATTAATAGGTAAGAGACTATGAGTGTTTTTCAATTAATTAATTGAAATTACATTAAAATTGTAATATATTTTAGTAAAAAAAAATTGTTATATATTTTGTGAAAATTTCTTGAAACTTTTTATATAAATATTATTTCGAAATTATTCACATGATTTCTTCTACTAAATGTAAATTTGAACATTGAGAGCAAGGGATAAGACTCTCCATCTAGCGTAATTGAAATTCTGAATTTAAAACTATTATAAAAATTTTAAATTTCTTAATTATTGTAGATAAGTACGACCTTAAATTTCCAAGTTTACTTGTCAGATAATTGATATTAAGATGTAAAATTTTCCTATAAAGTAAAATTTTCAAATCAAGTTCTTTTATACGAATCACATACTCTAACATTATTCAACTCATTATTTAACTCTGTTCATTCTCTTAAAATGAAATACGATATTATTATTTACGAGAATGTTTGTTAATTCATCCCATATATATATATAATTATAATTAACTGTATGCGATAGCCTGAGTACATTTTGGATCAAATTAATTAAATTAAAACCTATACATATTTACTTTCACTAAAAATAACAATTAAAAATTTTTTATAATATCTAAGTAAGTAAGTCTATAAAAAGTGAAATTTGAAAAAAAAAATTTTATTTTTCATTTAAAATTTTGTATTTTAATAAAAGAGTAAAAGTAACAACAAAAAAAACATTAAACCTAATAAATTTTATAGAAATCTTCAAAAACCATACCAAATATTTGGAAAAGTTTGAAAAAAAAAGGCAAAAACCAAAAAGTTGGTTTTGTGGTGTTTTTTTCTTTCTTTCTTCTTTTTATATTTAACCGCTAATTTTTGTAGTGTACGCATACAATTGTCTTACGCATACATTTGTCTTAGAGTGTATTCGAAAATTGTAATTAGGGTTATAACGCGGTTGTAGATCATTTTAATTAGGTACAGCGTGAGTTTTCGAAAAATTGATTTAATGTTTTAATTTCCAGATCAAAATATTTTAAATTTTTAATTGATTTTAATTTCAATTCCAATTCAGTCATATATTATAAATAAGTCATAGTCACAAATTTGCGCTTAATTTATTCATTTCTCTATATTTCGAACATATTGAATTTTCGAAAACAAAATTTTGATATTGCATATAGCATATAAGAATTTAAAATTTACCTATATCTGCTATTGAAATTTATTTATTTATATTAAAATCGAATTTGAAATTTTCGAAATTGAAATTTTCGATGTTGAATTTTTCGAAATTAAATATTTTTTATACCTTCGCATATTACAAAGAATTTATAACAAATTGAATTGAAATTACGAGTATCATGCCACTTTGGGAAAAACCTCAATTTTTAATTATAAGAAAATGAAAATTTGTTGCGGTCAATAATATATTTCAAAACAGTCTAGTGACCGTAATAGAGGTCATTTTACAAATGGAGGCAGCAGGCTACAATATTACAAATAACGAATAAAAATATTCGAATTTTTAAAATTATCTTATTAATTAAGTAGTTACATTTTTTTATTAATATTAATACTTTTATTCTACTGAAATGAAAATGATCAAATTTAACCAAAAATGGAAATTATTGCAACAATGGTGAACTATACTCGGCACCTGATAGTTTTGAGAGTAAAGAGGAGAAAGTATTATGAATGTATCAGCAATATATGCGTCAGAAATAGAATTATTGCTTATTAGACTTTTGTTAGGAGTTTTTCCTACAAAAAGAAAATTGAAAATGAAAAATACTTTATAAATTAATTAATCACTACCTGAATCGTGAAATGATTAGTACATATATTTACTTTGAGTAATACTAATCATTAAGTACTTAGTATTTCTTATTTTAATTACATTGCGCCTATAAGCCTGCAATATTTTAAGTGCTCAATTAATTATTGTAAAAATTATTCTTAAAATCTTAAATGATTTTTAATTCATCACAGAAATTAGAATGAGTAAGTTGAGCTATATTTAACTCGATTTGGATCTAAAACGATTTAAGATGTTTTGGGTTGCCTCGTACCACAGAATTTATTTATTTAAATTCCTAGTTCATTTAGAAATGTAGCCAAATTTGTTCGTATTATACAAAGAATATTGATTTTTTGTTAAATTATTTAAAGTATAACAAAAAAAAAAATTATTTTAAATTTAATAATTTTGCTAATTTTAATATCTTAGAGTTAATTAAATTAATTTTTTTTTTTAATTTTTAATTAAATATCACGTAAACAAATAAATTTTCCAAAATAAGAAAGTTTTTTTAAATTCAAAAGAAGATAACAATGTTTATACATAAAATGTAAATAGAAAAAATAAATTAAGATATTAGATACAATATACTATAGGTGTGCATGTATGTATATGTGTATTATGCATGTAAATATTTGAATAACTTTTATACAAATAAAAATACATGTAAGTCAAGGTTTTATAATAAATTTTTTTATACTGTTTTTGCTTGAAGAAATTTTGATAAATTTTTCAATTTGTACTTAACTTAAAAATTTAACATTTCAAGGTATACGTAAATAGATTTTAATTGTATAAATGTATTTGAAATAAGTTTATTTTCGAAAATAATTAAAATGGAATTTTACCAATATTTAACCAAAAAATTCATTTAAAATCACTTTAAAACCATAAATAATTGATTGAATTAGATTCAAGTTGTTTCATATGCAATATGAAAGAAGTTTATAGTAGAAGAAAGAAAATTTGATATATTTGTTATACAATTAACACTACTCTAATTTTACGAAAGTCATAACCATAAATCAATATTTTAACTAAAATGAATATATAACAACTTAGTCAAAAAATAAAATTTAAGAAAACAGCCTAGAAAATAACTAAAAACTTAATCAAATTAGTTTAATAAGTGCCTGTCTATTATGAGATCACAATTCAATGGGAAATTCTGAAAAAAATTACGCCTTAAAGTATGTAATTTTAGCATATTTTCCAAAACTATTGTGAAAAAATATGCTTTAGTTTCGACTGCCATTTTGAATTTTAATCGGACAGATAATCAACCTATCCCGTAGCGTTTGACATAACCATTTTTTTCCGCAAGATGTCGTTGGTAATTCTCAATATTTTTAACAACGTAAATTGAGATATTTTCAGATTTATAAGTCAGTTCTCAACTGAACCTAATTTTTATTTGTATATTTTTTGTCTCCTTAAGGGACCGAATTCCTTAGGTCCTTTTTATTTGATCTTTTGTTATTCCCACCCAGATCTACTTTAACACTATATCTATTTAAAGACCCCAGATAAATTACAGTATAGCAGCGACCACAAGCTGGAAGTCCTACATCCGAATCATCTCAGTCGTAGGCAACCCACCGATTTGCATTCACACAATAAGTAACCCAACATTTTGTTCTGTTCCAGTTAAAAACGGTAGAACTCGACCTCAATCTTGGTGTTCCTTTTCAGATCTACCATTGAGACGAAGTGTCCCGTTAATCATCAATAGCTTCAAATTTGTACGACTAAGTGTGGCCTATATTTGTATGTAAATTGTTATTAAATTAAAATATTAAAGAGTCAAAAATTATTAAATAGTTCTCGTACAATAATTTTGTATTTATAAATTTTAAATTTCATAAAACACTTAATAAAAATAAAAATAGAATTTTGAAAATTTCATAAATTAATAAATTTTATTGAAATATAAAAATTAAACGAAATTTATTGACCTTTAATAAAAAAAAAAATTTATTTTTATTCAATATTATTTTATTTGTTTGCTCTTAAAATCAAAAGCGCACAATTATTATTAACAAAATTTATATAAAGGTCAAGATATTCCGCCTAAAATTTTCGGAAAAATTTTTTAATATAGAAAAAAAAAAAAAGATTGAAATCTCATACTTTTATAATTAATATTTATTAATTTAATTAGAAAATATTGTTATGCAATTAAGCACGAGTATATTTTGCATTTTATATAGAATTTAATTAATAAAAAAAAATAATTGTAAATAATAATATTTTTAAAATAATTACGAAACAATTCAAAAATTAATTCTTTAAATTGAATATTGCAGTTGTCGCTGCATAGACCAAAACGAGTAACTCAAAAATAGATAAAATTTACGGAAAATTCAACACAAATAGTAAGGTTTAAAATAGAATAAAATTTATTTTATTGCTCTATATAAATTAAATTATTTTCATATTCCCCCCCCCCCCCCACCCTAAACATTAAATTTAAAAATATTTATTTAAAATGAATGACCATTAAAATATAAAAATAGTTCTTATAAGTACCATTTACTCTTATATATAGCTACACTCAAAGAAAATTATTATTATAAATTAAAAATGCTACTAGCAATCTTATAAGAAAATCTAAAGTACCAATTATACAAATATAAATTATATATATATATTATATAGGTATGATATTTAAATATTTTTTTTTCTTGTGAATGGCCATTAAATATAGTATGGGTAATATTTTGGAACAAGGACACTTATTTTATAGATAAAATATACAAAGTGTACGTATAAAACGCCTAAAGCATTATTATCAAAAGATAAATAATTTGTTTTCTAAAAATTATAAAAGGTATAACAAATTTCCTTTGAGTCTTCCCTTCCCCCTGAGCCCTCAAAAGAAAAACAGGTTTGAGTCAATCATAATCAAAAAAAGACCCAAAAAAAAATTCTATTCATATTTTATCGTATACACAAAAATAATCATTTTCAATCTGAATTATTGTAAAGAATACTCGTGTATGTATGTATGTAAAATATTTATACAAAAATATTTGTATACGAAAATTTATTTATACAATTTAAAAAAAAAAATTTTATTATTTTTTACGAGCATAAAAAATGTTACGGTATACATTCAATGCTCGGCAAAAACTCATGATTTGTGAGAGAATATCTGAAGATTTTAAGAAATTGTATTGAATTAGAGTGTAGATTTTACAATCTGTCTAAATTAGTTCTGGTTTAAGCCAAAATTATACAGAATAATTTGAAACCGTTTTTTATAATGTTACCTAATTTAAAACCGAATTTTTATAATTTCTATTCAAAGTAAAATAGGCGATCAAAATAGAAAATAAATTTTTGAAAACATTGGGTAGGGCTTAATCATACTATGTGAACTTTGAGTTAAAGAAACCGATATAGTATAGATTGTACAGAATGAAATGACAACGCTCTGCGAGCAACATTATAAGGATTTATTGTGCCCAAAGTCTATAATGTTTATTTAGTTTTTTATTTTCTTTAATTGTTTTCAAAATTTGGGGAACGAAAGTTTTTATTATATACATTTATATACAATTATTCTTGATATGCACTCATACCGTTAACATTATAAGTACAATAACTGTTATATACATGTACTTATATATGAATTGTAGTATATAAACATATAAGCAATAATAATTGTAAATAAAATTCATAATAATAGCAAAAACAATAATTTAAAACGAAATTCATACAAAATATAACAAGAAAATAAATTTGTATAGAGTAAAATTTTTGCAAATAAATAATTTAATTATTTAACAGTATAACAATTACACCTGCTATATTTTAATCACGTTCTTATTTAAAAGCGTGGAAAAAAAAAACATTTTATAAAGAAACAAAAATCAATCATGCGAAATTTTTGTAAAAATTTTTAATTAAAATAAGAAAAATTTTTCTATAATTTGAGATTGAAATGCGGGAAAAATATTTTTTTTTTACATTCAATAACCCATTCAAATTACCCACCCCTGCAAAATTATTATTAGTATACAATTTGTTTATCGTACATTGATCATTTGCTAATTGTTTATTAATTTAATTGATTAGTTTCTGAGATTTTATTAACCGTATAGAAAATTGTAAATTATTTGAAATATTAATATTCAATTAAGTGTATAAAAAGTAACAAAAATTGTTTTAATTAAATATTAAAAGAAACTGAAATATCATTTAAGTATTAAGCTTAACCACTGACATGTTTGATTACAAAGTATGATACTAGTCCATACTAACACAATATACGCAACACAACAAATTACTTTTATAGCAAATAAATGATTTCAATTAACAAAAAATTTAATATTTTAATAATGTTATAAAAGTTATTCCGCAAATCAATAAAATTTTATAAACCTGCCTATAAGCCGCGAAAAAATTTCGGTCCCTTTTGCAATTTCGTCTGTAACCGGTTTTGCTGTCTGTACCTACACATTTACAGTGATTTCTTCATAACAATCAAATTAGTACTTAATAAAATAAAATCGTAAATAAATTAACAATTTTACTCAAAATCAAATCAATTCCAACTATATTTAAAATTCTTACTAAATCAAATTAATTACTATTTTAATTATTCATTTTTGTGTGGCTACCACAACCATATTAGTAAAAACGAGCTATCAACAACCATCTAGCTCCTATCGAGTGAAATAAGAAATTCTTGAAATTAAAACTCTTTCAAAGAATTCACAAATATTCACACTAAAAAAATTTATATGCAAATTAAAAGAATAAAAAAAAATCTGTTATATTTGAACTTTTAAACAACTTTTTTTTTTTTCAATCATTATAACAATTTTTAAATTTTAAAATTTTTCTCATTCACTCAATTTTATTTTTAATCATTTTTTTTTTTTTTCTTTACCGTCATCAAAATAATCCAGCTGATTTGTGTTTATAAAAATAAAATGATAAAAAAAAATATTTACTATACTTATTAATTATACATATTATTATACACCAATACTGTTATACACAAAAAAAAAAATAATAATAAAACTTGAATATAAACACAGACGTGACAAAAACTTGAATTAAGCTTAAAATTTTTTATATTTAATACTAGAATTTGTGAGTGTATTTGTTTTGCATGCACAATAATAATAATAATACTTAAATAAAATATGTTCATTCAACTATTATACACGTGTATTACAAAAATTTTAACTTATCATCAAATACATATTTTAAATTTAAAATTTCTTAAGTATTTTATGTTATGTTTTTAGAGCTAAAATTTTTTTATTAATTTATATTTAAGAATAATAATAATATATAACAAATATATTTAAGTATAACAATATAATATATTCAATTATATTAAAATGTAGTTTAATAATTATTTTAATAAAATACCAATAATCGAATATAAAATCACAATATATTTAAATATAGAAGAATTAAGTATATGTATAACACTTTTAATTAGAATTTATTATATGTATAACAGTTTGAATATTTAATTTTAATTATTATTATTTTAATTATAAATTTATTATTATTATAATTTTGTTATATAAATGGAATAATATGTAAAAAAATAATATGTTAAAATACACTGAGAAAAATTTTTAGTTAATTTTTTCACATTTTATATTTACTTTAGAAATTTTGGTTTTTTATGATTTTTTTAAATTTTAAATTTATTTTTTTCAAAATTCAATATTATATTTTTGTATATGTGTATAAATTACGTAGATTATATAAATAACTTTTCTAAATTTTTTTTTAAATTATATAAAAAAAAAATTAAAATTTTTTTTTTAAAAATATTTTAAAATTTTTTTAGTTTTGACGTTTTGTAACCTTGATATTTTGGCATTTTAAAATATTATAAATTTTTCCCCAACATTTTTTTTCTTTTCTTATTAAATATTGTATGAAGTATTGTATATATAGATGTACATATATATGCTTTCTACCCTTTGGTGTTTTCTTTTTATAAAAAAATATTGTTTTCTTTTTATTTCTTGTATAGATCAAAGAAATTTTTTTCTTTCACAAAATTTTCTTTTAATTTTTTTAATCTTATCTTTTTATTTGTATTATTATTTTTTTTTTGTTTGTGAATTTTTAGTTATTTAGCGATAATATAGTATAATTAAAGCTTTTTTCATTTCATAAACAATATTTTTTTATTTTATTTTGCACGATTTTATGATCTTTTCAAATTAACTACAATACAAATAGTAAATACCCTATAGTTGTATACATAAAAAAATTAAAAAATTTTTATTTGAAATATAGATGTAGCTATAGTCGAATATGTATTTATATATATATATACTTATATGGGTGTATAACACTTAAATATAGCGCAAATCGTGAAAAACGTGAGACTATTAAACTTTTTATTTATTTATTTATATTTATTTTTCTTTATTTTTATTTTTTTCTGCCGCTTTTTCTTTGCTTTAATTATAATATTTCTTTTTGACGAAAAATTTCAAAAAAAAAAAAAATAAGTGATTTGCTTCCGCGCGTTAGCAAGTTGCGATTTCAACTGACGATCAAAATATTTTTAATAATTTTTTTTTCTTCTGTTTGCGTTTTTTTTCCTGTGTTTTCTTGTCTTGTTTTTATTTTTTATTTCTTTTCAGTTTTTGTTTGTGTATTTTTGTTTTTTAGAATTTTGCTAGTTTTTATAGTAGACTAACAATAGACTGTGTAGTAGAGTAGAGTCTGAAGAAAAATTGAGTAGTTTAAAAGTAGAAGTAAAAGAAGAAGAGGAAAAAAGAAACAACAAAATAAAATGTAAAAGCGAAAATTTAAAATATACCGTTGAAGAAAAGTTTTAGCGGCTTACCAGCGGTTATAGTCGCCTAAAATTATAAAAAATTTTTGGGCTGGATGAACCTATTTTCATTAAATTGATCAGGAAATTCGGATTTAATTTCCAAATCAAGTAAAATTTAAATGAAATTGAAAATTTCGCATTATTTACGATATATTGAATTCCGAAATACAGGCAGTTCTAATTTTGTCATATTTATACACGATAACTTGTGTGTTATGAAAATAAAAGACAAAATATTTATGTGGCATGAAAAGTGTTCCGAAAATATTCAAACAATGTCATTATGCCTTACATTAATAATTATTCCTTATATTCAGTGTTGCCGTCGTACTATTTCATTTTTTTAAGTACATAAATTTTAAAAACTTATTATTTTTTAAAGTGAGCTAAAATCAGTTGCTTTTGCGCCCTTCAAACATAATTTCCTGATTTATTTACTGAAATTACTAAACTGACAGTTTTTGTAGATTTTTTGGCAAATAAAACATAAACGAAATTTAATATTCTATACAAGAAAAATGTTCATATGTATGTTCATAAGTTGATTATAGATTTTGGCAAAGATTCAAGTAGCATAGAGATAAGTTGAAGAAAATTTTAGTTAATTTCAATTCAAAGGTTAATATAAGCATATTTTAGGCAGAAAATTTTTATGTTCATAGTTCAAATGAAATTGACGCACTATTAAACTTAAAAGTTTAAAGTTTAACAAAGCAAACGGTAGAACTAAACTTCTCTCTTTCTAATGTACCTATCCCTATAATCCCTATAAATTATGATAAACTTCAGAAATCAATGAAATATTTTAAAATTACATTGCGATTAAGCGGTTTAACATCGATTCCAAAAAGAATTCCTATTTGAATCTATTTTTATTAAATTTAAAATTCAATGGTTTTCGTGTGGTTTTGCAAACAGTGCTCCGATTCTCTTCACTGACAAATGTCAATTATTTCTTTAATAGAATATTATTAATAATTGACTATGATCAATCAACTAGATCCAACTATTCCTTTTAAAATTCAATTAATTTCTATATAAATTACCAATTTTTTATATTAACCTTGCAGTTGAGTCTTATTTTCTCATACTACCGTACCCAACCGTGTAAGAGAAATATGAAAAATTTTCACAAATATTTTTGAGATATTTCAAACAGATGCTAATATTTTTCCGTTTTTTTTTACAAATCGCAATTCATTATCTTTATTCTCTCTCTCTCCTCTCTCTCTTTTTCTCACTCCCTTCTATTCATCTTTTACAGGGGTATAGGGGGTATAGGTACAATTTATAAATTTAAATATGAAAAACAAAAAAATAAATATGTAGTAAAAACGTAAAAGCTGCTAGAAAACAAAAAAAAGACAAATTCAAGACTGGGCGGCAGAATATCGACAAGGTAATAACAGTTATAAAGCAAAAAAATAAAATAAATAAAATTGTGGGTGTTAAAAATTTATAGATAGTTGGCGCATTCTTTGCGTTTTTAGATTTTTCTTCTACATATAAAAAATTTTGTTTTTTTTGTTTTTGTTTTTATCATCAAAATTGTATAATTATAGTGATTTATTAATTGTTATTATTATTTTCGGTTTGAAAATATTTATAATTTTTTTTTTTAAATTGACAATTTATTTTTGATTTGAATGACAGAATAATAGTTTAATTAATGGCTACTAGGTGCTTTTTTTTTATAAACAATTTAAAAATTCTTGTATATCTAGTATAAGAAATAATTTCAGCAATCCAAATCTAAGATGATGAATAAGATTAAATTTTAATAAAATTGGGGTCAATGATGAGTTTCTTGGATAATATGTTGAAAATTTCTGGGCAACGTCTTACATGTGACTAAAGGCTATACTAAATGTAATAAAATCAGGTGATAACTGGAAAATAATCTAAAATTTTTTATTATTTAATGGCCGGAAATCCAAAACTGTCTAACATAAGAGTAAAAAAGGCAAAATTATGGGAAATTCAATAAAATTTAAGGAACAATAAAAGAATTTTCCACAATGAATCCGGTTACAAGAATCTTTCTAAGGTAACTGACAAAGCCACATTCCAAATATCTCCAAATATTTTTCCCACTATGAGAATTCATTAAAATTTTAGATTTATCCAGTGAATTAATTAAAGATTATAGTCGCAAATTTTAAAATTTTTAATCATTCTGTTAATCTAATACAGTATTTACAATTTCTCTTACAAAATTAGTAGGTCAAATCTCATCACCTTAAAATGTAATTCATATTAAAATTTATTAAGATTTAAAAACTGAAACAACCTATTAATACTAACCATTTGTGAATAACTAAATAATAAGAAAATATCGAAATAAAAAATTTTTTTAAAATTATTATGAATTGGGAATTCACACACACAAAAAAAAAAATGGGAAAATCCTATAATCTTACTAATAATTAAGCTCAAAAGAGTGGGGGAGGCGGGAGGCTTTTGTTTAATTAAAGTGAATTAGCAATTTTCTATAAAAGCTTAAAATCTATAAAAGCATCGAAAATAAATTGAACACAATTTAATATTCTAAGAAAACCTATAAAATTTTAAAGTTATATATAATATAGAACCGATTCTGTGGTTACAAGAAATGACTGCCTAAAGTGTAAGTTTTCTGGTTTTTTAATTAAAAATTCAATGCTTACATGTATGTTTTTCAAAATTTGAGCAATTTAGTTCAGATTTAATCCCGAATTATGGATATAAAAGTAAAGAATATGAAAACAGTGTTCAAATTACTTGAAATATATTTTTCTTTTAGGAATTTTTCCGTCATAATCACTGAATTTTATTGCATACACCTATACAAATAGAAATGAAATGATGTTCATCAAATGAAGAATAATTAAAAACCTTATTTAAAGTTGTGATTTAAAAAATTCTTCACAACGCATCCCTATAAGAATTGAGGAGATTTTGTGTAGGGGCAGAAATTTTATAAATTTTATTTAATAACTTAAAAATTAATCAGTTTATTCAACAAACTACAAAACTTTTATAATTTTTTTTTAATATACAAGTATATTGAAAATCGTTTATGTTTTCTTAAGATAGAAAGCAATTAATCACATTAAAAATGAAATCAAAACGCTTTTAGGTGTCCCACATTTTTTAAAAAAAAAAAGCATGTTAATTTTTACACTAGTGTAATTTTTCATAATATTGAGTAAACGGCATGTCAGTAAGATATACTTGAATAATGGCGATAAGCTTCAGACACATTAATTAGAGTGTTAGATAATATTACAGTTTTAATTTTGAAATTGAATTTGGAAAATTTTGATTTTATAAAAAATTAAATGGAGTTGATTTAGAGGAAAAATTCAATTAGTCAATTTGTTATACAATTATAGTTATTCTATTAATTAGTACTCAACTATTTTAATTAAAAAATTCTAAAAAATTTACTATTGTTTTCTACAGGCTTTTTCTCTTTCGATGGGATTTCACCTTGTCGTTATGAAGGGCCTAAAATAGGGTCAATAATCTTGATATCACAAATTTGCAAAAATGACAACAAGGTGCAAACTGGCAGGTGCAAACATGACAACAAGTGAGAACTAAGAAAATTTCCTGGATATGAAGTAACAGCATAGTAAGTACCCCTCCCCCAAATCCAATGGTGTTATACGATCAGTGCCTAGTGAACTAGTTGCTACCCGGAAGGTTATACTGGCTATCGCAAAAGGAGTCTCTCTGATACCGGGTCACCTCAGAAAGTATTTTGACCTTACTATGTCATGCTGGGCTCTGGCGTAGCGAAATACTCTTTCACTAGCTACTCGGGGGATAATGGAGAGAGAAAGAATACTTTCAGAATATAAGAATACTTTCAACGGAAATTATATTTAGAGAATGTACAAGACAAAAATTTAACTTCAATTCATTGTCATGTCAATAAAATGTTCTCCTACTACGTGAGAGTAATCCCAGTTCATTCTTCTCATTAAAATACTAATTAATAATAATTATATAAATTATATATTAATTTTCTATTTATAATTAATAACAATAATTATAAATTACAAATATTTCGTCGCATTTACATATCGCACCATCATAATATAGTCGCTCTATATATATATACTATTAAATCGTTTAATCAAATAATTTTCAGATTAATAATTGTATAATAGTTAAGAAAGCAAAATGAGAGAGAAAATTAATAAAGAAAAACTAAAAATATACAAAAATAAAATTCATTGATAAATTACTTAAAGTCACGAATTTTTAACAAAAAAAAAATTATTTTGAATAACCTATTGTGTATATAATTATATCTTATTAAATAATATTATTTTTGTACTTACATACATACATACCTATATATTTTGTATATTTAGTATATACACACTTATATTATATATAAATTAAGATTATAATAATTATTGTTATTATTTTCAAGTTCAAATTTTGAATGTGAAAGATTAGGGTTGATAAAAAATTCAGTGGTAGTTATCCATAAAATTTACGATATTGTGTGAGTAAAATTGAGATTTAAATTGTAAAGGAAATATTTTTCATTTTTTAATATTGTCGAAAAATCTAATAAAAGTAGGTATACAACGGCTAGTAACACATTGGTTAAATGATGGCACTATTGCAAAACTTGCTCTTACCAAATTTAGTCGTTTCAGGCTTCATAACTCCTGAGATACGAGATAATTATTTTTGAAGCGGTATGTCAGGTATTCGAACTAATGCTTTTATTGAGCTCAAATTAATATTACAATATGATTTCTGCGACTTACTACTCTCAACAATTTTTGAAAGTTTGGAATAAGATTCTAGTTTTTAATGCGTTTTTAAATTATTATTGGAATATTTTGATATTTTTGAAATATAAGCACATATTTCTTATTCGAATAGTTTTAATTTTTAAGAAAATTGGTGAAAGTAAAATAGATTTTTGTAAAATTCACAATTTCTACCATCTTCCTACATAACCTACTTCAAAATTTCTCAAAACATAAATTGTTTCTAAATGACATGATTATTTATTAAGACATGGTTGTTACTGACTCCGACAATAATATAAATATTGACCATTACAATTAAAAGTTTAAATAAAAATTAAATAACCATTTTATTAAATAATAAATTATAAAAATGAATTTTTTTTAAAAATTATTATTTAATATAAATGTGATAAGATAAAAGAGTAAAGCTATACAGAGCTAATTAATTATTTTATTATTGTAATGGGGATTTGATTTTGATATTCATACACAATAGGTGTGGAATTATACTTGATAAGTATTATAAGCTCTTCATAAAGTATTTTATTAAGTGTTTTATAATTTTTTTTATTAAAAATAAAATTATCTAAAACTTAAAAATAATCTTTGAATGAAAATCTTAATAATTGCGCAGACACACATATTATTTTTGTACTTTAAAACATTATTCGTAATAGGAAAGGCTTATCGTAAATTTAAAATTTTTAATAATCATTATCGTATATTTTTTGTGTCTTAATCATTGAACAAATTTTTACTTATTAAAATTATAATAATTTATTGAAATGATAATATTTAAATGAATCATAAACAAATCGTATGCAAATATCATAATAAATTTTTGGAAATCACATTAAAAAATTTTTTCGATCACATCCATTGCTTTTAAAATAGCACATTTCGTTTTTAAAAAATTTAATTTGAACCCTAAATTCACATATCAACACAGTTATCTCTAATAGCTATAACTATATATTATATTGCATACTGTTAGGAGGAATATTAAAGATTAATTAATAAATTACGATATGAAGATAATACCGTATCTACTGTTGAGTAGGAAATCCCAGAAGAATATTGAATTCCAAGAAAAATCTATAAAATCGATATTATAGTGAGTTGAATATATGATGTTCAGTAGTCTTTTAGGAGACAATATTTCAGGAGGAAGAAGAAAGAAATTTTGTTCTAATTAAATAAAATTTATCGTTGTATTAGCTTATTATTTACTTGTATTTTGGTATATCAACTGTTCCTGCGTTATGTAGCAGAGCATTGTAGTCAAAAATTATAGAAAAACTATCTCTCTACTATTTTTGCGTATCTCAAGAACTCTTAAGCCTACAGAGCTCAAATTTTACTTACAGGGTTGTGTAACTGAATAAATTTAGTTACAGGTTAGACATTTTGTTAAAGTGTTACTAGTTTGTCCCCAATTTAGATTGAATAAAATAATAAAATTTTGAATTTTCAATTCTCTTTTACGAGTTCTTTGTATGATTTGAAGAAAAAAAAAAAATATAATTCATCATGAATCATTCATTCTCCTCAACAAACGATCTCTCGTTATAGAATCTATTTAGTATATAATTTCCCGTCTATAAGAGTTTTGAAATTTTACAATCGGAACAGACAATTACAATGATAAACAGACAGATAATTGAAATGGAACTGATAAGCATATTTTTTTTTTTTGATTTTTCGGAAATGGACTAAAAATTATTTTTAAATACGAATTAATTTACGGAGCCGGAGATCAAATATTATTAAATTAATTTATATAGAAAATTCTAAGAAAAATTACGATAAAAATTGTAGGCAAACATAAAGATTAAATAAATATATAATGTAATAGCCTTTGATATGGAATTGTCCAATTCAAGCATACAAAATTTAACCTAGATTGAATATGGTAGTTAAAAATTAATCTTATCATTGTTAAAATGATTGACAAAAACACTTATTCTAAAATTATAAGGTGTATCGCAAAATATTCTCGTATTTATTTAACATTAAATATTATTTAACCCTTAACTCTTAAAATCAACATTTTACGAGTATTATTAAAATATTAATATCGTAAAAATTTTATTTTATCATAAAAATTAATTTTATCCTTAAAACTATTTATTTGATTCCAATGATAAGTCATAAGGTATAACCTTAAGATTTATTTTATTGATTTTAATCTATTGAATGGCAAGGCTGCTAATAAAATTCAAATATAATATTAAATTTAATATAGCATATATAGAGGGGAAAAAATAAACATTTTAATTGAATAACAAATACGAAATAAAATATTTGTTATCAACAAAATATTTTGTAATTAAAAATTTATGATTTCAATAAAATTTCTATGTATACATAATAATTTCGTAGACATAAGGTCGTATAAGAATAAGCTTTAAGTTTTCCTAGAAAACGGTACAAAGAACGAACAAAAATAAAATTTTATTCTAGTAAAATAAAAATATTTATCATTGTAGCAGGAAAATATTTTTAAAAATTACTGGAAAGGAGGGGAGGGGAGGGGAGGGTGATCTGGTAATACTTTTAAAAATTACAAAGAAAACTTCATTTAATTGGAAAATTACAGTTTATATTTTGTGCTTATATAAACGATATTTCGTGGCCTTATACTATCAAAACTGATTTTCTTCTATTGAGACAATAATATTTACAATCACTTTATGATTCAAAATAATTTACAGACGTTCTTAGTTCTACATATCATCTACACAATGGTAGGCTCTACAATCTTCAAGTTTAGAGTACATATATATATTTTTGTGGAAAATATCAGAGTGAAGATTTTGTCAGAGTAATTAAGGTAGAGCTTGTGTACTGTTTAATTCAAATAAATTTAGGTAATTAATTATTTTTCATAATTATGTGTAAAAATATGAAATTTTCTATATAACAGTTTAAATTAAAAAATTCTAATGAATTCTAATGAACGCAGCTCAGTTATGCATACCACAGTGACAGTGTTCTATTATACCTAAAATGAGTTTTTGTTCCTTAATATCAAAAATTATTTAAAAAAAAATTTTTTTTGATCTACATTTTACAAAAAAGTCTACCCCAAAAAGCTCATTGATGTAGTTTAATATTACCTTTACAATAATGTTATATAAATTCAAATTTTAATTATAATATGTATTACATAACATTTTGTGTATACTTTATACAATAATTGCTGTCACGTCAGTCATTGCAATTTCCCTTTTATTATTACTTAATTTAAATAATTTTTTTTTCATTTACCAAAGAATTATGAGAGCATATTCAATTCAAAAACATTGAACTCTTATTTAATATTATATTGAAATTTGATCAATAATAATTGTTATACGAGTATATAAAAAAAAAAATTGTTATATTTGAAATTTAATATACATTTATATTTGTACGTATATGTGAATGTGTGTTAATATAGAGAGAGTACGGGGGTTTATTAAAATGCGTTTATGCTATTATGCTTCGTTTACCATCTGTTTTTCTTAATATTTTTTCAATACTTTTTTTTTTTTTTTTATGTCATGCGTTAACATTTTCATTGATTTCAATAATTTTTTTCAATATTTTTCCGATTTCTTTGGGTATATTTTTTTTTATAACATTTTTATTTTCATTTATTATTATTTCTGTTATTGTTATATCGTTTTGGTATATTTATTTTTTTGGCAAAACCAAAAAAATTTAATTGATTTGAAACAAAATATGAAAAAGAAGCAACAAAAATTCTTAAAACTTATGGAACGATGAATTTTTAATGCGGCAAAATAATAATAACGAAATGGTACAGAAAAATTTCAAATTTGTACAGATGGGACTAACATATAATCGACCGCATTGTGCTTATTTTGTGTAATAATTACAAATTTCTCTAAGTAAGAGAGCTCAGTTTTATAATCTCACTAAAAGAATATCGTAAAGGGGAGCAAAAATTGTTATTGCACCGGTTGAAATATTGATAAGCAAATGATATCTCAAAATTTTTTTGAAAATCAATTTTACTTAAAACTGGGATGCGTAAATGAACAAACAGTCCCCCTTTAACGGAAAACCAATATATAAATTAACAGGCAGTTCGACAAATGAGCCAAAATTTACCTTGAAATAATTTTTTTCTCTTGTATCTCTCAAACTCGCAAAAAGGGAATTAACATATAAAGTTAAAACTCGCATTAAAGGGAACGACATATAAAATTTGTTACTAAAACAATACCCCCACTACCTAATATAATTCGGTGGATTTTAAAAAAAAAATTGGTGGTTCAAGTCTCAAGTTACCGCAAGTTTTTTGCATGTTTTTTTGTGTTTTTCTTATTTTTCGCTTTTATTTCATTGATATTAAATATTTATCGTATTTCTGTTGTTGAATTTGAAATAATGAAAAAAAAAAATATTGAATTTATCACGAAAATCATAAAATAATATTTAAGAATAGAAACTGTGTATACCACACTCAATGTTTATTGTATAGTGTGATGTACGTGTGCCATCGGCGATGTTATACACAAAAATACAAATTTGTTCTACTTATATTTCATTTTGTGCGACAGCAAACCGCTATTATTGGAATTTGGGAGCTTAAAGAATAATAATAGAACTACATATATATTGTATATATACTCGTATGTATGTAAGTATGTATAATAACGAAATAATGTAGGTACATACAAAATATTTTTTATAAATTTTCAATAATATTTTTTTAGAGTAACAAACAAAAGCATGTTCATTTTTTTTATGTTGAAACACAATGCTTGTTCTGTAATGCAAATTGGAACACGATGATTTTTTTTAATTTTAATATTTTTTAGTAATATAGAGCACAGATGCTAATTTATACACAAATCGTACAAGTATAATGGAAATTGATGCAAAATTTCATTATAAAATTAAAGAGGAAAAAAAATTTTATAAATTGAAATTCATATGAAATAATTATTTTCTGAATTTTAACAATTTAATTTTAATATTGAAATTTAAAAATTAAACAATTAGAACAAGTAAAACAAGTAGAATATGTATGTACATTATTATTATAACACAGAAATGAGTATGACACTGTTTTTCAGTATGACACTGTTCAGTATCCGTACATGATACATATTGCAAATGTGGAAAGAGAGAATAAAAATGAAGCAAAGAGCGATTACTGTTGTGATATTACTTTAAATAGTATTGAACTATTATAATAGTACAGTTGATGTGTTGATGAACATAATTTGCAATTTGGAGAGCGGGACATATAATATATGGAGATTAATTTTAGTATAATTCAAATATATTATTGCTGTGGCCGGAAATTTTTATATTGCTCTCTATTTATTAATTAGATAATAACTTATTTATTTTCAATGATAATTGAGGAAATATTAATTAATAGTCAAAATTAATTTAAATATTTAAAGTTAATTAAGGGCAATTATAACAATTGATTAATTTTGTTACATTTTATGACGAATCATACATTTTTATATATGAAATTATGAATTAAAATTTCTCTCATTCCTTCACTGAATACTTACACCATTCTCTCTGTTTCTTGTAAAAATGAGTTTTATACATATTTCATTACAAAATTGAATTAAATTGAAATTTTCCAATTTCAATTTAATTCATGAAACTAGGGCATGATAGATATCATGAACTAGCCCTATACTCCTCCTAGGAGTGAAGAAGGAAAAAAAAAAAAAAAATTTTAAAATAAATTATTTCAATATAACATCAAGTATATTTCAAATATAAGTCATTTAGATTACAATTTCAGAATAATTCACTCAAAATTAGACTCAAACATAACCTAAAATTGCCTCCATTTCATTGTTATTAAATAGAAATTTTCTAAATTGATTTCAAATCAAGTAATCTTAAAAAAAACAGAATTTATTTTTATATAATTTTCAATATTTTTAATATTAAAATCTATGTTATAGAATAAATAAATCAAGTTCCTTGCATAAACTGGTATTTAGTACAATTGTATTGTATTAAATTATTCTCTATCCACACACGATCAAAATTTACAACCCCAATCCAACCTTAATAATAAAATAAATATTGTTGTCTTTATTTTACTATCATTAATATTTTTTGTCAAAAAAAAATTCTTATAGTATTCTAATCAAAGATTTACGCACAATATAACAATATTACAATTTTATATAATACAAAACTGTATGATACGCAAGTATGATTGCAGTATGTCACGTTATATTTTTTTTTGTGTTACAAATGGAATGAGAACATTATAATTTGAAATAATAAAAATAAATTTTTTTGTTAATATTTTTATAAACCATTTGTATAATAATATGGAAAATATTATTATTATAATTCTATATATATAAAAATTTTTTATTAAATATAAAATAAAATAAAATTTATTTTTAGTTAATTTTGTAAATAAATAAAAATTTATTAATAATATTTATGAATAAATTTATTCAAATTTTTTTTCCAGAAAATTCTATACATTTTATGTGATTCAAAATAAATATTGAACGTATGTAAAATATTTACGATATAGAAAATTAATAAATAAAAAAAAAAACTTACCCAATTGATGATTCATCCTCAAAATCAAATGAATACTGATTCTGTATATTTTCAGTCACAGGTGAAGGTGATCTAAAATGAACATATAAAAGTTAATGTACACACATAATTAGGTGATTGAATGAAAAAAATTATTATTTAATTAGAAAATCTTATTATTTAATTAGAAAATTATTGAACAGTGGAATTAATTTTCAATAGAATGACACGAATTTTTAATGAGACCCGCTTAATTTCTACTAATATTTTATATTTAATTAATATTTTCTTATTTTTAAATATGTCGCTGTGTATTTTAAATTTTCTAACACAAAAATGTCTGTAAATTCAACCCCAAATTTTCTACTAACAAATTCTTACTAGCAAATCATATTCAGTTTAATAAGAACACTGTGTGTTTTAGTTCAATTTAAATGTCTGATAAGTATTTTTGAAATGTTAGGTCCACAACAGTATTTCCAGAACTAAAATCAAGTGCTGCTAAGTGAATAATCTAAGAAACATGGAAAACTAATTGCAGCTGAATTTTACTTGTCGCCAAATATTAATTTTTTCTTTAAAATGAATTAAACTGATACACTTGACATTTAGGAAATATAAGAGAAAATTTTTGATTTTTGGTACATTTTTTGTTAATAATAATTGTTAATAATTTTTCTGATTCGAAAACACTCAGGCCATTCCAGGTTTTCTCTCAGTTCATGAAATATGTAAGACATTTTTTCGTTTTAACTATAACAACACTGACAGCTCAATACTTTATGATTTAGAATTACTCAATAAAATTTCTTAATAAGGTAAATCCTCTTGGAAAATTGAAAATATATTTGAAAAATTTTTAAAATTTAATAGTAAATCGTAGATTATTCAATACTTGAAATAATTTTTAAAAAAATTTATATGAACACAGAATGTGTTATATGGAGTCTCTACAATTTCTATATTACTTTTCCTACTTGGAATACAAGAAAGTTTCCAACTGAATAATCCGATATTATGCGTTCTATCTTAATAATCTACAATTTTATGACTAATTTGCAATTTATTTTTATTGTCTTACGTAAAATATTTTTACTTCAACAAAAAAAATTCCAGCCATCTAAAAAATTATAAATTTTTTTTTAATAATAATTTTTAATTATCTTACAAAATTTTTCATTTTTCATAGCACATAAATGACCAATTACATACATAATATCGTAAATTTCCAAAAAATTACTAGAGAAAATTAAAAACAAGAAAAAAAAACAATTAATTATTATTAAAATTTTCTTCAACTAAAAATTAATGATCAAAATGTCTAAAACAACATTCATTTTTTATCATATATGAAGTCATTTTCATATTTTTAATAAAAATACGCGTAATCCTTCATCTACATATAACAACAAAACATAAAACGAGAGTGTATAAAAAATTATTATTATGAAAAATGGTAAAAATTTTTACTTTTCATATAAATTTTACCATCCCTTAAAAATAACAAAATCAACAGAAAAAAAAAAAAAACTATTAGATTTTATCATCACAATTTATTTAAACTTTTTCAAAGCTCATCACGACACTACATTAATGTTTTCTAAGAATGTTTCAGAAATTTTTCAAAACGCATTAAATAAATAATATTGCGTACACTCTCATACAACTATTATAACAGTTTTTTAGGCAACACCTAAATAAGACCAATTAAAAGTACAACAAATAAGAGTAAAATTTAATGTAAACTTTCAGCTTACATCACAAAACGTATGTAGAATATTTAGAGGGTAAAGAGAGCAAGTAATATGTTAGAAAAATCTACATTAATTATTGTTATACAATCGCTATAGGTGCTTGTTACAAAATTGAAATTTAAAAACAGAATTTTCTTGTTCACATATTTTAAATGTAATAGAAAACACGAACCAATCCCTAAGAAAAATTTTGAAAAAATATTTATTTTTATAATAGTTTTTAATTTTATTAAGTGAAATTTTGCAATTATAATTTTGCTCCTAACTATTAATTAAATATTAATAATACAAATTACTTACATATACACTGTTTATTCAACAATTAAAAAAAAAATATCCTTTTTTTAAAATTTTCTATTTGCTATTGTTATACAGACCACATATGTGTCTATATATGTGTGAATAAATATATTAAGTATATATTTACAAATATAACAATAATAGAGCTCCATGTATACAGTTTTCCATCTCATTAGATTTAATTATCAAAAAAAAAAATATGACAAAATGCCGAAACAAATTTCATTAAAAATTTTCTATTGGTTTTTTGTTTTTATCGTAAATAGTAGCATTTGTATATAAACTAAATAGCATAAAATATATTTAAGATTTACTAATACATACATACAAAATTTTTATATTTGTATTTGAAATATATGGACCTATAGAAAGTATTATTGTTGTTTTTTCGTTCTGATAGAAAAGGACCAAGTGTCTTAAAATTTGAAGTGAATATTCTCAAAATTTAATGAAATATTTTTGAATTATTAAATTTTATTTTACATAAAAATTATTAAAAAAAAATTTTTTTAAAAGCCGGCAATAATCATATTTAATTATATACAATAATAAACAAAATTGCATACTTTTAGGGGTATTTGATACTAAAATTATCATTTCAACAATAAATAGCTGGCTAGTTATCAAGAATTATTTTTAACAATATTATTAATTAATACAGTATTATTAGTTAGTTAACAGTATTATTAGCTCTGCTTAAGAGAGCCTAAAAGAACAATATAATGTCAATTCAAATAGTATGTCAATTGCATGAGAGAAAATTATATCAGAGATAAAATATTACAATAATTATTTTATAAGAAATTTTCACATTATTATTGAATTAATTTATTGTCAAGACAATTGATGTTAATTATAAGAAAATTTTATAATTTTTAATTTGTGATTTTTGTAATTGAAAATCCTTATAATACCGTATTGGGTACAATTATTGACTCTCTGATAATTTCGTAGAATTATTGATACTCTAATTGTTATGGCACTATTCGGTTGAATTTATAATTAGTAGTCATAATTATTAATTACAAAAATTAATTTTGGATTTTAATTATATGGCATTTTCTTCATTTTAATTTTACGATATTATATAATAAATTTAAATTAGTAGGCTTTGAATTTTAAAAATAATATTACAGAATTTATTTTAGGCAAAAAAAAAAAATAGTGAAAATCATTAAGAACTTAAACATGTAAATTCAGTATTTTTTAAGACTCCTGTGATATTTAAGTTACGCTATTAGTTGTATAATAATTATTGTGATATACAATGAGTTTATGAATATAAGGCAGTATTATTAATTGAGTATTGAGATTTTTTGAAATTATAATGAAAATTTTAATATTTTTAAAGAGACAATATTTCAATTTATAGGCTTTATCTTTTAAATTAAATGAGTCTTTAACAAAATTAAAATTCTTCAGGATTCCGAATTAGTTAAAGGCTTGCATTATTAGCTTTTTGAATGTTATATTTTACGATTTTTAATTTCAAAAATGTTTCCATCATTATAAAATTGGAAAATGAAAGGATATTCTCTAGGAAAACTCAATGTTTTTTTTCAAAATTCCAAAATTTTTCAAATTATTTCTAAATTATTCAAGAAAAAATTATGAAGAAAATAATTTCAATATTATATGAAAACATTAAAAATTTTTTTTTAAAATGAAACACTTTGTTTCCAATACAAGTACATTATTTAGATATAAACTTACATACATTAAAAGAGTACAATACGAAAATTAAAAATAATAATATTAATACAAGTATATTTTGTGTGTATATTTGAATTAATAATTATAAGGATAATTTTATTGAATTTTCCAATTTTTCAATATAAGATGGGAAAGAAATACAAAAAAATATTTCTCTATTTAAAATGAAAATATATTTCAATTTTCTTTCTATTCGAAAAATTTCAAAATTAAATTGAAAATATTGTAAAAAATTTTTAATTACTAAATTAAATTTACTATAATAAAATTTATAATTCATTCGCCAACATTAGAAAATCTTATGATTTTATTGAATCTTATGATTTTTAAGTATTAAGCTCTGAATTTTTATTATTAAAAAATGAAATTTTTTTATAGCTACCTTGAACATTAAAGTTTTTTAAAACTTGTCATCAAGAATCCCTTCAAATTCTGTTCAAAATTTAAATTTTTTAAGTAGTATTTTTTTTTTTTTTGTAACACTTTTATTAATAAATTTTTTTAAGTATCTATAATAAGATACTTGTGAAAATTTTATTTTCCACTAATACACATTTTTCATATCAGCATTTTTTTTCCTTGTAAAAATTTTCCGAACACCGGATTTAAAATTTCAAATACCAATTAATTTATTTTTAAAAAATTTTTTTCTTAAATTTTAAATAATTTTCTTTTTCAAATAATTATGAAAAATGATTTCCATTGAAAATTTTATGCAAAAAAATTATTATTATATTTTTTTCTTATTTGTCGCCTTTGTCAGCAAAACTCTTGTTACACAACTGAATTTGACTGTGCAAAAAAATATTATGAGATTTTTTTTATAAAAAATTTTTTTCAAATATTGTACGTAGTGTTAGTGGAATTTGGTGTGGTGTTTGTTCGAATTTCTGAATACATAAAATATATTATGAATAAAATTTCGGTTTTGTTGAATATTCTTTAAAAAATTCATATATACATACGCTTCTGGTTAAGGACCAAAGAATAAGGATAATTTTAAACATAATTATTTAAGAGAGAATTTTTTTTCGATTTTTATCAATGTGTTTAATAAGATTTCAATAGTAGTCTCATATTTATAAACTATTTTTATAATAGTATTTGAGAATCCTTTGAGAAAACAAAGAGAATAACAAAATAAAAATATGGAAATTTCCAGGCTAAATAAATGAATTTTGTTAATGTATTAATAATACGTAAACACGTATATATACTGAGAACAAAATATAAATTTTCCCTTCATAATGGGAAATGAAGAGACTAAAGGGATTGAATTATAATTTTCAAATTCTTGCATTCATACCCTATGAATTTTATTAACAAAAATAAATATTTGAAAGAAAAATTTTTTTTCCAAAAAAAATTGTGAATGATCATGAAATTTATTTTAAATCGAAAAATATTTTAAAATCTTGTAGATTTTAAGAGTTGCCATGAATTTATTATTAAGAATATTTAAGATTCTGAGAATTTTATTTCAGTATTTTTATTGTAATAAACGAACTATAAATTTCTTAACGAAATTCTTTCATAATTTCTTTCGTCAATTAAGAATTACAATTGGCCGTAAAAATATGCAATATTTTTTATTTTATTCCCTCTAACTTAATATTGATATAAATCTATTAAATAAAGATATAAAACTGATATCCTTTATATCAAAATTTCTTATACGGCAAAAATATTTCCCTAGTTTAGATTTTTGAAATTACATTCAAATCTGAAGGTATAAATTATAATACTCTTGTAATATTTAAATATTTTCATTATAATTCAATTGAATTTAATGCGCATGACTTTCCAAAAAGGAATATACAAGGGATAGTCCAACAATTTTAAATCTTAAAGGACTACAACAATTTCCAAAAGCTTCTATTTTATCCAACAGATTTTAAGCAAATAAGGGAATTTATTAATTATATAGATTTAATTGCAATTACCTAATTAGATAATTACTGTTAGTTCAAGAATAGTTTTTATTGACAATTGAGTTTTGTCATCGCAAAATCAAATATGAGTTACTAAGCTCTAAAATATAGTTATACGAATTTTGAAATTCAATTAATAAAATTTTGAAATTTAAATGTAAACTAAATACAGAACTGATGCAATAAGAGAGGATAAGAGATGCAAACTGAAGGTATATTCAAAAAATTTATTTTAATTTTCAAGAATAAAATTAAAATTAAATTTGAAATTTTAATTCAAAAATTTCATAAGTAAAATATTATGGCTACTAAAAAATTAAGCAACAAATACAAAACATACTGGCATCCTTATTCACAAACACATGCACGCAAGAGCATACTTATTTATTAAATTAATAAATTCATAATAGAGAGAATAAAGTTATTTTTTTTTTCTCTCTCTTCCATCAAATATTTTAAATGTATTCCTTACTCTCCTAATAATCGCAATGAAATCCTTATTATAATTGTGTACTACATTCATGAATGCACTCACACATTTATAACGAGAAAAAGAGCGCATGTTCCCTTTTATATTTTTACAATAAAAAAATATTTATCAACATTTATTTTTACAAATAATTTACAAAATTCAAATATTCATGGGATATAAAGTGTGTGTGTGTGTATAGAATACATATACACAACATTAATTTCTTTTCTTACAAAAGAAAAAGGATAATATTCTCCTCTTCTTTTATAATATGGAAAGGATAATAGTCTTATATTATGAAAACGAAATGCGCGACAATGTACCCCCTTTTGAAACAAAAATCCTATACAATGACAAAAATTTTCATTTTCATTCACTATTTTTCATAATATTTTCATTATATACACATATACATACGTATATAGATTTTCATTTTCATTTAAATATGTGGAAAATATTAGAATTCTAAAATATATATAAAAATATTTTTTTTATCTACAAATAATTTTAATTCATAATTATTTGTTCTAGAATATTTTAGAAAAAAAATTTATAAATGATGCGCAAAAAAAAAATTATAGAAAAGAAAACAGCATCCTACTTTATCCTTATATTATCCTTTTTGAAATAATTTCGAATACAAAGCATTTGTATGTGTCCATGTATAGTAAATTGTAATATTTGTAGGGTACATCGGCCGCATATACAATATAAAATATGAGAAATATTTTGTTGTTCACAAGTAGCCGGTAAACTTACAATTTAATTTTTCTACATAGTTGTATATATTTTTATATATAAATTTCTAAGTATATATGTATATGCACTTATTATATTTCATGATGAATGTATTTTTAAATGATGTGTTGAATATTTTATAATCGGAAAGTCTCCAGTGGTTAAAATTATTCTTTTCTTGCCTGACAGATATTTTTTTTTTAAATAATGCATTATTAAATTTTTGTATATATACACATTTATTTGCATATATATATATATGTATATAAATGTGTGTATATACCTGAAAAGAATACATTAAAAATATACGAGATGGGAATTTCATGTTGGAATAGAATCCTTATAATGATCCTTAAGATTATTTTAGAATTATTTTTCAAGTTCACTGAATTTTTTTTTTTTTTCTCTTCTTCTTTTTTTTTTGTTGTTTGTTTTCTCCTTGTCCTTAGAAATAAACAAAACCTAATAAAGATTAAACTGAAAATTGAATAAATTAAAAATGTTTGTTTTTCAATTTTTAAGAGTGAAGAATTGCGTTGTTAAAAAAATTAAATAATTTCTATTTAAAATTTATTCCAGTTAAAATTAATAGAATCTTTGAAAATTTAGAATTTAATAAGAACGTAATTTTGATTTGTTAAAATTTTCACAGGAAAAATCAGTTTATTACGGTAGCGCTAGGAATATTGGTAGCGGAATTCTCATAATTAATTATAAATGGTTAGAAAATGAGGGAAATTTAAGTAGTACCAAATGGGAAATTAACAAGTTTTGGAATTGAAAATTTTGGATATGGACCAAAATAATTGTGGTAGTCTTTTAAAAGAAAATTAAGTAGTTTCTGTTTCGTAATGTAAAAATATTTTGTCTAGACTATGTTTGTGGAGTACGATTATCAGAAAATTTGGAACTTGGCTTGCTTTCTAACGGTACAATACCATATTCATCACATAGTAGCATTTCTCTCAATATTTCATTTATAATAATTAAGTTAGTCTTAAGAAAGTTATCAAAGAACTTTCAAAGAAAAGTTTAATAAAATTACAGTCTTTTAATTTACTGCTAACCAAGGATACTTTCATAATGTAAAAACTTGTTTTAAAATAATTTTTGAATTGGGGGAAATATAAATGTCATAAAATTGACTTCAACCCGAAAATAGCTATTTTAAATATTAAAATCACTTCATATTTTTATAAGGAAATTCAAGGTGAATAATGCACGAAATTTTTTTCAAATTTATCAAATTTTTCAAACTGGATTTATTTCGTAATTCATTTGTAACTAATATTGTACAATATGTCTCTGCCTCCGGCGGACCTGCGTTCTGTCAAGCCTTCAAAGTTGCTCGAATTCATCAGAATGGTAGGTCTCGACGGGGTATTGTAAGGTTTTGTCCAACACCTAGTTGGGTGGCACAATAGATCTATCAAGTTCGCGGTGCACTGTTCGATTTTCTTTGCAATCTACAATCCCCTCCCTTTCTAAATAATTCAAAGACATTCAAAAAATAACCTAAAAAATTCCAGAAAAAATTAAGTAAATTTTTTTTATGTTAGGCACAAATTATCCTTAAAAAAGTCACACTATATTTAAAGCATAAGGCAGTTTATTAATATTAAAAAAAAATTTTTTTTATAAGACTTACCTTACAGCAATTGCTATTGGACTTGATTTCATATGTATTGTATGTTTAACTAATTTATCAAGAACACCTGATCTTGGATTTTTAAATTTTGATGGATCTGTATTACATCTTGGTCTTGTACTTTTAATATGACTTGTTAAATATGGTGGCTCTTCAAAATCAATTTCATTACTTTGATGTGGTAGTGTAACTAAAATAATAAAAATAAAAGAGAATGTAATTATAAATACAATAAATATGAAATTTTCTTATAAAAAAAAAAAATTCCATTACATAGATCCTTGAAACGATTAAGACAATTACATGCAAAATTTCCCATTAAAATTTGTTTTTTTTATTAATTTACCAAAAAACCAAAAAATTTAAAAAATTAATTTTTTAAGTTTTTTTCTTTTTTGTTTTAAAATTTTTCCAAGAAATCCAATTTATATTTACAAAAAATTGCATATTATTAGGCGAAAAATTCTTTAAATTATTAGAGTTAGGCTAGCTAGTTATTATTTTAATTGAATTTTTTTATAAAAAAAATTATTAAATCACAAATTTTCTTAACACAATTTTAAAATTTATTTAAAACAATTTTTAATTTATTTACAAAGGAAATGCCAAAACTATGACAATTTTAAAATTTAAAAATAATGAAAAAATGAGTGAAAAGAAATAGTTAGGCTAGCTAATTATGAATTTTTCTTTTAATATTTTCTAATAGGCTTAAAAATATTTAAAAATAATAATAAAATTATACATGCATAGCTACATAGAGTGTTCATTTATATTGTAGGTACAAATGAAACAGAAAAGGGAAAGAGATTGGAAAGGTCAATTCAACATAAAGTTAATGATTTTTTTTTTTACCATTTATGATGATCTAGCAACATAATTTAAACTTTGACTTCAAAATAATTTTCATGTATCTAGATGGACTACTTAAAATTCTTGTTTTCTTACAAAATATTGACTTGTTTCTGTGTCCAATTGATAATTTTTCCGGAAATGAAATACAAAACAACAAAACACTTAAATATGGAAAATGCGCATTGTTTTTCAAAACAAAAAAAAAAAAACAAAATCGTATGACAATAGAAAATTTTCATATTATTTCGAATGACGTAGGCATACTATAGATATTTAGAATTATAGGTGTCTTTGATAGAATTATGCAATAATATAACATTTTTTTTTTATATACAAACATACTTGGGAGAAAAAATTTGCCCTTGTTTCATGTAAGTTCAATATAAGCATAAACTCACAATTGAGCTCATAAAATTTAGTTTTTCAATTATTTAGAAATATGGGACATTATTGCAATTCTGAAGAGTTAGTAAGAAGGTAACCGAACTCATAAATAACCTGCTTATAAATGGCTTGTAATAAGTTAAAATTTTTTAAAATAATTTTTGAATGAAATTCTATAAAAATTCTCTTCACTGCTTTTTCATATCAAATTAATAATAAATTAAATTAAGTATATAAATATTTTACTTTAATATAACAGTTACTGTATAACAATAATTAAACTGTTATACTAAATTTAAAATTTCAATTAAGTTGAAATGTAAACAATATTTAACATGTGTGCTATATGTTACATCCAATATAGGTAGACTATACTATAAGATCGTATATTTTTCATAACTCTCATTAAAATTCTCAGAGAATGCTCTTACATTAAGAATCATATATATTAAACATTTTTAATGAATTTGTTCTAATTTAAAATTGATACTTTGCGAGAATTTAATATTCAAAATGGTGTACCATTTATTTTTCTCTTTTAGTGAGAATTGATGAGAAAGAGAGCATAATATTTTTCAATGGACTTTAACACATCCAATAAAATATTATAAAGGTTAAATGACATTAAATGTGCACTAAATCGAACGAAATTCGTTAATGATGTTTGACATACATAAGAGTAGAGTCTAAGGGTATATACGAATTTTTATAAAATATAATTTGTTGAGAAATGGAAAATTTCACGAACATTCAATTACACGTTCCACCATGCAATAATCATTCGTGTGAGTTTTATTAAAATTTTTGTGATAGCTTTATGAACAACTGTCTTAATCACATGTAATTTGGTTCTAATATTTTCTATTATTACATGATATTACATGATATGCCAAAATTTTGTTGCCAAACTTGCATGAACAAGAAGGCATCTAAGGTATATTGGTGTTAATTTACATATTTTCAATCAGTGTATTTTAGCATTACAAACGGAGAGTAAATTTTCCGCAGCCCAAACAAAAATTTAATTAATTTTACTTTTTTAATTTTCTTGTTTTAATTTTATTTAAAAAAACAAAAAATATAAATATGTTCTTATATACGGATAATCCCTAAATGTATGCAAATCTAATGTTTTTCCTTTTTGTTTATTTTACACCATGATTAAAAGTAAAATCCGTTCTTTAGTATTTTGTTTTTTGTCGTTAATCCTCTGTCTTAAATACACACTAATCGAAATTGGAATAAAATTTTTCTTTATTTTTTTCAATAAAGTATAGAATAAATGTCTAGAGGTTTCAAACATTTTTATTCAATTATTAATAGGTTAGAAAGAAGAAAATTAAGCGACATTTTTACATATTTCCAGAAAAAAATGGGATTTTTTCAATTTTAATTTTTATTACATAATTAAATTTTTTTAATATTTTATTATTTTTAGCAAAATTTCTTAAGTTTTGTGAGAGTAAAGCACTTAGTTCGGATTAGATTATTTATGTAAATAGAACCAGTGTTGCCAAATCGTGGGAAATTTTCCATTTTAAGGGAAATTCAGTTGAAATCATATTTTCTTTATTTTACTTATTTTAATTAATTTTTTTTATTAGTGACACTTGATCAAAAATAAAGACTCCTACTATTTATTTTGAAGGTCTTAAACTCATATAGTATTAATAAACTTAAGAAAGTACCATTTTTATTTTGTCAAGTTAATAAATACGGTTTTCATTTAAGTATAGTGCTAAATGAATGTGTATAAGTAAAAAACTTCCTAAATGTAAAAAATACAGGAAAAAATAGGATTTGGAAAGGGACAAAATGGGATATTTTTAACTAAGTGTAGTAAATTGAGCGAGAAAGAGTTGGCAACATTGAGTAGAACTCTTTTCTATATTTTTGCTCTTAATAAATTTTTTCTGATAAGTACCATAATATATAACAAGATAATGTACCTAAGATGGTATAAATTTCCCACTTATAATTCGTGTATTCTATGTAACACTATATAAAATTCTTATTGTCGTAACACAAACATTTAAGGTCACTATTTTATTTTGTATTTTTCTTTTTTAATTTAATACAAAAATCATAAAAATTTTAAGTTGTTTTAAATTGTATATATAAATAAAAAACAATTTGTTTAGTAAGATTTTATATCGTAAAAATCAATAGTTTGTATAGATCAAGATATATACGATTTTGTTATAAGGGGGTGGACAATACTATTTCAAATTTATATAGGAACAAAAAAATTATTGTCATATTGCCAAAAAAAAAATTTTTTCTACTCTACATTTTTTATAATGATGTAAAAAAATTTTTATTGATTTCGAAACAAAAAGAAAAAACCACTTTAAATTAAATTAAAAAATAATTTTAATTTTGTGTACTTTGAAAATTCTCAATTTTGTAATTCATTTTGTTTTAGGGTAATTAATTCCCCAAGGTAATTCCCTCTTTATGTCTTCTTTCATATTATAAATTATAAAGATTTCAATTTATAAAATATTCATTTCTTAAAAATGTGAAGGTCAAAAATGCGCGTGGTGTGTGGTACAATTTGAGTGCAAAAAAAAAATAATTTAATAAGGTCTTCAAAAAAAAAAAAAACATAAAAATTTACATTTAAATTATATTTTTCTAAAAGAATTTTAGAAAAATTTTTTTTCGGTATTTGACGTCTTATTTTTAACTGAGACACGCTCAATTAAAATATTTGAATTTCTTGAAGTATATAAAGAAACTGACGGAATTGCCAACGATCACTACTCTGGCACAAATTGGAAAAAATTAGTTATACACGCAAAAATTTGCTCGAATCACATAATTCCCAACGACATATAGAATTCAATAAAAAATTTCCCAACGCCATATTGAATTGAATAAAAAATTTCCCAACGCCATATTGAATTCAATAAAAAAATATCCCGACGCCCTATTGAATTCAGTAAAATTTCATACTGTTATACTTTAAATTCTTGCTATATAAATGGATGAAAATTTTAAATCATGAGAGTTTAAATGATATTAAAAATCTGTAATACAATAAGTGTGAACATAAATCCTATACGAGTATAATTTGATTATAAAAAATGACATTGTACGAGTAAAAACAAAATTTTAATATCACGAAAAGAGAATCACAGTATATGAAAATATAAGCCACATGTAAAAATATTACAGAACAAGAAGACAATATAGCTGTTCTATAATATAACAATTATTAAAATAACAATTTTTTAATATATTAACTCGTTGTGTTATACCGTATTGAAAATTCTTTATATGACCCAATACTTAACTTTCTATATATAATATTGTTATAACAATAAACTGTTATGAAGGTTTTATTTTTTTTTTGGTTGTTATATTTTAAACCGATTTCACAATTATGTTTTCATAATTTACATACATATACAAATATACAATAATATTCCATGCATATTATATTAGAGCAAATATTAAAAATTATTTATACACAAGATATAACAGTATAGATTACTTTTATGTAAATCCTTATAAGAACACATTATAAGTAGGTGTAATATTAAAAAAACTTAGATTTCTAAACTGTTATAATTAGAAGATTTTATAAAAACCATGTTTAAAGCAAAAGGAAAAGAATATCACAGTTTTTCTTTAATTTAATTTTAACTAAATTTGATCCTTTTGTAAACTCTTATAAATTTTAAATTGTGCACAAGTATGAAATTTTAAGAAATAATCAAAAAAGAGAAAAAGGAACAAAGTTTAAATATCCGAAGTATTATAGGGAAATTTTTTTCTTACTGTTATACAAATATATATACTAATTTTTATCATCAAAGAAAATATGTTTTTTCTGTATAATTTTTATAATACGAGAGTTTTGTTTCTATAAATTTCAACACCCAAGTGCCTTTAATTGAATCACTTGTTAAAGAGTGAGTGAGTGCAAGAGTGAGTGAGTAAATATTTTAATAAAAACAAATTTAACTCAAAATTCCTGTGTATATATCCACAAAGAGGTGAGTTTCCCCCTTTTATTCAATGGGAGTGTATTATCTCGGAAAGTGAGTGTGAAAAATCTCTCTGGTGTGAAAAAAATTGAGATCCGTTAGTCAGTACTTTTTAAGTGAAGAGAATATTTTTCAATTTAGTATTATTATCTCTTTTTACTGAAATTAAGAAGATGACAGTGTTTGTGGTATGGTACTAATGGTAATTTCAAATTTTTGCCAAAATGGAGAAGTAAGAGGGAAAAAATAAAAAAAATAAGAACTATAATTGAATAAATATTAAAGATCGCATTGATAAAATGAGAATTCAGTAATTCAACATTTTGTTCTAATTGGGAGATGATCTTAAATAGAAAAAGAGAAATATAATTAAATATAATAAACCCAAATATAATTAAAATTTTCTCACCATTACGACTACATTTATTAAAAATATAACATTATATCTACAATACACCACAATTAATATAACATTTTAATAATAGTATAATAATATAAAAGCACTAAATTAAAATATTTAACCCGGTATTATTTTATTTATAATAATGAAATTATTTTTAAAATTTTAAAAAATTTTCACCACAGTTTTAGAATCTCTCATTATTTTTGTTATTTAATTCTCTAACAATATGTTGGAATACATTATAGCGCGAATTAGAATAAATATATAAGAAATAATGCACATTACATACATATAACAGATATATTACAAAATAAATCACAGAAACGCATATATATAACAATATAGAAAATAAATATTTTATACATATATGTAATATTCTCTTATACAAATAATATAAATATTTACAATATTCAACATAATAATATTAAACTACCATATATTATAGCATAGATATACAATATTTTATAGCACATACATATACTATTAACGTATATACAAGTTAATAAAATTTTATATTATTATACAGTATTAGTTACCCATGTTATAGAGAGGACATAAAACTTACTCTCACCACATAAAATTTTTTTTTCACCTGAAGATGAATGATGTTTTTTTTTTCTTCTAAAATTAAATGATCTTGATCTATAAACGTATACACCAGTTAAACTATTACTGCTACCCATACTTTCAAGTGATGACGTTGGTGATGGTGAATTTCGATTAACACTTAAATGATCCATTTCTTTTTTTTTAATTTGTAAGTTTTACTGTTATAATAGTTATTATTATTGTTTAAAATTTTAATTTATTATACAGTAATGTTATTATATTATTATTGAACAATGTTATATTGTTATATATATCTTTAAATTTTAGCTAGTAATTAACCACTTGCAATAGTAGTATTCAACTACTTGCATATAACAGTTCTAATAATAATTAATTTTATTATTTTAACATTAATATTTAATATATAAATTTTTCATAAATTCTTATAAAATACGAATAGTAATTGAAATTTTTCATTATAATTTAAACTGTTATACAATGTATAATAAATCAATAAAAGATTACATGATTTCTTTGCCACTAAAATTTTGTTTATTCATTTTATTTTGATTAATATAACTAGTAATACACAATGTATATATAGGAACATATAATTAATTATTATATATAAAGAGATTTACTGAAATACTACTTATATGTCTAATATACGGTCATAAAATTGTATATCAATTAAAAAATCATTAATTTTTTTATATAATATGCAATAGATAGCTTTCAACTAAATTAAAATTTATCTCCCAATTATTATTTTTTTTCAAGTTTTTTTTTTGTTATTTATTAACGTAACTTTCTTTTGATTTTAATTGTGTATAACGTAATAATCCAAATATATACGTTAACACTATAAAAAATATCCTTGTCGATTACCTCTTAAGAATTTTTTAAATTAAATGTTTATATGACTTTTACTATGTATATATTACACTATAATACAAATTTCTTTCATATCGTATATTTGTATGGAGGTATGGCCCTCAAAGTTTTCATATATCGTAAATAACTTTTAATATTTTATTATATTCAAAAATTCTTTTATATTATTCTCACTTATTGAAATTTACTGATTACACTTCTTATTAAAATTGTCACACAAAATTTAATTAAATTGCTATACAGGCTATTACAAATATGTTATAATTAACAAAATGTACAAAGTTCTTTTAACATTTACAGCCCTAATTAACAGAAAAAATTAATTCTATCTTCACTTATTTTCATTACATTCCTTTTTCTCCTTTTTATTATTATTTTTGTTTTGCACCCACTCACAATATTGTATATACAATCATCACATTCAGTAGTTAACAATAAACTAAGAGTGAATATTCAAAAAAAAAATTATATACATATATATATCGTATATTTTTATATTTAAGTGCATTTCATCACTTACGTATACCATAGAGGCTATTGCAATTTTATAAAAAGTTTGTATAAATTATAATAATAAAAAGTAAAATAACAGAGAAGAAAAATTGAAAAAAAAGAGAAATATAAGAAGAAAAAATATTTATGAAAACATTAAAGATTGAAAATCAATTTACAACAACAATCTAAAAAAGAAAGAAAAGAGAAAAAGAGAAAAAAAAAACGATAAACAAAAACAAGAAATGCTCTGTTAAGTGTTTTCTTGTAATAGTATGTGAATGAAAACGAGAATATAAGAGAATTTTTTTTACGATATTAGAAAAAATACGATATTAGAAGTAACATTTTTTTTTAATTTTTTTATTTTTAGATTATGTTTTTTTAATATTTTCTTTTGTTTCCGTTCTATTAAATTTTGTATACAATGCACTTTAACATTATTTTGATTTTTTATAAGAAAGGCTTTTAAAAAACAAAAGCATATACACTCATTTTAAAAGGTTAATAAAATTATAATAATAAACGAAAAAATAAATAAAATAAGGTGATCAAGATCAAAATGGTTCAATTCGGAAAATGTCGATTTTGAAATAATCTATTGAACTTTATTATAGGTAGAATATTAATTGAAATAAAATGGTCTAACGTGATTGGTCCTACAGAAAAAAAATAAAATTTGTAAATTTTAATTATTTTAATATATTTATAGAGACGATGAGGAGGATATGGAGGACGAGGAAGAGGAAACGGTGGCGCTGATACTCATGACCCGAGCAAGGGAGCTTAAGGCAGAGATTTAGTGAGTGATTTTAGTTGATTTCTGAGAAATTCGAGCTAGTTCTGTTGAGGGGAAAAATTAAAGCTGGCGGACAGCATTAACCTGACCAAACCTAACATAAATACATTTATATAAAACTTTACTAAATTTCTCACAATTTATGTGTTTCCACAATTTAAATATAAATTTTTTTTTTTAAAAGTTTTAAAAAAGCATTTTTCTCGAAATAACACTTTTCGATTTGAACCAATTTGCGCTTGATTGTTTCATGTGTTAGACTGAATTGATTTGGTTAATAAAAATTCTATACCAATATTCTTTTTAAAAGTCTGGTAAAAAAAAAGTGTTTGAATGTATGTTTAAAATTGTGTTCCGTAAAAATTAATGCATTTTAATAATATGAAAATCATTTGACAAAATATTGCAAAGTTTGAACTTTCTTTCTGCCAATCGAATGCTAAAATTTATAATATTTTAATTTTAGGCAAAAATTTGGTAAGATATTTAGAATTCAAATATACTAACAGTTCATTTTTCAAAAATTATGAATACGTAGTTACGATATTATTATACCAAATTATTGGGTAAAACGAATATAAAAAATTCATAGGCTTCAATTATTAAAATTAATATTAATTTCGTTTAAATTATAACACAATTGTATGTTAAATAAAAAGTGCAATGTTTCACAAATATTATGATTCAAAATTTATTTCTCAAAATATAAATATTTATTTGATATTTGGATAATGTTCTTCCGGCTCTTGATTATTCTATTGAGTCTTATTAATAAATTTCTAAATAAACTGAAGCTCCCTATTATCAATTTCTATTATAAATCTTTATTGTGATTGTTAATTATATAAGAAATTTTTGCAATTTTTCCCTATTAATATTTAATATTGCATGTGTTATACAAAAATTCATATAATCCCATTTTAATGATTTGAATCTATAATGAATTGCGTTATTCCTACTTATAAAAATATAGGCGAAAGTTTATGTTGTCCTAGATTTGGTATTCACATATAATGCGTCTATAATTAGATACACGTACATATTGTTACTAATTGTATTATTTAACAAGAAAAAATTCTATACTCGTAAATATAAAAATAAAATAAAATTTTACTATTTTCATTCTGAATTGTATAGATTATAATAATAAGAATTGATAAAAATAAATTTATTTTGTGTTATAAAATTGTGATCCGAAAAAATATTTAAAATGTTTACCATATTGAACTTGTAAGAGAGTCTTTATCTCTATAAAAATGTAAGAGAATTAAATTTTTGCATTAAAATCCAATAATTATCTTGATTTACATCCAATTAAATCACTGTTATATTAGTGTTTAATTTCCAATAATAAAGGAAATTAAATATTAAATTGTACACCTTCAACTGTATATTGGGGTTCTAATCTGAATCACTATATACTGAATTCACTAAGTGATAGTGATATTAATTATAAAGATTTTTAAAACTCTATCAAAGACACTATTCATATTAATAAATTGGTTTGTGCTTACACTAACAACATAGATTGTTTTTATGATAAATATCTTTATCACTATTATAGTGATTCGATACTCTGAAAATGCCTTCATATATTTTGACATTAACCTCATAACTAATTCAAATATGAGAGAATTATTCATACCAAATGAAAATTGCAAATGAACTGAACACGGTTGTAGAATATTCCACATATTCGTACATTTATTGTAACAGCAAACAATATAAAGTTATACAAATAATTCAATAATTTCACTTTGAAATTGTGTCGTCCACCTCCGTAGAAAAATGTGTTATGTTTTATTTTTTTTTCAATAAATATAACAACACTATATTTGATATTGATCAACTTCCTGAACAATATATAACAATTAAATTGTACTTCCTATAAAGGTATTTAATATTTCCTATATTATACATAGAGAAAATTGAATTTCTTTTTTTAATGGAAAATTTTTTTTTTGCCAATTTATTTGCTATATTTAAGGATATATTCAAATAGTATTGGAATTATTGTGAATTATGAATATAAGGACATTTATGCGTATTACGAATTTTTTAAAAGAACAATAATTGTGTTTATTATTTTGATATTAAATTTCATATTTTGACCTTATTATATTGATGAAGTGAAAGTAAATTTTTTTCAAAGTCTTGGAACAAACAATAAAATGGTCTTATCAAAATTATTGGAACGTGACAGACAGCAACTGCAAAAATTTTGAAAAAAATGAACTAATTGTGAAATTGTAGCTTATGGTTGCAGCTTGGTATTGTGTTCCATGTAATAGCTCAAAAACTACATATTTGCTGCACACAGCATTGTGTTTACGATATTATGCATATATTGCTCATTTTATTCAATAAGATGTAGAAAGCAAAAAATAATATCGTAAATGTTTTCGAATACAATAAATTTCGGCACTGTAATTGAACACCAAAAACAATCACAAGAGACGGCTTCTGTTTATAAAAATGCTATTGTATAACATAACATTTGATTATTATTAAAATTCAACATTATAGTAAATAGAGAGGAATTATAACACCTTATTGCTTCAAAATCTCTCTCTCATTATTACGATCACACCACAATTATATGCATGAGAGAAAAATTTTAAACATAGCCTACTTGTAATTAAACTGGCATGATTATATAATATTTATGTTATAAAATCTAAATTATATCTGTTATACATTATGACCGATATATCACAATACATATATAAGAATATATAATCTTTGTTATAATATTTTTAAAACTTTAATAAAAATAATATAATAATTAAAAATCTAACAATTGTGTACCTATAAAATATAATGTAAACGATATTGTATAACACTATAACACTATAAATATAACACTATAAATATAAATATATTCGTACATTATATCCTATTTAAATTAAATCGAAATTTTAGCACCCACATATGCATACTCCGCATATTATACATGTTCTGTATTTAAATTTCTTATAATATAATTAAATTATATATTCATATATAAATTGTATAAAAGATTTTTTTTATTAAATTACCTTACATATAAATATAAATAAAGTAATTAATATTAAAAATATAATAATATTATGGTTATATGATTTGAAAGGATAAAACCATTATACTAGTAGAACATTTTTGATTATAAACACATAAGCTATTTTTTTTTAATTATTTTAATGAATTTTAAGATATACAATAATATATAAGTATATGGTGCTATAATATAACAATTGTATATTAAATCCATAAGGATTTTATAACAAAAAAAAAGAAGAAATAATAAGAAAATATTATTTTGTTTATAAGAATGCGCGCTTGAATAAAAAAAAATTCAAGGACAATATAAGAATATTATAATATTCCGATAAATATGTATACATAGGTATGTCATACTCTTATACTATGATTATTTATACAATAAACAAATTCATATATATACCATATCGTATATTTTATATCATCAATGTATATAACATCTTCTATTATGTAAATTTGAATTGAAATCAAAAATGTTATATAAGAGTATGATAAGCACACATAATACCATATTGGATATACCTTCATATAAGTATAATGTTATACTAGTATAATATTGTGTTAATATGGTTTATTTTACAATATAATCAATTCATAATATTTTTAATAATCACTTTATTATACCGCCCATTTAAAAAATTGAACAAATATATATTTATATATATTATATGATATCCAAAGTATGATGCAAGATTCTTGGATTCAATATAATCATATGATATTCAAAATAAAAATTATGTATAACAAAATCAGCAAATAACATTTTATTATACTGCGACTATTAATGCAATTAAAAATTGAAAAAATAAAATTGTTAAAAGAAAATTTATTAATAACCCATATACGTTTTAAAGAAAACTCTTATACAAAAAAGAAATCGTATAAAAGTTTAATTAATTAATTTTGTTTTTTATATTTTTATTTTTTTTATATTTTATGTCTTGTGCATTGTATAATTAATTACTGTCATGTCAGTATGGGCTATTAATATATCTATATATACCATTTTAATCAATTTGTTATACGCGTATATCAAGGGCTTTTGGGGAAAAATCTCTTTAAATTTTTAGTATTTTTAAGTTCAATCGAAATCGCTCTTATATTAGAGAACTAATTATTTATTTTAATTAAAATTAAATACTAAATTGACAACATACCTCCTTTATAATTGTGACTTTCTGTTGCTCTAAATTTTACTCTATATTTAGAAATTTTGATATTCTTACGATCACATATCATAACTTTGTTACACTCTTAACTCTGAATTAAAATAGAGAAAGAGAGAAAGTAATTAAAGTTCATAGGACAAGAGTATTGAATTTCTTGAAATGTGAACAGTGCAAGTATCATGTCAGTACGATTAACAATAACAGTAAAAAAAAAAAAAATAAAAAGCGTGAGATTTATGAGAATGAGTGAATTTTTTCTCTCAATTGCAAAATTTCCGATTATTATTTTTGTTAATTATTTCTCTTCTATATATGCAATGTTTTCCCCATAAGCCCTAGTTATTCTCTATAATATAACAATTCACATATGTATACATTATAGGTTGTATATATATATACATATGCAAATGAGTATACGAGTATATAGGTATATATATGTATAATGAGTGTAATGTAATAGACTTGTTGCATAAAATACGATATATGAAAATAAAAAAAATAAAAGTGGATTAAATAAAATAATTATAAAGGATACTTAAAGGGATATTTAATTTTTATAAAGTATATAAATACATTATATATATATATATATATAAATTTATTAGTGATTTATTACAATAATATGAGAATTATTTATAACAAATTATAGGTGAATGAGAGAAAAATATTTTCGAATTTATAAGTAAAAAATTTCCTGTATAAAATTATATAAAAGAAAAATATAGGAAATAAGGCTTGAATTATTAAAATAAAATTGGAAATTTTCGGAATTTGACATTTTTGTATAACAGTTTAAAATATATAATGAAAAGTGAAGGGTAATTAAGGATAGAGATTATAGTAAGGAAATCATTAAAAATGTACTTGTATTTCGGATGTTTTCATAGTTGAATTTACAAATATTCATATATATATATTAAAAAACCAAATAAAATTCTACCGAAAATTAAAAAACAAATTCAAAATTCTCACAGAACTCATTTTATTATTCAATCAAAAATAATCCTACATTCTTTTCTTATATTCATTTTAATTGGTGTCTACAATATAATTTCAACGAAAATTTTCTGAGCCTTTTATTTACCCAAAATATTCTTTATTACAATATCTTGAATAACTTGTATATACATTCATGTTTGTAATGCTATATAGGTGTCTTATGACCATACCATAACACAAAATATATACTTATTACCTGTTTATTACATTTAAGGTTTTTCTTTCAAGGAAAACTTTAATGAAGCTTTTATACAACACAAAATATATACAAGTATTAATGAAGGTATAACACATAGATATGAGTATGTGTTGTGCGATACAAAACAAGTGTGTAAACATTTCCATTTGAATTCATCACTAATTTGTAAATATTTTATATAATATGGTGATGAAATATGTAGGTTAAAGATAATATTCTTAGAAACATGAAAAACACAACAAATTCCTAAAATATAAATAGATTTTCGAGCAGTGGAAAGAAAAATTTCTTAAATACTTTTCTGAAATTTGGAATTTTCTTAGATAACATATAATATGTAATCATATTGCAAGAATTTTATATGAAATTACAGTAAGAACGAAATTTATCCTAGAAATATGTTTAAAATACAAATCGAGCAGTTGTAAACCAACTAGAAATCAACAGATTTTTAGACTCATTATCATAGGATTTAAATTTTTACACACACTAATAAATGAAGTTTATTTAAGAATGTTAGCAAAAACCAATTAATTTTGCATGAAAATCTCAATATTTTAAAATAAAATCTACTCTGTGTAGAGACAACAAACAGCAAATTATTTGCAACTGGATTTTCAGGGAATTTAAAAGTACAATTAAATCTGAGTACCATACACAATGGACGCCTTTTAAATTTTCTTCATCACGCTTTTAAGTAAATATTTCAGATTTATAGAAAATGCTCGTTTAGACGAACACCTGAAAATTGAAGTTTTTTCAAGTTAATACAATATTGTTGAAGAAGGGCTGTAAATTATAATTGAATAACAATAATGATAAGCTCCCACACAAATTGTTTTTTTTTTTGTTTTTTGTAGATTAAATCTATGGCATTTAAAGCGGTTTTATTAAATTCCTACGAAAATATTATAACAAAAAACATTCGATTATCCTTTTTACAAAACCCTTATTATAAAAATTTCAAATTAGAAAATATTATCAAATTCAGATCCATATTAATCCCTTATACTTTTTGACCATATCATTTTTTAAATTTCTTAGAAAAAACAGATTTTATGGGGGAAAAAAACGAATTGAATAAGAATTTACCTTTACAACATGTGTTGCATGCGTTTTAATATTTCATTTTAAAATTACATATATAAAATTTTCGAATACCCCTAAAGATATGCAATTTTTTATAAAATTTCTTTTAATGAAAATTTCCGACACTGATACTTTATTGGTAATTTTTAAATGTTTTTTTATGATACAATTGACCGACCGGACTAACTGTGCAAATCTATTTCATGTTAAATTGAATGTGGGTTCGCCATAGACTAAAGTTGACATCTATATTTCATGTTAAATTAAATTTCAATGGAAAGAGTTTAGAAGAAAAAAAATACAGGCGAACTTTCATCTATATTGAATATTTCTCCATTCGTCTTTTTTATCAAATATCACCACGAGCAAAAAAAAAAACAAAAGTTGTAAAAAAAAAAAATTAAATTTCCCATTATAATTTCTAAGAATAAGGAATTAAACAAAAAAAAAAACTTTTGACCAAAGGTATAAATAATTTCAAGGTGAATTGTTGCCTAATTTAATTCTAGTTAAAGATGTGCATTATTTTAAATATTGATTTACATTATGATTTGGTTAATTACAATTGTAAAGTGTGGTTTAATATCATTGTATTTATGTACAGCAATTCTGTAATAAGGTCACCAATAATTAAAATGTGAATTATTCTGAAAATAATTTCTAAAAGAATGAAATTCAATTAAAGTAATCATTCCGGTTTAAAAATTTGAAACTAAAAAAATATGTTAATAAATGTATTACTAGTAAAGTATAGAAAATGCTCCCAGATTATGAATATAGAGTAATTCTAACATGATATTATTACCAATAAGTTGCTCAACATGTTGCTTAAAATTAAAATATTCTGATTTTTAGAGAAGATTTTGATTTTAGAACCAGTTGCAAAAAATATGAGAAATACAATTAAAAAAGGGGTAATTTTCACTTTAATATCAGTAAATTGGCTCCGTCTCTATAGTACAATTAATGCTATAGAATTAACAATAACAATATTTTTATAAATTTTTAAATTAATAGTAACAGCTCTAGATACAGATTAGTACAATTAATGCTATAGAATTAACAATAACAATATTTTTATAAATTTTTAAATTAATAGTAACAGCTCTAGATACAGATTTCTAAGGGGCCTTGGACTTGGATTCTCATGAATCGTTGTGCGGACCTGTTAAAATTTATCGGTAGCTTTAATCTTGAGTTCTAATGATCTGGCACGGTGGTGCACATAAGACCTGTATGGTCGAGGTGCTAATTCAATTCGACCCATACATAACATAACATAAAATAAATTAACATATTTGATTTAGCGTATATAATGACTCCCAATTTTCAATTCACTATACAGTTATTACAATCTATTAAAATAATTTAATTTAATATGGCGTTTAGAAAATTTTACTTTCTAACAAAATTTTGGAAGCCTCTTAATTTTTCGAAGATTCTTTAAATTTTTGAAATTTTATTAAAATTCTGTAGATATAATACGTATAAAAATTGTAATCTTTAATCTGTACAATAAATACATATAAATCTGTAATTTGTCTATAATCTGTGATATTGGGAAATATTAGACTAATTAATAAATAATTGGCATAATTGAAGAATTCAAATCTTAACAAAAATATTGTGAAAATTAAATTAAAATTTAAAAATTTCAAGTATATTTTATTTTTATTTATAAATATAGACCAAAATTTTACTATTTTGTATTTTGATCAACAAAATGAATTAAAAACAAAAACAAAATAAAATTCGCAATGTACCCTAAACTTATTTATAAAAATTAAAAAAAAATTCTAAATTTAAAAAGAACCAAAACAAATTGCAAATGTACTTTGCTTGTACAGCTCATTTATTTTCTCTTATTTATTTTTATAATTTTATTTTAATTATTTTTTTTTTTCTAAATTTACTCACTCATCCTTTGATTAACACTTTGAAATTCATTGTCGTATGTTATTGCAAGAAATTGTTTATTTTTTCGCATTTGATTTTTCATTTATAAAAAATTTTAAATACAAAAAAAAAAATATTAATGAATTAATTAATTAATAAAATTAAAATTAATTATTTTTAATTATTTAATAAAAAATTAATGTATTCTACATTAAACACGTTCTATAAAATTGTTACTAATTTAAAATTAATTAAAAATTAAATAAAAATTAATTAAAATTATTTTCACTTTTTATAATTTCTGAAACAAATGAAAATTTTTTTTGTTTATTTTTAAATTACATTAAAAATATTGTTCAAAATTTACGAGATTTACATAGATTTTTAATATATTAAAAAAAAACACACAATTAAAATTTCACGGTCACCGTATAATGAATAAAAAAAAAATTAATATAAAATAACAACGATATTTATTTTTTTATTAATATTAAATAAAAAAATAATTACAAAAAAAAAATAATATTTATTTTGCATTCCTTGCTTTTCGACTATTGACTTTATTCTGAAATACTAAAATTCAATTTGAAAAACAATACAAAAAACAAAACAAAAAAAAAAAAAGATAAATTAAGATTGAAAAATTTTCTGGCCAAAAAAACGACAAAAAAAAAAACATCGTTTTTATGTATTCTAAGTATGTATGTATGTAGATATCTGTACATACAAAAATGTATACAAAATACCTACATACACAAGATATACACGAAACACAACGTACAAAATTTGTGTGATAAATGTTGTATGTTCGAATATAACATACAAATAGTATTACATACATTATATACCCACATTTTGAAAGTATACACGTATGTATGTATATATGTATATATAAGAAATTATTTGAACGTAGGATATCATCATCATTATAATTTTTCTGTTGTTTTTTTTTTTTTTATAAATGATAGTATAATGTTGAGAGAAGAGAGAAGAAGTTGTTTATATTTATGATAATATTGGTTAGTTTGTTATACGAGATGTATAACAAATAAAAATTTTGTAAGAATATAATATAGGAGTGATCTTGAATATTAAATTAAATAAAATAAAAAAAAAATTTTTTTTAAATATTTGGTTAATTAATATCTTGCACTTTTATATTTAGAGTTCTGAGAATATATTAAAAAGGACGCTTTTTGTATAACACTTAAAATATTGTTTTACGTTCAATGAAATAAAATAAACAAAAAATATTTAGCTCACTAAAATAGATGTCAAAAATTAAGAGAAAATAAAATTTTTTAATTCTCATTTTATGCCTGACAATCTCAAATAAATCTTTGTTTATCGTAATAATGTAAACAGACAAAATAACGTTTATTATAATAATGATATCGTAAATTGAATATTAATAATTATCGTATTGATCAAGGAAATAATATAAAAAAAAAATATAATATTGATAATTTAAGAAAATTTTGTACTAAATAATTTTTCATTTACATTGTAATAAAAATACGATATTTAGTAGTGTACTCGAATACTACATTACAATTAATTCAATTACAGTAAAGTAAGCATCAATAACAATTTTTTCAACATTATTGGAAACACAATATACGGCCATGGATATATCGCATTCTTACTGAAAAATTTACGATATTATATTTATAAAAAATTATTAAATTAATAAATTTAAAAAAAAAAATTTAAATTAAATTTCGATTAAAATTTTCTATAAAGCTAAATGAGAACGGTAAAAATGGTTAATCCTAAAAGTTTTTCAACAAAATCAATTTTTATCGTATTTATGCCATATTATTCCATTAATTTACCACTATTGTTTCAATAGTAATTGAAATTCTTTACAAATTCAATTAAACTCACCTCGTACCTTATTTTAACATTTAATCTAATATTATTATAAATATGTCATTGGCGACTCAATATAAATACTTATAACAATATAATAATATCGTCGATGTTTATATATATTATGCAAACAATATATATTATGAATGTGTTATATTGGTTGATTGTTAGTAGACAAAAAAATTCCCAAAAATTTATTTCATTATCAAAAAAAACAAAAAAAGGCAAAAATTAGAAAAAAAAAGAAATATAAAAATTGAATAGGTGGTATTTCTAATATTTTATACCATTTTTGTATGTATATGTATGTATACAAATGCATAATATTACGAAACAAAATATTATATAGACAAAATTTAAGGAAAAATTTTTAGAGAGGAACGACATTCAAAAATATTATTTCTGTTCTTTTTGTTTTTTTTATTAAAAGTATTTGCAGACACGCGATTAACGGTAATTTATTTATTTATCATTTTTATTATTTTCTTTTGATTTTCATTTTTATTCTCTTTATTTTTTTTTGTTTTTATTTAATTTTCCTTTTTCATTTCCTTTTTTTTTAATCGTATAACAGTACACATACGTCTAAATGTGTACTAACGGTATCTTAATACACAATATGTTTATAGGTAAGTGTTTAAAACACATAAGTGATTTGATTTTGGCAAAACAAAATTTTCATTTAAAAATATGAAAAAAACAAAAACAAAAGAAAATTGGTCATAAATGATGGGTGTGACGGCCATTAAATTCGTCATCAATAAGTGAAAATTTTTATAAATATTATAGTGATTAACAAGTGTAGTATAAGGTGATAAGAAGGATAAGTTTTAAATAGTCTAAAAATATAGTCGATGTGTGAGGTCGTCTAAATGTATTTAAAGGATTTAAAGAAAAAAAAGTGTGAGAAAAAAATAAATCAAACCTTTATGATCAGATAAAGGTTTTTTGTTACTAATTTATAAATTAGTTTTATTGTAGTAAAATGGAAGATGAAGAATTTTTATACTGGTATGATAAATAAAATTTATTTCTTCTTCTCTACCGTTATACCGGAATTATTTGTAATTAAAATAATTAATTTTTGTACTTATCTTTTAGTAAAACATTTTATGTAGTAAGTGATAAATTTATTATTCAATAAAGATATCCGTAATATTCAACATTAAAACAAGTCAAAGTATTAATTAAGAGTAGATAAGCTAAAAATATAACAGGGATTTTGTAAAAACAACTAAAGAAACCATATATAGTAAGGTCTCCTTTAAAAATAAAGTACAGATCCATATGGAGCCGTGTAAAAAATCAAGCCTTGGCTTTTCCATATTGCAATTAAAAAAAAGTTTTAACTATAACATTTTAAGTAGCATATTTGTATGTCGAAAGCATTCTAAAATTTAACATTTCAAAATTATAAAGTTCTTGGTGCACAGCAAGAATGCAAGCATTGTTATTAAAAAATTTTGGCTGGTCTTGTTTTAAAAAGTACATATTATAAAATTTCGTATTATACTTTCGGAAACAGTTTAAAGCCGACTTCCGAAATACATTTTAAAAAGATTTTAGAAAATCATTTTTAGTTTAAATTTGAATAACTTAAACTTATTGAACAATATTATTCCTAATCAGTTATCAGCTCTTCGACAACTCTTAATTTTTCCAAAATATTTACATTTTTAAATAATTATTAGTTTTATCTGTAAATTATATATTTAAAATAGAAATTAAACAAAACTATAAATTTTTCTTTTGTTTTTCTTCTAGGTTCAGAAACTTTTTTTTTTTTTTTGATTATATAAGTAGTTTATTTCGTTCCAAAAATATATTTAAAGTATATAATATAATATTGTGTTTTATAAATTTTAAAATACATAATTAATAATAATTACATGTTTTTTGTTTTTTGAAAAAAAATCTATAGTAGATATAGTTGAAAAAATAATATTTAGAAAAAAAAATAGAAAAAACTAAGAATTTTAAATTTTTTTTTTTTTGTTTGTATTTTCCTTTCTTCTACACAAAATCTTTATTTTTGTTTTTTTTTTTTTTTTTTTATTTATTTTAGTTGTAATTTTAATTTTACATACTGCATTGGTTTTTTTTTAATGTTTTAATTACTTTTTCATTATTTTTCTTTTTATATAATTTAATAAACAAATAACAATAATAACAACTCTGTTTCATTTTTCTATTCAATTTTTAATTTAATTTTAATTGTATTTATAATTACTTTTTAATATATATTTAGGTAACATTATTCAGGTTGATATACAAAAATATATTTAATATATATTTCATGAATACATATACATATAAATATTATATTTAATAGCAAAAACTCAAAAAAAAAAATTATTTTTTTTAAACTAAAGAAAAAAAAACAAGAGAAAAATAAATGCAGTGAATAATTTTTAAAAAAGAAAACAAAAAAATTATTTTAAAATATTTTAAGTTAGAAATAAAAAGAATTAAATTCATTATTTTTTTTTATACAATTTAAATATTGAATTATAAATATTATATTACAAAGATAAATAATTTACAATTTATTAAATAATAATTACTAATGTTTACAGTAAAAAATATATAGAAAAAAATTTGTTTTAAAAAAAAAAGAACATTTTTCATTAAAGAAATAAATTTCAGTTTTTTTTTTTATATTGTAAATTTACAAAATATCTTAAAAGTAATAATATAAATTAAAATTATTAAAATAGTAGAGTTTACAAGTTTTATAATTATTATTTTTTTTTTTTGTAATTTATGCATTGATATTATTAAAAATATTTTGATAATAATACAAAAATTTGTTATAAAGTTTATATTTTAAATAAAATTAACAAATTTTCTCATATAATTATTAAATGAAATATTATGCGTATATTTATTTAACAAAAATAAAATATAATTAAGATTAATAATATTAATTTAAAATTAAATTATTAAATCGAAAAAATGTTTAATTAAAACTTAAATAAAAAAAAATTAAATAAAATAAACTAAATTATACAATACGATGGCAAAAAAATTATAAATAGTATAATTTAAAAATTTTTCAAAAATTTTTTATTATAATTTTTTTTAATTAATAATTTTAATAATAAATATTTTTTTTTTATTTATAAAATTGTATTATTTTTTTTAGAGATGATTAATTGAGAGAATATATAGCATTAAAAAACATTGAAAAAAATTAAATTTTTATTTTATTTTCAATAGTAATAATAGATTTTTAAGAGAATTATTATTTTTTTATTAGATTGATTAATATTATAGGTAATATAATTATATAGGGTGAAAAAATTTATACTTTTATTATAATAATGTCATTTTTTTTTTTTTGTTTCTTATTTTATATTTAAATTGATAAATTATTGTTTTTTGTAATTATTTTGTGAAAATTAAAATAGTAAGTAAATATATTTATAAAGAAATATATTAAATATATAAATTGCTTTAGTTGTTTTTTAAAGATTTTTGCATTTCAATAAGATATTTGGCATTAAAAATATTTTTTTAAATTGAAATCATTTAATTTTAAATAAATTTATTTCATATTTTCGTGCTATTTTAATTACTAAAAAAAAAAAAAGAAAATCTTATAGAATCTTATTTGAATTTTGCAATTTAAGTTTTCTAAACATTTTACATAATATATTTACGTACATTATTTACTTAGTAGAATTATTTTAAACAATATTTTTTTTATATATTTTTAAGGGATTTCGATATTCATTTTTTTTTTTGGTTGTGACAAATGAACTATTTTATAACTTAAATTAAATTAACTTATATTGCTAAAGAACCTGTTCTTGTTGAATTTTCCAATTTACAAAAAAAAAAATGTATAACAGCACCAGGTTCTGAATTTGTTTTTTATTTTTAAATTTTGTTAATAATAATAATAAAAATTGTAACAAAAAAATGTAGCTACTTACAATCTAATTAAAAAAATTATAAAATTAAATTATTAAAATAAATTTTTTTTTTTTGAAAAATTAATTCAATAAACTTATTATACACAATTACTAAATATAATTCAAAAATCGTTTTATCTATTCAAAAATATTGCATTTTCTCTAATTTTTTTCAATTTTTAATTCATTGGTTATAATCAAAACCTAAAAATATTGAACACCAACGTCTATGTTTTTCTCCAAGTAGCCCTTCTGATTTTTTTAAAGCTAATAAAAATTTATTTTCAACTTTTGTTACTTTATTTAATGGTTCTTCTTCAAGATCATGATCTTGATTTTCATATTCCATTGTTTCATCATTATTTATATCACCATTTATATCATGTTGATTATCATCATTATTATCCTTATTTTTATGATTGCCATTTTTTATATGTTCATTATTATTATGATTGTGATTCATGTAACGTGAATTATTCGTAAATTCTTTACAATTATCAACAATAAATTTTAATGATGCTCTACGATGAAAATCAAATGATTCGAATGGTCCATAAAAATTTTTTGATTCATCACAAAATTTAATATCATATGCGGCAATATTACAACAAAATAAAAATGATTTTATAATATTATTGTCGATTTTTTTTAAATCAACACCAGGTAACAATGTATCTAAAATATCATTTGTATTTGTAACATGATCAATTACATAAAAATTAATGAATTCAATAAGAGATTTTAAATCTTGTTCCTTATCAAAATAACGTATTTCATAAAGCTTTTTTAATATAAATTGCCTATAATGATAGCAGCTATAATCGCTAATATGTTTTTTAATAAATTTTTCTGTCATTATTATTTCTGATTTTAATAAATGTGGTGCTTTTTGAATAACCCATTCACGATGTGTCCATGCATGATAATTACTTGAACTTCTATCACCACATCGATCACATATTGCAATTTCAAATGACCAATCAATTGATTCATAACCTTTTATAATAAAAATTTATAATAGAAAAAAAAAAGAAAAAGTATTAATAAAAATTTACAAATTTTTATTTAAAATTTTAAATTAAATTACTTCGGAATGAAAATAACCATCGTCTATAACTAAATGCTTCATTTGATTTTGGTTTAACAGATAAAACTAATGATGCAAATTGAAATTCTCTATGAAGTTCAAGTTTATTTTTTTCAACTAAAACCCTTCGTATATGCCAAAATGTTGTTACATCTGAATTAATTAATAGTGCTATATTGACATATTTTATTATAGAATCACTATGACAATAACGATTTGCTAATTTTAATGCCAAAATTTGTTCATGAGCATACATATAAACTGGTTTGGCACACCATGATTCTAATCCTAAATTGTGATCTTCATGAAGAACTGGTGATCGATTCTTTTGATCTGCAGATGTTGGTACAATAGCAAATGATGATCTAAAATATCAAGAATATAAAAAAACATGATTAATTTTTAATTAATTTTCAATATTAAACAAGACAAACTCTGGAATATTAAATTAGGGCGAATTTTCATAAAACAAAACTAGCAATAAAAATCCTAGCACAAAAAATTTTGTTTTCCAAAACAAAATTTGGAAAAATATCTTCATATACGAAACACTCTTTTTTGCATTTTAATATAAAAAATCATATTAAGATAGGAAAGTAGTTATACTTAGACCAACCTATCAATACAATATTCAAAAATGAAAAATCAGAAAGCTTATTTGAGCACCTATAAATTTTGAAATGAAAAGATTCATATAAAATTAAAAAACAAGAAAACAAATCAAACATATTGAAGAGATAAAAATTATGAATTAGCATAAAAATATCGTGGTGTTAATGAGAATTTGTACGGCTAGATAAGCAAAATAATGTTTGTCCATTTAATAAACATTAGGTATACCTATCTACCTACCAACCTACACATAAAAAATTACAGATAAGTAACAAAATTTTGAATAGAAAATGCTATGATAAAAAATTTTGTTATTTATTCAAGCTTTCATCTATAATTTGTTAATTTATATTCAAATAACTAAATATAAAATTGAATACTAATTTTAGATTTACTATACAAATACAATAATATTAAAATTTAAAACAAGCGTATTTAAAAAAAAAGGTAGGTTATCTACAAATAAAATAAATGACGAAATTATTGAATTTTTTAGGTATTTACATAAATTGATTTGATTTTTTGTATAAATTTCTTTATTAAATTTTAAAATAGCTACATATTTATTTATTTTTTTTTTTAATACTATGTAATGGGCGTTAACTTTCGTAATAAGGCTATGATGCTATTTTAAATTGAATTTTCTTTTATTACTCTTAATTAATTTTGTTTCGGATCTAAATTAAATTGGCTTTAAATAAGAGAACAATAAAAGACATAAGTAGGTACCAATATACTTACAAATCGGTGTCCTTGACAAACACTGCATGAATTTCATTTATTATTTTCTCACATAAAACATCATTTTCACTATCATTTTCCATTTTTCAATTTAATATTAATTGAAAAATAACCTAAAAACTAATTTAATTTTTATTATAATTCTTATAACGAATATTTTTCAATAACTCTGTTGAATAAAAATTATTTTATATTCAATAGAATTTATTTACTAAAATTAAAAATAAAAATTCTTATTTTAATTTTATAAAGCAAAATTTGTTTTCACAGCACGCCTGTGACATTGTGTGAAATTTATTATTATTGACGTTTCTTGGGAATAGAAATAACGATAGCAACTATTTTTGATTTTACTTAGACATTATTGTGTATAGCAATATAAAATTAAGTTGCCATACATTTTGTTATTGTTTGTGAAAAAAAAAACTGTTCACTATATTCAATTCAATGAAAATTACTAAAATACTTCAATAAAATAAACAATACTTTATTTTTGTTTCTCTGAATTAATGTTATAAATATTAGATGCACATAATACGTAATAGAAAATTATTCTGCCAGTTATAAGGCTGAAACTAGTTTTGGTCTGATGATTTGTAAATTATTTTAAAATCTTCAATTAACACACAAAATGTAGAGTAGAACTGGACAATTCCCTTATGTATGAAGGTATTAGAATTTCCTACCTTTTACCGCTTTGTAAGGATTTGATGTTAACATGAAACAAATTTCCACTCACTGAGCTATTTAAGTTTTTAGTTCTTTTACTGATTCTGTTAATAGTTTTCTATGAGATTTTCGAATATGATCTTTCAAAATAAATTGCATTGAAAATTTTTTATTACAATGCTCACACGATATATTCTTTTCACTGTCACTTAAATGAATATCTTTATGTTTTTTTAGTGATGAAACAGTTGTATAGGATTTATTACAACCTGGTGCATTACATATAAAATTTCTTTCACCAGTATGTGTTACCATATGCTGTTTTAAATGAACTTTAAGTATAAATGACTTAGAACAAATTTCACATTGATATTGTCTTAATTGTTTATGAAATCTCATATGAATTTCGAGCTCATAAGATGTTCTACATTTTTTTCCACACTGTTCGCATTCATGATTTTCAAAACCAGCTCCTAAAAGGATATTATTGAAGAAAATATTTATTTAAAAATTTGTCAATTTATTTAGAAAGTTAAATGGATTTTTTTTTTATTAACCTGTGTGAATCCATCTATGTGATGAAAGTTGATATTTTGTAATAAAAGATTTTTTGCAAAAATCACATACAAAAACATTTTCATTCATATGCTTTTTCATATGATAATTAAAATTTTGTCTATCAGTAAAATTTGCTCCACATTTTGTACATAAATAACTTTTTATTGTATTATTATTATTAATTGATAAATTATTGGTGGTTTTAGAGTTATTAGTTAATTGTGATATATCTTCAAATTTTTTATTTTCATGAAATGATTCGTTGTCGTTACTAATTTCTTCATTATTTAGATTTTTTAAAACAATATCTTCGTCTGATGTTTCAAGATATTCCAATTCAAAACTTTCTTGAATTTCTTCGTTTGTACTAGTATTGGTTTCGCTTATTGAATCTAGTTCTAAAAAAGAATTAATGGTTTTTTAATATTTAAATATAGAATTAAAAGCATGTACTTTGGCGTATGGTAAATTCCTTTTCGTAGATTCGTCTCAAGCGCAAAAGAGATTTACTACAACTTTCTAAAAACCAATTAATATCTTCAATTTTACATAAGCAAGAGTAACATATTTTATGTGGTATATTTTCTAAATAGTCATTTTCAAATACATTTTCCATTTTTCTGTTTAATATTTCTACCACCCAATCGCATACACCATTTTCCAAATTACTCAAATGATCATGTTTTTCTGCACAAAATCGGCAATATTTTTCCATAATTTAATGAAAATGTAAAAAATCTAATACGTAAATAATTTTTTAAAATTATTCTTTTAATTTTTTAGATATTATTTTTTTAAAAATTTCAATTTCAAAAATTTTTGGTTACTTAGAATATTTTTATTGTTTTTCATAGCAAAGTAAACAAATAATGACGTTTCTTTTGCAATATGAACTTAAACATTTCAATTTGGCATTTTTATTCTGTATACAAAACCCAAAAAACCAATAAAACTTTGCATTGACGCATTTTCCTATTGAAAAGTCACTTTGAGTTCTGTAAAGTCAATTGCTTATTGTCAACAGACAGCTGATAGAAGTTTATATTTGGTTTGACAATTATAACCAAAATTAATCGCACTATTTTTTTTTTGTAAAAACAATTGATAAATTTCTTTTATTTATTGATATTTTTCAAAATTTTAATAGACAAAACAAAATGGCAACAAAAGTAGTTGCAACAGCAACTATTAGAGCAGTCAAAGGAAGAAAATTAATACCGACACGAGCTGCTTTAACATTAGTAAGCATAAAATAATTATTATTCTATTATGTAGCTACATACAATAAAATATAATGATTAGATGTGCAAAACAATGTTTTAAATCTTTTGATTTCGTAACAAAAACAAAGTGACTATTTATAGTTTTAATTTTCTCATTTTATTTTAGACACCGTCAGCTGTAAAGAGAGTGAAGGAACTCTTAACTGGAAAACCAGAATTTGTTAGTAAAAAAATGGAAACTTTGATGAATATTTTATAGAAAAATTGAATAAAATCTTTTCTTTACATTTTTAGAGCGGTTTAAAAATTGGAGTGAGGCAAAGAGGATGTAATGGACTTTCATATACGTTGGATTATGCCAAAGAAAAAGGTAAACAATTTCAAGGTCACTTGATTTTTATTAAAAAAAAAATACTGCAATTATAGATAAACTTGACGAAGAAGTTGCTCAGGATGGAGTTAAAATATTTATTGATAAGAAGGCACAATTATCACTTTTAGGTAAATATATATGTAGTTCAGTAACAAAATTGTAATTTATTTAAATTCAAATAATTTTTAAAATGACTAGGATAATAAAGATTATTATCCATTATTTTCAAGTTCAAATCGGCAAAAACAGTACATATCTAATTAAAATTTAATTTTAGGTACTGAAATGGACTATGTGGAATCGAAATTATCTAGTGAATTTGTTTTTAATAATCCAAATATTAAGGGAACATGTGGTTGTGGCGAATCATTTAGCTTGTAATTTGATAAATCAGATCAGTACAGAAAATTTAGCGTTAAATGTAAATTCATGTACTAAATGGATATTTAAATATTCTTGAAAATTATTGTAAAAATATACGCTTTGTTGAAACTCTAGTAATAGTAAATATAGAAAAAATTATTATTTAAATCAAATGTTATAAAAAATTATCATTTGATCCTGATAAAATGATTTCAATTGTATATAACATTCAAATTTCTTATTAAGATATAAGAAGTGTTATTAAAAAAGAGTCAGTTGCTCAAAATCTAGTTTTAGAAGAACATAAGTATTAAAAACCCCTAAATTAGACATAACTAGCACAAGTAAACCTGGATTTACTGCTCTTCGCAATTCTATTATATTAAATAGAAAATGGTACTATCACTCTACAAGTTTACAGACCGACCGTACAAATTTGGAAAAACTCCGTTCTAAGCTATGTTTATAAAAACACTTTATTAAGAACAATCGTTTTAATCTTACAGTAATTTGGTATTCATTTTACTTAAATTGTGATTCTTTGTCTAGAATGATCCTGATTTCTTTATCGAAATTGGAATTTTAATTTAAAAATTAAAGCAGAAAACAATGCACTAACGCAGTTCCAAAAAAGCAATAAAAAATTTTAACATTTTTTAAACAGTTTATGTATTTTTCTGTGCAGTGTTAATTGGAGAGTATTGTTTACAGAATATTACTAATAAATTGTGAACGAAAAAAATATGAACATCAAATAATCTTAATACTAAATAGTGTCATGTCTTTGAACTCTGTTTTTGCAAAACCCTTAAATATATACTTGCTTTTATCGTTAAAAAATTGATATGTCAGTTTAATATCGTATTTAATATGACATATTAAACGTCAGACAAATGTCTCTTTTTGAAAATAAAAATTGCAGACGTCAACTTAAGAAAGAAAAAGACCAGCCAGCCATTTTGGATTTTCGTGTTGTGGAACAAATTAAATATCTAATTTTTTTTTAATTTAAGGGAAAAAACTGCACTTTGTTTAATTAAAAGTAGTTAAGAAAATGTTTATTATTTCATTAAGGTGAATTAAATGTTAGTATTTGTTATTTGTATCTAAAAGTTATTCACATTTTCCGGTTTAATATACAAGACAAATAAAAAAATTAAACCTAGTCTGGCTATAGTGAAAACAATGACCTCCTGCTATCCGACTATAGTAAAATTACAATACATTCTGAAACATTATTCATCATAAATGTAATATATCGAATATATATCTGTTTTGAAAAATATTTAACACCAAAACCTTTAATAATAAAGAAAATTGGAATTGGAAAATTAATCAGAACATAAAAGTAATTTTGAAGGAGAAGACGAAGGAAAATGAAGGGGCATTGATCTCTCTTCCGGTGCCTCTGTGCATAAAATGTGTATTGTTTAATCTTACACATTCATTAACATAAAATTGAAAATTTATATTGAAAATTTGAATGATTCAAGAAATTTTTACGCAAGGTAAAAAGAAAATTTTCAATATTACGATATAATTTTCATATAAAAAAATAATTTTAAATAAGACGCCTGAAAAGTTCATTCAAAATTTTTTTTTTTTTATCAAAAACAATAAAAGGCAACGATAAATATCTAGTACATAATGGCAGATTTAATACGAATGGGAGGTGTGGTTGTTATCCAAAAGGATAAATTAGAATCACCTTCAACAGAATCGGAAGATGGTGGAAATGGAGCTGTTGGCGGTGTCGGTGGTGGTGGTGTTAATATAATTAGTAATGCAACTACTGCTGGAGGTTTTGATCTTGCTGATTTAGCACAAGAATTAGATCAAGATGAATTTGATGGACCAAATTTATTAAATGGTAAGATTTGAAAAACAAAAAAAATTAAATCATTCGTGAACTTGTAATAGGTACAAATTGTGTTACATCTCAGTTTATTGAAATGAAACTTTTTTTTTTCCATAAATTTTTTGTTATACTGAAAAAATATAAAAGAAAATTCAAATATTATTTTTTGATTTCCTTTTGTTGTCCATTTTTTTTATGTTGTAATTTATTCTGGTTTTCAGCGTAGAACCTTATATTAAATAGGTGGAAATAACCTACTATCATAAAAAAAGTAAATATTTTTCAATGAGTCATAGAACTTTTTGTAATGGAATTATGAATTTTTTATTTTGTATCTATTTATATTAATAATAGTAGGTACCTATATGTGTACATATTATAGTGTAGTGAAATTAAAGAAAAAAACTTGCGGTCAAATTCTACTTTGCGCAGTTCAATGAAAATAAATCTCCTATTTCTAAACTTTCTAAAACTTAAATGTCAATCATTATATTATGAAAATCTTTATCAATAGATAAAAATAACATGTTTCCTAAAATAAATAATCAATTCTTTTCTACTTCTTTATGTTTATTAAAGAAAAATGGGTTAGTGTATTATACTTGAATTAAAAAACAATCTTATAAATAATTGCGCATATTATATTTGAGAGTATTAAGGTGTTATTTAATAAATTTTATAATTCAAAACTAGTATACCTAATTATTTTAATATAAAATATTAAAAATTTTATATTATGCCCTGCTTACGAACAAAAAAATTTAATAATTTATTCTCAACTTTACTATTAATTTATTAAAATACATTGAAATGTTCTATTATTTATATAAAATTTTAGGAATTTTATGTAACAAAGCTGTAAAAATCTTATTCAGTTTGGAATTATTAATTATTTTGAAGAATTTACAATCAAATTTGCTTTCTTATAAGTAGTCTTCAACTTTTTGACACAATTTTCATCTTAGTAATACAAAAAAAAAATCGATTATTTCCTTATTGATTTTAATAATTTTCCTCTTAAATAGTTCTGTGCTCTCTAATTTTTAAAGGAATATTAATTATAACTAATATTAGTTATTATTAAAATTATTTAATTGATTATTTAATACTTGTTTCTTGAAATATATTTTAATTACTTATTAAATAATAAAAATAATTAATAGAATATTTTATTTATACAAATAAAAATATTATAATTTCGATTTTACTTCAATTTTTATTTTATTTATTTTGTGTACATACCTAAATTGTGTTCTTATTCATATTTGTTTTATTAAAATATTCTTACTTTTGGTTTTGATGGTTTCGCGTGAATAATTAATTAAAGCATTCAGTCGAAAAATAACAATAGTTTGCAATGTTATTATTATTATCGTATGAGAATTGAAAAAAATATAAAAGAAAATTAATAAGAAATAAAAAAGCTTTTGTTTATTTTTTTCGAATATAAATTATGAAGATATAGGCCTCTTTATATACAAGAAATGGGATTTTTTCATTTACTCTTTGTAGTTCAATCAATTCAAATGTGTGATTGGCTTTTCATATCAAGATTTTTGTATTATGTTTAAATAAGGAACGAAAAAAAAATGGTTGATTTATTTATGGAAAATTTATTAATGCAATAAACTTTTTTTTTTAGTTTCGAATTGAAAAATTCAATATTTTGTTTTATAACTTTTGGTACCTAAAATAATTGTGTTTTACTAAATAAATTCTTGTTTGCAATCAAGAATTCAGAATTAAAATGTCTCAAGAAATATTATTATTTGGACTTTGTAAGGAAAAATTTGCATTTTTTTCCCGATTTACCAGTCTTTAAAAACACTAATGATAATTCTCTTTAAATTAGGTGAACGTCCAGCAATTATTGCACCACCAGAGAGTGAATGGTATCATGGTAGATTGGACAGATTTTCAACCGAGCATAGATTGAGAGGTGCTGCAAGACTTGGAAGTTATTTAGGTAAATTATAATAGAAATATTAATTTAAGATTTATGAAGAAATAGAAAATACATTTAATTTTTTTGTGTTTTTTTTTTTTAGTAAGAGAGAGTGATCGAAAACCTGGTTCATATGTACTCAGTTATTTGGGACGTACTGGTATTAATCATTTCAGGTACTTCTTTATTTATATGAAACGAAAAAAATTAACTTAATTTTTTACATAAATTATACATATTTTAAATAATTTTATTTAAAAAATTGCAGAATTACCGCAGTTTGTGGTGATTTTTATATTGGAGGTCGTCAATTTGTATCACTAAGTGATTTAGTTGGTTACTATACATCATGTAGTGATTTATTGAAACGTGAAAGATTGGTATATCCGGTACCACCGCCAGAGCCGGTAAATGATAAAAAACGTGTTGTGGCAATTCTACCATATACAAAAATGCCTGATACTGATGAATTAAGTTTTCAAAAAGGTGATATATTTTTCGTTCACAACGATATGGGTGATGGTTGGCTTTGGGTAACAGCACATCGAACTGGTGAGCAAGGAATGATATTTAGAGAATTAGTCGAAGATTTAGATCCAGCTATAGATCCAAATACAGTATTTCCATGGTTTCATCCAAATTGCACAAAAAATGAAGCTGTTGATATGTTAGTTAAAGGTATAAACATTTATTTTATTCTTTCAGTTGAAATATCTATATGAAAATAAATACATTTTTTAGCTGGTCCTGGAAGTTTTCTAGTCCGACCTAGTGATAATTCCCCTGGAGATTACTCATTATTTTTTCATATAAAAAATACGATTCAAAGATTTAGAATTGAGAAAAAAGGAGTTCGATATCTAATGGGCGGAAGAACATTTGAATGTTTGGATGCAGTAATATTAAGATATCGAAAAGAACAAATTGTTGAAGGAGCAACGCTAACTAATCCTGTAATTTGAAATTTATTTAAAGATTTAAAATTTTCGTACATAAAAATAAATAATGAAACAAAATTTTAGGTTGTTAATGGATCACAACCAGAATTTCAATCACAATTTCATCCAATTGAAAAAGCAGAGAAAATTTATGCTACGTTACGAGAATGTCGTGATCAAATTGGTTTGAAAAAAATTAAAGGTATTAAACATCATGGTTATTTATATAAAAAATCAGATAAGACTGCCAAATGGAAACAATTATATTTTGCATTAATAAGTGAGTCTTCTGAAACTCATTTATGCTTTTATGACAATCCAAAAAAGACAAAACCAAAAGGATTAGTTGATTTATCCTGCGCCTATTTATATCAGTGCCATGATTCACTTTGGGAACGTTCATTTTGTTTTCAAATTGTTGAAAGAGCATTACCATGTTTAGCAACTGTAACATATTTATGTGCACCTAGTCAAGATAGTTATGTCGAATGGATAAATGCATTAAAACCACAATGTGTATCACAATTGAGCCGTGCTCAATTAAAAGTACCAAGTCTGAGAGAATTAAGATGTTTAAATTTACATGTGCTTGAAGCACATAGATTACCATTCAAATTGGTCCCACATCCATATTGTAGTATTTCATTAAATCAAGTAAAAATTGGTAAAACAAGAGTTAAAATTGCACCTGATCCAGTTTGGGAGGAAGAATTTGTTTTAGAGTAAGCATAGTTTGAAATTAAAAACGAAATTTCTAAAAATATATTTGTATTTAAATTTTTTTAGCGATGTGCCACCAGATGTCGCCATATTAACAATTACAGTATTAAGTCGTGGTAAACGTGGTAAGGATTCCGAAGTAGCAGAATTGACAATAGATTTGGCCAATTTGAAAAATGGTCAAGAAACTGAAGAATGGTATTCATTAACTGGGATGACTCCTGTTAGTGAATGGGGCTCGTTACGTTTACGAATGCGTTATTTAGATGATCTTATTATGCCATCTGATGAATACAGTCCTTTGCAACAATTATTACTTGAACAAGAATTAACATCTGTAAAAGCATTAGCTGAATTATGCCATAATGATCGTATACCATTAGCAACATCATTATTACGTGTTTTTCGTAATGAAAAGCGTGAAACAGAATTAATTCGTGTACTCTGTCAAGCAGAAATTGCTCGTGAAAGTGAAACAACAACGTTATTTAGAGGTGCATCATTAGCAACAACACTAATGGATTTATATATGCGTGCTGAATGTACAGGCTTCTTAATAGCAGCAGTATCGGAAACAATACAAAAAATTTTAGAAACAAAGCAGTCAGCTGAATTGAATCCGACTAAGATGGATGTAAATGACGATGCTTGTTCAAATGCAGAATTTTTATTACAAATTTTAGATCAAGTTACACAATCGATATTCACTTCACCAGATGCATGTCCACGAACTGTAAGATATATTTGTAATTGTTTACAAAAATCTGTTGTTGCCAAATGGCCAACAGAACGATGGGTTAGAACACGAGTTGTCTCCGGTTTTATATTTTTAAGATTAATATGTCCAGCTCTATTAAATCCACGACAATTCAGTTTAGTTAACGAAACACCACCGACTGCAGCAACACGTTCATTGGTAATGATAGCTAAATGTTTACAGAATTTGGCAAATTTAGTTGAATTTGGTGGAAAGGTATAATTTATTTGTAAAATATTGAAATTGATTTTAAAATATTGGTTTTAATTTATTTTTTTTAGGAACCATATATGGAAGTTGTTAATCCATTCATATTAAAAAATAAAGAACGAATGATCGTTTTTATGGATCAACTTTCATCAATAACGGATCCAAGTCCTCCACCCGGTCAATATATTGAACCAAATGCAAATAATATTTGCGCAGATACAGGTAATTTTATCAATTCTCATTCTTTAATTTTTTTTTTTTAATATAAAATCATAAATATTTTAGGACGAGATTTAGCAACATTACATCATATATGTGTGTCATATTTACCAGAACTTCAACAACTTATGAAAACAAATTCATCTCTTAAAAAACTTGTTACCGTTACAGATATGTTAACAAAGCACAAATTAAAATATAAGGAAATGATAAGTTAAAAGTAGTAAAATGAAAAAAAAAAACACAAAAAGAAAAGGAAAAAAAATTAAGTAAAATAATGGAAATGAAGGAAAAAAAGAAAATTATCTAAATGTTAATCACATACAACGCCAATATTGAACAAAACACACAAACAAAAATATATATTAAAAAATTTAAACATTAATAAAAATAAGTTATACTAATTTATATTTATAAATTATATTGTATATGAATTATAAATATGTAATTATTACATAAAAAACTTTATGTACTCGTAATATCTTAAAAAAAAATACAATCGTTTGTCACAAAAATTTTTAAGTCAGTTTAACGCAAAATATCAATAAAACGATTTTTTTTTTTTCATAAATTTTAATATTTTTGTTATTATTATAAAATTACTTTTTTTTTGGAAAAATATGCATTTATTTATAGAATATAGGAAATTTTCTTTTCATGTTAAATTTTCCTTTCAAAGCATTATTTGAATTTAAAATTTCAACTAATGATCTTACATTAAAAATATACATAAAAATGTTGATCCTAAAGACATATAGATAGATTTACTTCTAATATGAATTTTTTTCTAAATTTTATGTTCATTTCAAAATAATCTATAAAATTTATTTAATGGTTGTTTGAAAAAAAAAAACTAATAAATTAATGTAATAAATATTATTTTTTTCTTTTAAATAATTTTGAATAAGAAATTTCTTTATAAAATTATTTACACAAGAAACCTTTTTAACAAAATGTTTAAAAACCTTTTTTTTATACTTTTATTTTGGTTGTAATTTAATTAATTGTAAATTCAATTAAAAACAATCAAAAAGCAAAATTCAAATTTTTGGTGCTTAATATTTCATTTCTTATATTTATATATTAAATTTTTATATATATATTAATTTTTTTTTATCAAATTTTTTATTTTAAAACTATAAAAACTTATAATAAAAACAATATAGCGTGATGCTTTATGGCCAAAGGTATTTGATTTATATAAAGAAAACACATAAAATACACACATATGTATACACACACAAAAATGATAATATGTACTAGTAAAACAAAAACTTATAGAGTATAGATTACAAAACAAAGAAAACCTTTACTTTGGTTTTAATAAATAATTTATTATTAAATAAGAAATTGGAGAAGACCTAAAATGAAGAATAAATTAAGAAAAAAGAAATAATAAAATTTTTAATATTTTAACTTTTTTTAAATTTTAAATTTTTTTTACCTTTTTTTTCATAATTTTCTACAATTCCTAATTTTGGCTATTATTTATTTTGTTTATTGAAATGCAAATATCCACTTACTATTATCCATTTAAAATTAAAGAGAAAACAAATGAAATTGTGGTATTTTTTAATTGATATTTTTTTTAAATAAATTTAATGTATTTTGTTGTATAATTTAAAGAACTGTTTTGTCTAATTAAAAAAAAAAAAATTTATTTAAGTGATTCAAATGCTCTCAATATTTTTAATGCTCGAAATTTTAAGTTTCTCTAATTTTATATTGAATATTTCAAACATACATAGACATATGAAATTCTTTAATAAAAAATTTCAGAATTTCAATATTTATTGTGATACGAAAATAATATTTAAAACACATAAATAAAAAAAAAACAAAATAATTTCGGTCAACCAAAATTTATAATTACAAAATAAATTCTTACTAATAATTATTGATTCCATGATTCAATTATAACATACTTATTTTTTAATTTTTTTTTAATTAAATATTTAAATTTTATTAATATTATATAAATAAAAAAAAAAAAATAAAACAAAAAAAAAATTGTGAAAAAAAAAAAGAAAAAACTTTTTAAAAGTCAATTACTAACCGAATAAAAAGTTTCTTTTGATACAAAAAAAAAATTATAAAAAATAAGAAAAACAAAAAATTAATAAATATGATCGATAATAGTTATTTTTTTTAAATTCTTTTTTTTTTTTCGTATATTATTTATAATTATTCCTTTATTTGATATTTTATTTTATTTTCTTGATTAAACTATTATATAGACCTTTGATCGATAGTAGAAAGGGAATAATAAACGAATATAGTAAGTGTAGAAATATTCTCATGATCAAAGATTAAAATGAAATTAAATTGATATTTACAATATTAACAAATATCAAAGAGAGAATTGAATTAAACAAATAACAATGAAAGAAAGAAATAAAAACAAAATAATGTAAATGTAATGAAAACATAACAAAAAAAACATACTAATTATAAGTTATTTTGACAATATTTAAAATATTTTTTATGGAAGTATTAAATTAAAGAAAATTATTTCATTTTATTTGATTAATATGTATTTGTTATTTGAAATTTTAAAAATTATGTTATTCATCTCGATGTATTTGAAATTATATTAGTTTTAACTGGAAATCTCTATAATTTTAATATCATATTAAAATTATAATATCAATAATTTATAATTTATATATTATATTAAATTATGATATTAAAATCTGATCTGATATGTTCGAGTATACATTTAGAATATTTGAAATAGCTTGAAAGGGCTAAAAATTAATGCCATGTATTTGTTGTAAAACTATTAATTTTATTTCATTAATTTAAACATATTATTTTAAATTTAAAATCCAATTTCTAAAATATCTTTACAAATGGATTATGTACACTTTCTAACATTGAATTTTTAGAAATTGGAAAATTTTATTTTTAAATTTATCAAATGATTTATCAAATAAAATCATTTTATTTTCACTATATTAATACTTCCTAAAAAGTAACAAAAAACTGCTAATACTTCATTTTATAACTTATTAATTAAAATTAAAAATTTCTTAAATTGTCGGGTAAATAAGAACACAAAAAATAAAAAAAAATACGAATCGATATTTTATTTAATTATTCGTAAAAAAATTTACGTCTAATTTAATATTAAAATTAAAATTTAAAAAAAAAAAACAAAAGAATAAAATAAAAAAATATTTAAAAAATTGAAAAAAAAATTTCTTTTTTTTCTTAGTCATTAGTGTATTAAAAAAGGAAACAAAAACAAAATCGAAAACACAAATTCTTAGAAACAAACAAAACAAACACACAAAATAGATATAAAAAAAATATAACAAAAAATTTTTTTTAAAAAACAAAAACTTCATCCTCTTTATTGAACTAAAACGCGACACATATTTGAAAAAAAAAAAATAAAAATAAATATTAAATAAATAATAAAAAAAAAAATATTTGTAAACAATTACCAGATTTAATAAAATTTAAATAAAAAAAAAAACAAAAACATAAAGAAAAGAAAAAAAAACAACCGTTGTAGAAACTTAAGTTTTATATTTCTAGTTATAAAAATTATTATTATTAAAATATATAAATAAATATATATAATATATGTATGAAACAAAATTAATTAAAGATCGAAAAAAAAGAAAAAAAAAAAACCTATAAAAATACACAAAACTTGTCTTACATCTATTGGATAATAAATTATATTGAATTATTTAGCAATAAAATTTGTTTTAATTATATATATATATGATTATATATTTTTTATTATTATTATTATTTAAATAATTAATAATTTTAATTTATTAATTTCAGAAAAAATTAATTATTCATTTACCTCAAGTGATTCGCATAGAAGAATGTCGTTGATTACACAGAAACAAGTCAATATAAGTTTTGAGAATACAAGCTTAATTGTTTTAATTAGAATCTTATCACAATATTGTGAGATCATAATAAGGAAAATTTCTTAAATATTTCAGATCATCATAATTATTTAAATAATATGTAGTAGAATTAATTCAAAAGGAAATTTTTATATTTTAAACAAATTTTTGTAGAAAATTAATATTAGACAATTGAATCTTTAACACTAATCATATCAAAGACTTAATATATACCTATTTCTACCATAGCGGGTCAAATGACCCGTTGTGGTAGATATCGGTATACAACAAGAATTACTCAGAATAAACAAAACAAAACAAACAAAAAAAAAATTGTTATAACTGTACACATTAATTACTTAGAAAAAGTCATGAAGTCAAATGTGCAAACGCAATAAAATTATACGTGCATTTTCAATGCAAAAGTTCAAAATGGTTCATTTGCAACCGTTATGGTATGTTCAGTGTTAAATTGATTGCTCTTTAATAGTTAATACTTACCAAATATTATTTTTTCAGTGAATGACAAAAAAAAAAAAAAAACGAAAAAAATTATTAGAATTAGTGATTAAATTCTGGTTCTGTCAAAAATCAATTTCTCTAAATTGACTAATCCTATGTCATATGATAAGATTGTATGATAAGGTTATATGATAAGAAAAATATTGTTATCATATTGTAGCTGAAAAAAATTTTTTTTGGGAGAGTATAAATTTTCAAAACAAATTTTTTTTTTACTATTTTTTTTTTTTGTTTTAATTTCAATTATTAACAATATTTGTATATAATGATTTTTATATATGTATGTATAATAATATTATAATTTATTTTGCAACAATAAGAATTTTATAAAATAAATTTTCATTATATAAGAATAATTAATAATAATAATAATTAACCATTCAAATTTATATATAAAGATCTTTTTTTTTGTTTGTTTTGTTTTGTGTCTTTTTAAAATATTTAAATTACATTTTTTTTATGTTTTTCATTAGAATATAATTTGAATTTTAAATATAATGAAGACAGAAAAAAAATAAACAAAAATAAGTTTATACAAAAAAATTTTTTTTTTGTTTTTGTTTTATATTTTTACAATTATATAATTTGTATTAATAAAGAATATATAAATATAATAATTATTTATTAAATGTTTTTGTATTTTAAAATGTAATGATATATTGTTTTGTTACATGTTTTGTTTATATGAATATTTAATTTATAATAATTTCTAAAAAAAAAAAAAAATTTTTTTATTTAACAAGAATTCAAACTATTTTAAATGTTTTAATAACAAGAATTATTATTTTTTTTTTGTATTTTTTGATTTTAAAATTTTTGTAAATATAGCATTTTTATTGGAATTTTAAAGTTTTGAGAATATATAAATTTCATTATAGCTATATGTTTATATTTTATTTAAGTATTTTTTTTTTTATATATAATAAATTTAATTATAGAAATATTAATGCAATATTCTAAATATTTTCTATTTTTTTTTTTTTTAGGACAGTGCAATGCAAGTTTATTTATAGTGTCAGAGAATCTAGTTAAAAAAAGAAATAATGGAATTTTCTAAAATTAAATTTTTATTTTTAAAAAAATAAAATTTTTCATATACAAAATGAAATGAAGACCATTTATAATATTATTTGCTGCAGTTTTAATCTAAAGATTTACTATATTGTTTTTTTTTTTTATAAATATCTTATATACTAAATTATTGTATTTTTTTTTAAATATTGTAAATAAGTACACTAAGTCCTCGAGATACGACATCTTCTAATACGACATTTCGAATTACGACATGATATAAATTTGGATCATTTTTATTCGGCTTACGACATTGTTCTTAATACGACATTGAAAATTTAAAAAAAAAATTGTTTTTTTTTGACAGATTTTACTGTTTTTTGAATAAAAATCTATACCGAATTTAGTTATAAGATGAGACTAAAGCACATACTTCAACAATGAACTCTTTCTAGTTAAAAATTCTAGTTAGTAGTTAATAATACGAATTGAAGTGATAAAATATCAACTTATTTAGATTTTATTTTATTTATTTTTGTTACATCATTGAATTTTTTTGATTTTGTTATTATATTTTGTTGTTTTTTTTTTCAAACTTTGTTACCTTTTTGTAAAAAAAAAGGTAAATTATTTTATAACATAGTTTGTCTAATTCACTTTTTGTTTCAATATATTTTTTTTCCTCCTCAAACGACAATTCGAGTTACGACATAAATTTCTGGAACCCAAAATGTCGTATCTCGAGGACTTAGTGTACTTTGTAAATTGGAAAACACATTGTTATGTAAAGAAATTATTTTTCAAAATAGTAGAAAATTTTATTACATTTTTATTATTTATTTCTGAAAATGAATGATTCTTTTTAATTTTAATAATGATTTAAGAAAAACTCATGCTAAATTGAAAATTTTTTATAATACATAAGTAATGAATTTTAAAAAATTTTGTTGTTGTGTTAAGTAGTTATTATAAGATGATTTATTTAATAAATAAGATGTTTTATTCTCTTAAAAAACAAAAAAAGAAAAAAACTAAATAATTTCATTCAAAAATTGTTTAATTGGACTTATTTCATTTTTGATATGTATTATCAAATTTTTATATTTTGTTTTGTTATTTTAAAATAGTTTTCTTTTTTCTTTTTAAATAATTATTATGTATGAGATGCTTTATTATATCACATTCAATTTGAATTTTTATTGTACAAATAATTGTGATTTTATTATACAATTTATGCAATATGTTATTTTTAAAGAATCATTTTTTTTAGCTATGCACTGTCTTAAAACATAATTAGATTAAATATTATTATATGTATAATTATTTTAATTTAATTTTAAATTAAATTGAAAAAAAAAAATAAAATTCTTATTAATAAATCTACAAAGAATAATTAGATTGACAAATATAGAGATAATGAAAGGAGAATTTTTTTTTTTGAAAAACTAATAAAAGCTTTAATAATTATCATATTAATATAATTTTAATAAGTAACAATAGAAAAACGGAAGAAGTAAGTAAAAAAATATTTAGAATTGTGTCGGAAAATTAATTTCGATTGCATATTTTATGTATGGAATCAAAGGAGTTTTTCAAAAATCTAGCGCTGAATTTAATTTGAACTTTAATTTAATTTTAAGCTTCAAATTGTTATAGCATTAAAAACCAAATTTTTAAAAAATCTCACAAGTTTGGGATCATAATGTTAATAAGTGTTACTGCGAGGCAATTGTTCAAATTAAGAAAAATTGCTTTATAGACATTTAATCTACATTTATAAAAATTCAAACATTATAAACACTTACTGATTCACGATCTTCTGAAACATGATTCAACGAAATAGAATTTTCCGGTACAATTGATTGATTAATAAATTGGAATTTGTTGGAGGCCCATTTTATACAGAAAAAATTTCACATTACATTTAATTTTTTTTTTTTTAAATTACTTATAATAACCTTCAGTCATTATTTGAGGCAAACATTTAATTTTTTTTTTTTCTGTTTTTTACTTTTTTTTTTTTGAATTATTGAATATAATAAATTTAAATGAAAATTAAAATATTCAGTCTTTAATAATATTATTTCTAATATAATATTTTTATGATTGAAGTGCAATTTTTTATTAAAAAAGAAAAATTAAAAAAGAACATTTAAAATAATTGTTAAAATTGTATGTATGTATGTTTTTTGTTCTTCTAGTTTAATAGCTGTTGTTTTTTTGTTAATGTTATTAAAAAATGAAAATATTAATTTAAATTTAAATTAATTTACAAAGTGTGCATTTAAAATATAATTAATGTAGTCTCAAAAAATTCATTCTTATTATTTTTAATACCATTTCTTTCCATTAAATACGGTTTAAAGAACTTGTTTTTTAATGTTCGAAAAACACTTTGTCTTAGTTATAATTTTCTTTTCATTTTATAAGTATGTATAGGCATAAATAAAATTTTTGTGTGAATATAATAAATTGTAATTATAAATATAGAGTTATTCACAATACTGCGGGATTAAGAAACAGAAACGAAACTAAGTAATTTTTCATATTTAACTCTCAAAATCTACTTTATTACGTTGTATAGCCAATAATATGTCATATATTGTTAACTTGGTTTTCGTTTCACTATCTTAATCTTGTAGAATTGAAAATATTTCTTAAGGAACAAAAAAATATATGTATATTAATTAAGTACATTAATATATGTAATTGAATAATTAATTTATGTGTATTTGTCATTATTTAAATAAGGATTTTTACTATATTAAATTTAAGAAATAAAAATTAATTTAAGAATTTAAAATCTAATCAAAATTTAAAGGATTAAATGTTCCATCTGAAAGAGGATTAGCAAATAAACTGCTATTGCTACGATATTTCCAATTCTCTGAATTGATTAAATATTCTCTAAAAAAATGAAATTAAAATTTAAATTATAACATATATATGTATATATAATATATATTATGATATATATATATATCTTTTTAATTTACCTATTGTCTTTTAATTTATTAACCCATTCTGTACGAATATCCTCTAAATGATATGAATTTCCTCCATATTCAATTGGAAATAATTCTTTTGGTACATAATCATATATCGTTAGAGAATTTGGTTGATGAAATCTTATCTAAATATTAAATACATAGATATATATAAATAAATTTCGGAATATTAAATTATTGAAATATTTATTTTAATAACATTTTAATTACCTTTTTATAGAGATCATTTCTTATGAATGGCTTTAAAATAGCCATTATTTTATCTATAAATACTGGACAATTTAATAAATGTATTTCCTTCAATTTAACTGTTATTGCCTCTTGTAAATATTTAAAGAGAGCACGTATTGCTGTTATATTAGCACTTTTAACATGTTTCAATGAGCAACCATCCATATCAAATATTGTTATTTCATGATTACCAGTTGCACCCGGTATAATACAACGAACATCAAAAAACATTATAAAAATTTTTAAAGCCATTGTAAAACGAAACTGTTATAAAAGATAATATAAAATAAAATTATAATAAAGTGTAATAAATTATTGTATAATATAATAAAATTACTTAATTTACCTTACTGGGATCACCATTCATTAGTTTATAAAGTGTTACTTGGTCACCATTATTTGTTTTTTCAGGGAATAATACCATTGCCCTTAAAAATTATATAAATTAAAAATTTTTTAATTAATATTGTTAAAAAACAAAATATTACTCGGATTCTAATTGTTGTTTAATTTCAATACTATCAGGATCACGATCTATAAATATTTGTGGATAACTGCTACGTAATTTATAACTATTAACGATTAGAATTTTAGCTGATTCAACATTATGATCACAGCAATGTAGAAAATTTTTTAATAAATTTTCTTCTAAAAATTTTAATTTTTTAATTATTAATATACTTGAATGTTAAAATACAATTATTGTATTTGCTTACCTATTAATGGTAGTGAAGTGTTATTTTTGACGAATTCCTTAAGAATACCATATTTTTCATCTTCATTTGATATACGTTCAGACATGATTCTTAGAATTTATTTTTTATTTTTTATATAGCTATACAAAATTTTAACCCAAAAAAAAAAAAAAACGAATTTGCATAAGTTTATAAATTGCTCTTCGATATTAAATATTAGCGGTGATTCTATAAAGGTGTGTGTGTAGATTAATAGATCCTACTAGAAAATAGTATTTTTATATTTTGGGTTGTGCAAATTTTATGCTGAAATATTGTAATAGAAAAAAAAAATTAATAAGATTAGATAATTGAAAAAATGTTAATGATTATTTTACAAACAGTTTTTAGTAGAAAATGTAGAATTTTAATCGTAACTCAAGTCTTTTTCTAAAAACAGTAGTTATAGTTGAAAATTCATGCTAGATAGCAAGTTCGTGCAATACAAAAAATTCGAAATAAGTTTCTGTTCATTTTACAATTTCTTACTTCATAATTATTTTTCAAACGTTCTTCGTAATGTAAAACTAGCAAAATATTTACTTACATAATAATTTTTAAACAGTGATCAATTAACGACCACGCTTCTAGTCAGAACTATTAAAGAACTAAAATATAAATCAGTCAAAAATGCCTTATTTGAGTTAAGTTCAATGTTTCATTAAAATATTGTAATATAGCGCCCTTATGACAAAAAATGTTATAACTCAAAAAAATTAATTTCGAAAAATTACAAGAATTTTTGCTGTTTTCAGTGAAATGTAAAAATAGTGTAAAATTACTAAATTGGTGTTCGTGATCAAAATGATGAAATTTTAAGCATTTCTTATAAATTTTTTTTCTTAGTTTATAGGTAAATATTTGTAAATCTAAATGACCTTATAGAATCTGAGAAATTTAATTTTTTGAGTTGTTACACTTTCGTCTTCAGGGTGCAGATTTTACTAAAAATCTTATCATAAAAGATTAATTTTATATGATTAACATTAGCGATTAACCAAGTTATAAAATGTAAAAATTATTACCTATAGAGAAATTTATTAAGAAATTTTTTAGTATTTTGATAATAGACCTTGAAACTAATTGCAATATAGAAATAAATTTTTATATTGATATTTTTATAAGCAATATTCTACGAGTATTACTTGAAACCCTTGAGACCCTATCTATTGAAATTTATTACAATAATTAAAATTTATCTTTTGATCTTTTGTAAATTGTTACTATTTTTTAAAATTATCTGTAAGGGAATTAAATATTTGACCAATATAATCGTGAATATAAAATGAATTCAACTTTTCAATTTACATAGAATAAATTAAATATATCTTGAAATATTTTCGTTGTAGTTATTCCAATTCATTATTCGGTAGAAAATTTAGTATGACAATAAATTTGTAGGAATTTTTTTTTTTATACAATTTTTATAAAAATATTATTGAAAATGTGATTTTAATAAATTTATTTGGTTTGTGTTAAAGTATCAATTTTTAAAAGAAATATTTTTTAAATTTTCTTTGTGGTTTAAATAAAAGTCCGTACATTATGGTATTTTAATTAATTTGAATTGAAGAACAATAGAAAATATAATTGTGCAAGAACAAAATTTTAGATAATTTTCAGATTTCACAGTAAAAAATTTATACAATGACCGAGAATTATTTTGTATTCGAATTTGACTGGTGTACAATGCTAATTTTTAATTAATCAAAATTCTTTTTCCCCTGATTTACAAAATTATATACATAAAAGAGATATATTTACATACACATGTACTTTAAAGAATAATTAATTTATAACAAAGACTATAATATAAAAATAGTACAAAGAATGAAATTTTCATTTTAATATTATAGTAAACAATAAGGTTTGTGTTGCCTTTTTTTATTTATTAGTTAAATTTATTAGTAAATCAAGATTCTGATTGTTTCTTTTATTTCTTATTGTGGTCGCACCCCCTCCCCCGCTCCAAGAGGAATTATTTTTTTTTTATAAAATTGTCCCATCTTACCGCTGCCGAGAGATTATACCACGTTACATGGAAAACCTCGTATATTAAATTTTTGAAAGAAAAACTATTTTAATATTAAAAATTGCCAATTAAATACGGCAAGTAATTGTTATACATTTCTTATATTTTCATGTATAATATTATATGGTCACTTAATGAATTGCCTATTTTAAGTATATATAATTATGTATATATAATTAAAGAAATGCTTTATAATTATATTAATTGTAAATTCATACTATATTCAAAATAATTTTCAGTAAATTTTATGTAAAGAAAAACAATGATTTTATGATTTAGTTACATTTTAATTAATATTGATTCTCAAAATTTTTATATTATGTAGATAAACGTATACCCATATTATTTAAATTAATTGCGAACAAAACTCTACTATAGATACATACTACAATTGAATAATAATATAATCATACAAATTGTATGATCAAAATATAACCGTGTAGAATGTTATTAATTCCAAAAAATAATTTTTCACATTCTATACTTATTATATGATATAATAAATATAAAAAAATACAGTACAATCACTCATATTTAAATTAAACAAAAGAACTGTTATACATATATAATTTTTATATAACAATTTGTTTTCGAATTTTAAAAATATATATTTTCTTAAATTAAGAAGATTTCATTTTTAATTAACCCTTATTTTATTAAATCTTATATAAATCTCGAAATTTCATTATTTTCCTCAACTATATATATGATATATATGTAGATATATATACCATCTTTTGATTTTTGACCTTCGAAATAAAATTTATTATATTTTTGTATAATATTATTGTTATTACGTAGACGAAGTTAATTTAATCTTATATATTTAATATATTTGCATGAATGACTATAGTAGAATGGGGTATAATAGAAAAAATTCATGCCCTATATTTTTTGATTCCCATATATCTAGTTCCCACAAACACAGAAATCAAAACATAGAAAGTATTATAATTACTAAATATAATTTTCAAATTGTTATAAAAAAAAAATTTTCATAAATTTGCTAAGAGGATATCAAGGAAGTTGGAAAAACAAGAGGGCATAGTAAGAAAATTTGCATTTATTTTCAAGGAAAATTGAATATTACAGTAAATTTATTCATTATATATAGATTTTCTCATACCCGGGTTATTTACTGTGTATATATATGTATATACATTTAAGTGTATATATATGAAAGAAAATTTTTTTCAATTCTGGAATTTTTATTTTAAAATCAACTCTAAATTATTAGAAAAATATTTAATTAAGATTTTCTATTATTACCGATTAAAATTCTATTAAAGAAATTTATGAAAATTTTACAAGAAATAAGAAAAATGAAATTAATTTTTTTTTGCTTACCCATGCTCCTTTTTTTTATTATTTTTATTTTTTTGATTTTATATCACATTTTCCATTATAAATGGTGGTGGTTTTCCACTACTCTGTAAGATTACAAAATTATTAAGAAAAATTTTTTTTTTTGGCAATTTTCTTTAAAAATTGAAAATTTAATTTTGTTTTGGAAAAACACGTTTTTATGTTAAAATTTGCTGTATTTTTTTGGCACAGAAAAAAACGCCAAATGAACTCAAAATTTTTTGTATTTTATTTTTTTTTCTTTTATTAATTTTTTTTTTTTACATTAAAAGACAACACCATTTATTATTTACCTATTTGATGGTGATTCCCTTAATGTTTTTGTCCGTCAAAGTCTGTGAATTTTCTACAAAAAAAACAGAAACAGAAAAAAAAAAGCAAAAGAAATGGGAGAGTATTAAAAATTTGTGAGAAAAATAAAAGCTTTTTAACATACGACGAGCATAAAAGCCAGCTGAATTCAACGTGCGTTCTTCTATACGCACATTATACTCGTCAGTATATTTATGTAACTAACGTATATATAAAATTTTATATTTATGTATGTACATAATACAAGTAATGCTTTAAATCAGTATCAGAGTTTCGAACCTTTTCAAATCTTGAATTTAGATTTTTAGAATAGGATTTTAATTATGGAAAATAATTTGCATGAAAGGCATTAAATGTTAATCAAAAATCCTAATAAAAGACCTGATTTAGTGTTGTCGCCTTTGTACTTCAATTGATACCTTTATATAGATTTTAACAAATGGATATGTTTAAATGGTGTCAAAATGAATTCAAGTTTAACTGAAAAAGGCTGCAAAAATCCATGATCCTTTTATATTTCTATAATGGAGAAGGAAAATCATCAAAATCCACAAAGATTGCTGAAAAGACAATTAAATAGTATAAGAACAAAACGATAGCCTTAAATCAAGGTGGCTCGTTGATTAGATGCCATAAGAAATTTACTAAACAAAATTTGGTAATTCAAGATATTTTTTTATTCATTTAATAATTCGGAGCACAGTCTGTAAAATAAAAATGAAATTATTGCAAAGCTTTTTCTTCATTTTTGGAGAGTTTTATGTAGAATACAATATAAAAAGAAAATTTTTTTCTTTTGCATAACAAAACAATATTGTAACAAAATATAAACATTGGAGAAAGGGAGAGAAATTATCTATGCGGGAGAGAGAGAGAGTGAGAGAAATTCTATACCAATAATAGAAGAAAATGAGTTTGAGTGCAAATGCACTTAATTATAAAAGAAAACTTTTATATTAGAATTTTTATTATTATAAATAACGTTTTGAACGTCATTAATTTATTTTTAAAATTAAAATAAAAAATGCAAAAAAAAAAATATGCAATGCCTACATTTAATTAAAAATTTATAATTGAATTTTAAAATGTTTGAAAGAAAAATGTTTTCATGTTTAACTTACCACTATTTTTTATTTAGAATATACAAAAATTGTGTAGCTTGTGAATTTAAAATTTTGTTATATGTAATATAGCCTTCGAATTCATTTAAAATTTAACTTAGACGCTATATCGTTTTCGATAATTTATTTTGCACTTAGTTTTGGGAGAGTATACTTGGCGTTTTTCCACTCTTTTATATCATACTGACACACATTTTTATTTTTGGATAATTTTCAATTTTGTTTTTTGTATGTTTTATGTAACTAAAAAATAATGTCTTTAGGTTATTGAGTGATGGATGTAAGGAAGAGAAGTGTAGAGAAGAGAAGAAAGAGTAAAGAGATGTAGAAATGGGGGCAAATGATAGATTGACCTTCGAGTAAAATTGAATTTTTTTTTTTATTTAGAAGTAGAAAAAAAAATTAAAAAAGCTTTTTAATGTTTTTCTTTTTCATTTTTTTTAAATTTTACTTTTTAAATATCGTAAAAATTTTCTTGTGTTCTTGTGTATATTATTATTTTGAATTTTTATCGTATATTCTTTAATAATATTTATTGTAAATATTTCATTGACCGAGAACATTATTTTGTTAAGAGCAAATTGACTTTTTAAGGGTAATTGAACTTAACTTTGTTTTTTAATTTTTTTTGTCTCTTTTTATATTTAAAAGAACATTGAATTATGAACAAGAAATGTGTTATACGAAATAAAATTTTTCAACTAAAAATAAATAGAAAATTATTATTATTGTTATATTAAAGAAATTTTTATGAAATTACATGTGGGAGCAATAAAATATTAAAAGTTCCTTTGAGGATTATAGATTTTTGTTGCTTATATTGAGTGCATTTGTACAAGTATACAAGAATTGTAAAATGTAAAATTATTTATTTTTTATTTGATTGCATTATGTAAATTAAATGTTATATTAAAAAGTAGATATAAAAGTAATAAAATTAAAGTAGAATTAAATTAAAATTTATAAAAGTATAGTATAAACTTTATAATTTTAATGGAATTTTAAGGGTATTTTAACGGTATAGCCTGTATATGTATTAAAATATGGTCTATATATAGGTGTTATCCCTGTAATATAAAAATATGAAGAACATTTTTATAGTATATTAAGTTTATTGAAATGATAATAAAAATTTTAGATGTAGCAAGTTTTAGCATTTTATAGTTTTTATAATGGGTTATTCTCATTTATTTCAAGAAGTCTTAATAAAATAAAACTAAATTGCATTTATAATGTATATGTAGATTATAAATAAATTGAAATATGAATTAATTTTATTGTGATCCTGTAAATAATACAAAATCAATTTCGATTAAAATGCTTCATCATTTCAGAGAATAATCGCTCTGGTAGTTGTCCTTTTCGTTATTTATCAGGAACAATATTGAGTAATTGATTTAAATCGCTATTAACAAATACGGTAGATGGTCTGACCTGGACGTTATTCATTATATTTTAAAGTAGGTATATACATATAATTAGATTTTAAGTATTTTTTTTTAAATAAAATTTAATCAGATAATTTCGTGTAATTAAAATAATTATTTACAGGGTTGTTGGCGTAAGTTTGGAGCTATTGAATATTAAAAGTGAAAACTTTTTGCGAAAAATCATTTTTAAAGTTAAATAATAAGAAGAATAAAAAGAATCTTAAAAAGAAAATTATTTCAATACATTAAGTTACGGACTATATAAATTTTTCTACTACAAAATATTAATATCTCATGTACGCCTGGTGGTATGCAATATTTTCTTTTTTTTTATTAAATTTGTTTTATATAATAATTGTGTATATTTTTTGTGCAACTTTGAAAGACTGTGAACTTTTTTAACTTTAAATAAAATTTTACGGTATTAGAAAATTTAATGTTTTTACGATATTAGGATATAAATTTTTATAAAAAAACCCAAAATTAATATATACTTATTTGATAAAAATATGACAAAATATTTATATATAGCTCATAGTAAGTAGATGAAAGGATACTTAGATTGCCAAGATTATCTCATTTTTTTCTATGTATATTGAGTTGAGGCAATAATATTCTAATAGTTTCATCTTAATTAAAATTTTGTGTGCGGGTATGTGTTGTTCAATTTTGCTTTAATATTAATGATTTTTTTTTTAATTTTTCATTTATTTAAAATTGAAAACATTTTATTAAACATTTAGGATAGCTAGACATTTAGACGATGAAAATTTGAAGGAAATAAAATAATAAAAATAAACAAGAAAAATAATGAAATTTTCGCTCAAATATACTTTTATTATTATTAAATGAAAATATCGATATTGTAAATTGTTTTCCGTAATATTTACAAAATACAAAAAAAAAAAGAACAAAAACAATACCGAAAATATTTTTAAAAATCCATTTAAAAAATTATCTTATACTTTAAATCAAAGAAAAAGGATCACAGGATTTTAAAACATTTGCAAGAATTTTTCTTCTTTCTTCTTCTTGAAGTTTTTAAGTTTCCTTTATATATTTTGGTTGTTATTTCCTATTCGGAAATATTTTTATATTAAAAGGAAAATAATAACAGGGGAAAAAAATGATTTTGGTTGAGTAAACAATGTGGCCTTTTTTTTTTTTGAATAAAAAAATGAAAATTCATTTTTCATTTTTGTGGTTTATAAAAAGATAAGAAAATAAGTGGTTAAAAATTATAAATATCTTTTGAAAAATTCCGGATATATTTTTAATATCCTGGACATGGACCTAATACAGACATACATTATATTAGTAATGTTATAGATTGAAAAATTGTTTCTCGATTTTTATTGAAATATTATAAAAAATAATGACATAATAGCTGATATGTGGTCTACTTACATTTATAAACTTGTGAGCTAATATTTTGTTTATTATTGGAAAATTTAAAATATAAAATTAATATGTTTTATATTTTCGGGATAAAAGATCTTAAATATTTTAAAAAGAAATCTTAATATAAATTTCATTTGTTTTTTTTTTATAAAATGTTGGGTGTAATATCATAATTGAATTTAAATTTTATAGTAAAATAAAGAATATTTTAATTTTATTTTAAATGCAAAAATAATGGTTGTTATTACAAAGTATTTAATATGTCAAATACAGTAGAATTTATACATAATGAACTCTTCTTATAAATGAAAATTTCAATATTTAAGGGACAATATCACTATATTACGTTACAAAATGAACAATATCATTGCATGTTCTGTGATAAATTCTATGATTTATTTTAGGGAAATTAATTATTTTGTTTTCAATTTTACTTATAATAACCTACATTACGTGTATATTATTGCCATAAATCTATTTTAATTAAATTTACATTAATTGTCTAAACATTTGGAAAATATATTTGTTTTGGTAGCTGTTAATTATTTTACAATTATATACTTTATTACAATATATTATAAAATTTCGTGAATTCTAATTTAACATTTATTGTACAAAAAATGTTCGTTTATATTAATTAAAATATGGTATTTGTGTCTTGTGCAATTTGAAAATTTTAATTTCAAGAAAATAACAAGTACCATACCATATTTTTCTTTCTTAAATTACAAAAAAGAATTTTAATACAAAATGATAGAAACAAATTCTTAGTAATACTATAATTATTTTATAATTACATACATAATTTATTAAATATTTTACATTATTTACGTATTTATAAATTTTTTACATTATTTATGTATTTATAGTTCTGAATTTAAAATAAAATTTTTAACAAATATTATATAATTTTTTTTTAATTCTAATCAATACATAATTGTCGAAATTGTCCTTCCATTTCATAATTTTTCGGTTGATTTTTTGGTCTTTTATCATCATTGATCTTCCAATACTTTGGATCCATTAAATAGTCCCTAAAATAATAAAAAATTTATTATTAAAAAATATACAAAATTTGTAATTGAAAATTCAAATTATTTTTAAATGGACTGGTATGTAGTTTGTATTTAAGACTGGTATGTAGTATAGACTATATAACAAAACCAACACTGTAATAATATTATGTGTATAAATACTACAGGTTGAGTTAGATTAGGTTGACACGATTATTGTTAGATACACTCAAGCAAGAAACAAAATAGACTCGTTGTGATATTGCTTAATTTTCATAAAACGGTTTAGATCTCTATGGTATTTACACAAACTAGGTCCGTAATCCGCAAAAAGAAATACGACCGAAAGAAACCACCGTCTTCCTCGTGCCAAAATTGGACTTGGTTACAGAAGATGACGCAAGTTGTATACGTTATACTATCATTTTCAATGAATATTTTTTTATATTTAATGAAAACCTTTTTGATTTTAAAATTTCCACTTCACGTTGCTTTAATTCTTCCATTGTTCCACCATTTCCACCATATTCATTTGGTAAAATACTTTTTTCAATGAATTCATATAGGGTTTCTGAATTTGGTTGATGAAAATGTAACTAAAAGAAAAATTATAATAATTATTTTAAAAGGTAATATTAAAAATTTTTTATAAAATAAAAAAAAAATCATACCAATTTAAATAATTCTGCAGATATAAATGGTTTTAATATTGCTAAAATTTTATCAATATATGTTGGACAATTGATCATATGAACAGCAATTATTTTTGATGATATTCCTTCAGTAGCAAAACGTAAAAATGCTTTTAATGTTGTGAAATTATATTTTGATAAATGTTTTAAAGTGAATCCTTTCATATCAAATATAATAACTTCTCCATTTCCAATATTTGCTATCTCAGAAGATGCAGTATGTGCATCCGTATACATTAAAAATAATTTTGTAAGTTCTGTATATAGAAACTAAAATTATAGGAAAAAAAAATTATTAAATTTTTAATTAAAAAATTTATTATGAATATTTAAATTCCAAAATAATTTAAAATTGTAGGGAGTTGTTTTGCTTTGCTCTTTAGCAACTATACTGACATTGAATAAGCAATATTTTTAAATGTGTTTAGAATATTTTCTTAGTTAGAAGTTTCGTTGGTGCTTTAATTCCGATCCTGGGTTTCTATGTGTATATATACAAAGAGGCAGTTCTATAAAGAGACGAACGTTTCAACTGTTGTGAATCTGACGTCCCCGGCTCTAACTCTGAACCCGACTCCGACCCCGACTTTGACTCTGACTCTTGCTCTAACTCCGACTTCGACTCCGAATCTGACACTGAGTTTGACTCAGACTCCGACTATGAGTTCGACTCCGAATCTGTCTCTGAGTCCGACTCCGACTCCGACACCGATACCGACTCGGACTCCGATTCTGACTCTGACTCTGACTTCGACTCCGACTTCTAATTCAAATTCGACTCCGGATTAAATCGCGACTTTAAACCGACTCCGATTACGACTCTAACTCCTTCCCTTCGATTGCTTGATTCGGATTTTTGACTTATATTCCTCGACCTCTACTACTTGATTCTGAATTTTTGATTAAAACTGCTTGAATGACTGACTCTCGCCTTTAACTCCACAGTTTTGTGTAAAACTGCAACTTGCTTCGACTTTTCAACTTCGAAGTCGATTTTATTGCCATGAAGTGAGCACAATAATTATTATTCATTTAAAGCAGCTGTCAACTTTCAAACGCTAGTGAAAAATTTAAGTTTTATGAAATGGTTATATGTTCTGAAATCAAGAGAGCTGGTTTTTGCAAAATTACACATAAAAATTTATATTTATTTTTTCTATTTAAATGTTTTAACTATATTAATAAATAACCTGCATAATTCTGATATTTTTACTCTAATTTTTTAAATGACATAATCTCAATTTGGTTTTAAACAAAAAAAAAAACATAACCAATTTAACAATGATTATTAAATAAATCTTATATAATTTAAAAATTAAAATCACTTTATTGTCTATATACAATGTGAAAAGAATCTATTAAATAATTTAAGTTAACGACTTGATCATATTTGCAAGTGATTCAGAATTGGAACTTAAAATAATAATAAATCGGACTCTTGGAACACGTCACAATTACAATTTTCTTTTTTTTTTGTTAATATTTTCATGCTATGTGATTTTGATGAATAAGTATCGGTTTCATCACCATAAGTGAAAAAACTAAGAACGTAGAAAGACTAGAAGTGGAACTTGTTCGAGTAATAATTGTTCCATACCTGACTTGTTCGAGTGAGATAGCAAAATACCTCCAAGTAATAAAAGAAATAAGATAAATACTAAATTTAAGTTTTATAAATGAGTACATAGTTTAAAATTTCGAGAACAAATAAAGTTTTTTGACTAGATTTTGGGCAGTTTTTAATTGTAACCACAGAATATTATACATGTATGAACAGTTAGGTATACATACATTGGAAAATATTGGAAATAGTAGAATTTTACTCTATTTTAACAAAATTTAAAAAAACTTTTGAATTTATAATAAATTATTACTAAAATTCATTGTAAGACCAAGCATGGAGAACTAATATGCATACTTATATGGATTTATTTTATTCAAATTTTTGAATTTTGTTATTCGAATTGTGACTTTAAACTCGTGGAGGCGTTTTAAAATTGCAAAAAAAATTTTTGTTTTTTTTTTTTTTATTAAAAAATATTATTCATAATTTTAGTATCACCCCAGTGTTGTTTTCCTAATACAATTTCATTTGATACATAAAACAATTTTATAAACCCTAGTCAACTGTACGTGCAGTATATAAGTAATATTGTTGTTTATTTTGCAAAATTCCCTTATTAAAATATTTTGAGCTTTCTCTTATACAACTTGCAGGTTACATCATAATTTTCAAAATTATTATAGTTGACCGATTTGTGTAGATTATAATAAATTTTTTGTATATAGTTTAGTAAGTCAATTGGATTTATTTTTAAAATATTTTAATGGTTTGTATAATCAGAAAATTGAAAAAAAAAAAGAATTATTTTCTTTGAAACGTGCCTCATTATTTTATTATGATGTCATAATATGATAATAAAAAAATCTTGGAGGAATTAAAAAATATTATAGTTGAAAATTATTTAAAAGGGATCATTAGCGCTATAGAGGTAGAGTTGACCATATCAACTTTGTGTTAGCTGCACGAATGAATGATTTTAATAGTTGTGTGAAAATTGTCAAACCGTATTGCCAAATATAATGGCCGTATTACATAATTTATTTGAAAAATTTCGGCAAACATAACAACCCTAATAATATATTTACTTCTGCGAAATTTTCATACTGTTGCTTCTATAATATCTGAGATATAGCAAAATAACTTTTGAAGTTGCATGACACCTATTACTTCTTCAATCACTTTCAATTTAAATATGGTTCTGGTATTTGCTACAAAAAAAAATTTGTGAACATTTCGTAAACGTACAAGGGTAAATCGACTTTCAAGTCGACGTTGATCAAAAACATACACTTGCGTCTATATCTAACACCGTTATTTTTTAGCGTTACAACAGAAGTGAGAACTTTATAACACCCTTCGAATATACGTTCATATACAGGTATAGAAATATAATATACTTACTTTATCAGGATCAGGATCACCTAATCGACATAATCCTACTCTATTACCATAAGCATCTAATTTTTCCAGTACAACAAAATCTCTGCAAATTAAATTTAAATTTTTTAATTAGTTTTTATATTATTTATAATGTTCATTATATTATTTTTAAGATAAATTAAAATAATATGGTTAAAGAAAATTAATTTTGTGTTTGCAGATTAGCATGTTTTGAATGTGTAATTAAGATTAAGATCTATTTTTAAGAATGCTATACTATGGGAGGAAACTGAGAAAACTAAAAAAATTAATTTCCAAATGAAATTTTAGCTATTAAGCCACACTATATATGGTGCATTGCAACGTTAATCTTGTTTTTTTTTGTTAAATTCTTAGATTTACTTGGTTGGAATTAAGCTCCCTATTTCAAAGAATTATGACTAAGATATTAAAATTTCTTAATCTTTTATTTCTAATCCAAGAATAAAAAAAAATCTTCATATTTTCTAGCCAAAATAGCATAAATGATCACACACGATGATTTTCGCTTGCCTATTATTACGAATAATTATTAGATTTGATATTTTAATCACGTTCCTGTTTCAAAAGATGTCCGAATGTACATATATTGTATAGTATGTGCTTCTATTATTAAAAATGTATGTATATGTATTTAAATTAGATAAATAATATGGATAAGGAAATATTATTTATGCGATTATCATAATTTATTTCAAGGTAGGTAGGTCTATAAAATATTTCTTACAGTATATGATTTAAGAATATATTTTAATGATATGTAGTTGGCTTATATTAGTTCAGGAAAATTGTTCTACTATGGCGTTATTAGAATAACAAGAAACATTCTATTGTAGTTTTAGAAATTTTAGAGAAAAATTTTAACAAACTTTAATTTATATAGAATGAAATGAACAAATCACCCATCAAATATAAAATAAGTATATTGTAGAGTCTTCCTCATGAGACTGAGTATATATAGTTAAAGATTCTATGATAGCCTCTAATACTTCGCATTATTTCATGCAATTAATTTACAGAACTCACTGCGAAAAGGACCTGTGGGTATGTTGCAAACTATACCCAAAGGCCACAATTCCGCAAATAAATTATTTACGTCTTTGAACCTATTAACTATTCTTATAAGATTACAATATTATTTTAATTTATTAATTATTTCAATATAAAATAAATATTTTACATAATAAATCAAAAATAAAACAAGTATTTTTGTAATGCAATTTTAAAATCGTTCATATATAATGTAATTTATATAAAACATTTTAAAAAACAGCATTTATATAAATGGAAATTTTATAATTTTTCCATTTTTTCCAGATTTGAAATGTTGTATTTTTTTAAAAGCACTTATAATGCAATTTAAACGCAATTAATTATTTATGAATTAAAGCATTTGCATATAGCTTGAAATAAATCTGTTATACACTTGCTTCTACAAATAAAATTCTATATAAAAAAAATAAACAATTGCAATGAGGCTTATAATTGAATTTGTAATGATTTATGAATTTAAAAAAATAAATATTTAAAATGACAACAAGATTCTTAAAATCCAAAGATAAAATTGTCATTTTGTATAATATTATAGATGCAAATATAAATTATTAATGTAGAAAATAAATTCAATCTAAATTCATTGCACCCAATTGGAGACTGCACCCAATTGCAAGTAGATCGTGAGTTTAAATATATATATTTATATATGTTTTAGGTTGCACGTAAGTACTCAACTTTTACATATAATATTATAGTCAAAATATATACATACTATTCGTTTAACTCAAGAGAAATGTACATTTTAAAATGAGGTGAAATAATGTGACTTAGGTGAAGTGAGAGGAATGTGAATGAGTATCGTATATAATTTACTCAATACAATAATCTATATCGTATCTATATAGTATCGTATAGAAAAAATAAAATAATCTATTAAGAGTATATGAGAATGTTAATTAGAAATGTAACAAATTTAATTGATAAAATTAGAATTCTAATTTGAAAAGTGATTAAGTAAGTGAGTTAAAGAAGGAGGCTCTAGTTTTCACCACATAAGTTTGAAAAGAATTATATTAAGCAGTTTGCAATACATAAGTTCTCATATATAACGAAATTTTGCTATTATTATACTGGAAATTGATAAGAGAGAATGCCTACGTATATCACATGTACTGAGAGTAGTTCATGAAACAGTCCCTAGAGTACTTAGCGGAGATAGCAACTCGATAGTAATTATTTTTTCATGTAAAATTTTTAATTTGATCTTTTTTTACATTTTGTTTCTAAAATCATGAGAGTAATAAAGTGCTGATTAAGTCATTTGTGATAATAATAATATTTACATAATATCGTATATTCTATAACGCTATACGTGTGGCCTTTAACGAATAACATTCAATGAATGTTTATAAACGAATCGTCAGCAATATTATATTTTTTAAAAAAAATTTAAACTATTGTTAGTGCCATATAGTTGCTTGTATTATAAATAAAAATATCTTTCGCTCTCTATGTGACTAAATAAATATAGCAGTAATATGTTTGCTTAAGTGTCAATTAAGCAAAAGAATTCATGAGTCGTAGAATCACGATCTAAATATGAACAAATATACTAATATACATACATAATATGTATATTGTAAGCTTATGATATTATTGTTAAAAATTTTATGAAAATTATTATTTTTTTTATTTCAGTTTTATATATTGACAATAAAGAAAAAAAAATTCTATAGTGATAAAAAAACGTGATGTAAATAAAACCGATACCGTTTTGGAGAAATGAAAGCTTCCATATAAGTATAAGCTATGAGCTATACGATGATTAAGAAGTGAAGAAAATAATATTTCCGAATTATGTATAATATGTGTGTATATAATGTGAGTATAGTTTGTGTATATGTATATGATATATAACGTACAGGTATGTTATACATTATAATAGTTGATCGTAAAAGAAAATATAACACAATAAAGTAATATTTTTAATTTCTTAATTGGCATAATTTTGTATTTTTCTTTATCAGGTACAAGGTATATATATATATATAAGCCCCCCCAATTGGAATCAGATATAAATGTATAGAAAAAATAAATAAAAAAATAAAAGTTATAAATATAAAAAATAAAAAAAAAAATGTCCAGAAACACCGTTTATACATACATGTATATGTAGGTGCATATAAGTACATATAGAGTACATACATACCTACATAAGTAATAAGTACATTGAAAGAATTCTCAATAAAAAAAGAAGAAAAAATTTGAAGATTAAAATGGAATAATATGCCAATTGATCAAATATTGTATTATCGAACACAAATTAAAATTTAAAATAACATACTCAAATATTTTGGTGAGTAATAATTAATTAATAATAAAATTGACACATCCGTAGTGCTCCCAAATGGCCGAACCGTCGAAAATATTTTGCTTTTATGGATAAAAACTCATAGACTATAAGTACCATGGTATTAAAATGCATTAAATTTGATTTAATTAAAGAGCTCGCATAGGAATTTAATAGATTAGGCGCTCTACGATATTAATAATCTGAGGAATTTTAAAAATTCGAAAATTTTAAAATAATACTTCAAACTTATTTATATCTTACTGTACTGACAAGTGTACAGTGCGCAACTCTTAAAATGAAGAAATAAAATAAAAATCACTAAATCCTCTGTCTCCAGAGGAGAGCCAGTGTCCAAAAAAAAAAAAATTAACCCTGGCGTGAATTGTAGTTTTAAATTCGCTTTTCTTTTAAGTGGAATCTGAGCAAGTTTAAGAAAAAATTGACGAGAACAAGCGACAAAGCATATTGCTAACGCTAATTCATGCCTTTTTTTGACTGAGAAAAAAAATTGAACTGCTATTTTGTTGGCATTTTTTTTATATCATTAATTTTTTTTTTTTTTTTTTTTATTAAAATAAAACAAAAAACAAGTGATCAATGAATTTTAATTGAAGCAAAACGAGAGAAATTAATAAAAGAATTATAAATTTTACTCAATTTACTCTACTTTTTGTTGTTAGTTCGCTAGTTGATGTTTTTGTACGTTTACGATAATTTAATTCCAATAACAATTTTTGCAGTATAAAATTAAAGAAATCAAATTCCTAACAATCAAAATTCCATAACAAAATGGTCATTGATCTGTTGTATGTATATGCTTCATTTACGTTAATATTCACTTAAAAAATTTTTTTTAGAGGCACTCCTCAATTTCATGCAAAATTTGTTAACAAAATTTTGTTATTTTGTTTTTATTTTTTGTTTTTTAAATTTGTTTTATAAAAATTTCCGTTTTTAGAGTTGTTAAAAACCACGAAAAATTAAAATCAATATTATCTTGCACATCCGTTCATATACATTATGTACATTAAGTATATCAGTAATTAAATTACGATATAATAAATTTTGCGGTTGAAATTAATTTTTGTTAATTGGTACAAAAATTGAATATTACTTATCGTAAATCAAAATAAAATTTCAAAAAATTTTAATTAAATTTGAGGTAATTTTCAAAAGTGTAAATTAATAAGTAGATAAAATTATATAATTTTTATTCAGTCCCGGTGTCACTTGTTTGGTGCCCTACATAGATAAGTACATGGAATTAAAATTTCACTATAAATAGAAAGAACAAAGTGTTTGACGAAAACACGTACTGGAAAATGTTGGAAAATTTTTGTGTTTTTTAAAATTTATATATTTTTTTTTAATGTTTTCAATGGCGTCACTGTTTTCCGTCGTCCTTTGCAAATACTTATTTAGCATATATTGTAGATCCGCCGCTGTACTTTTTCAATATAAATAGAATTTCAAATCTTACATGTATAATTGTATAAATTTCAATATTTAGAAAGTTCTTTTTTTACAAAGTAGAAGCTTCAAGATTTATTGATAGATAAGATTAAGTGTATACTATCTTAAAAATAATATTATAAAACTCAAATATTGATAGTTGTAGTTACGTTAATATTATTATAATTGAGGTAGGAGGAATGATATTAAATTTAATTCAATATAATAATTTTTTCATAATTACATGTAATATTTTACAAAATAGCACGTTCTTCTCTTAATTTACGAACGATTTGTAACGAATAATGTGAAAAATATCAAGTAAATCAGTCAAATGTTATTTGTGTTCCTAATAAGCCCAAGTTATGCTGACGTAATTAATCAAGTAGGAGTTATGTTTAATCTTGGTTTAGCGCAATATATTTTTATCGTGATTATGAGCTCGATTTAGCTCATTTTGGAAAAATATTAGAGAATTTATACAAGTAATCAAGTAATTTTTACAAAATTCTTTCAATCTGTTCAAAGTGTTTTGGATCCAATTTAATTTAGTCATACATACAATATGTAAATTAATATTTTATAATCCTAATTCAAATGTAGTTTTTCAGGGATCTCATAAATAGTAGACCACAAAATGTATATAAACAAATTGTGATGAACTCAATGTGTTGTGGGCATAAATTTGAAGTACTTTTATATACAATATTCAATAAAATCATAATAAAAATATGGTTACTTTTAATTAAATATATTTGTTGAACAATAAATTTTCGTTTTTTTTTGCAAATCATCTAATTATAGCCTATTTATTAATTTTATTGAGCAAAGATTAGTATTTTTGATAATTTAAATGCAATTTGTTTTTAAAATTAAAATTATAATATAAAAAATGTAAGCAGATAATTTACTAATTCCCGAATTTTTCGTTCTTCCTATTAAAGTATCTTGATTTCTGATAAAATGAAAGAAAATTTTCTTATATAGGATTTTTAAATATTAATTCAAATTTGAAATAATTTTCTAATTTACTCTGAATTCCTGTACATTCGATTAAATTTTTCTGATTTTGGTAAGCTTTATTTAGACTTTATCACGTCCCAACTAGATTTAGTTAGATTTTTTGAACTTTATAAATTTTCAAGTAAATCCTCATATCATTTACCTGATCATTTATGATTAATTTTAATATATTCTTAAATATTGAAAATTCCTAAAAAAAAGTACATGGTTTGGTGTTTAGTAATGAAATATTTTAAAAAGACTAGAAAAATATATTAATTATTAATGCTATTATACTTACAATACATCCAATAATGATTGCATTGTTGAACTATTAAGATCACGTTCCATAAATAAATTTGGATATGAATTACGTATTGTATAATTAGTATCAATTAATTTTTTTGTTTTATCCATATCAAGATCACATATTTTTAAGAATCTTTCTTTAACATTCTTTTCTGAAATCATATACAAATTTCCGAACGTATAAGTATATAAAAATTTTGAAAAAAGAAAAAATTTAAAAATTTAAATTTATTTATTTAAAATTACGATCATAAATTTGTAATTATATCCCAATTTTGTTATTTATTTAAATTTTTGTTGTATTTACCTATAATTGGTAAATGTGGTTGAGTTTTAAGCCATGCATCTAAATGCGGAAGTGCTTCATCAAAATTTTTATAAATAACCATTTTTTTTCTTAGTATGTATATATACAACGATATAAACGGTAATAGAACAGTAATAGAACGGTTATAAAAATCTGAACTAATTAAAAATGATCGTGTACGTATATGAAATTCACGGTCAATTTAAAATTACAAAAAAAAAGAAAAAAACAAAAATAAAAAAAAATTAAATTTATTTTCTTTTATTTTAAGCCAAGCTAAGCTTTTTCTTTTTAAAAATATTTTCAATTTTCAAAGAATTAGAACTATAGCATTCAAAGTGCGCGACACAACTGATTTTAAATTTTCTTTACTTAGTCATCATGTTATTATAATGTTACATTAAAAGGAAGAGAGAGAGAAATTTCGATTGTCGTAGATTGCTTTATTATTTTCTCTGTTTTGGTTTTGTGGTTTTAAAACTTTTAACTATGGTTTAATGTTTTTACTGCTATGTGATAATATGTGTACAATATGAAAATTATGGAAAGTGTAAAGCGTGTTTATTTTGAATGCCTGGTAGAATTTACTATATAACTACAGAAAAAAAACTCAATACTTTCTATCTCACAAAATTTGAATTTTGTTGGCTAAAATTTGTCGATAAATCCCAACGTAAATTATATTAAATTCAAAAATAAATTTCGGGCACATCGCCTGCGCATCTTTTCTCAACGAAGGATATTGTAAACGTTCCACTCATTCGATGTATACCAGGAGTGTGAAATGATTAGTGATTGTCTATTTTTTCGAAATTTACTTATGATTCAGTACCGATGACAATGTATACTTATAATAAATATGAAAAAAGGAAATTTGTACATGATAATCAGTTCGACTTTTAACACATTCACATAATTTTCTTGTTAAGCAAAGAAACATGCTGTGCAAATTTAGTTTATAATTCAGTATATGACTGTACATGAGTAATAATAAGTATATGTAATAAGTGTGATATGCCGACTTAAAAAGAATTTAGAGAAATTTAAATTGTGCATAATTATGTTTGTAGTTGTATGATATGAGCATAAAAATTTAATGAGAATAACCTTGGCATTAACAAATTTTTTGTTTCTCTTATATTTTTGTTTAAATTTGATTCTTTAATGCAAAATTTATGAAGTTTATTTTCGACTAGACATTTTGATATTCAAATATTGTATGAGAAGATTTTTAATAATGGTTGAAGAAGTTAAGAAAAAGTCATGTTATAAGAATTTCTGCCAAATGTTTTTGGATATATGTGAATATTTGTATACATATACATTTGGTCATGCGAAATTTTTCGCCATGGACACTTAAAATTTGTATAAAAATAAATTGAATATAATCGTAGCTAACGCACATTACAACTGTGTGAGTAATACCGTTATATACACAAATATAACAATAATGTCATCCTAAAAAATTTTAAATTGAGCTAAATTATAAACAAAAACTAATATAATAAATAAGAAATAATTATATACATAAGTACAAACATTTATGAATGACAATAAAATACTATTTAGAAACTATGGTATGGCAATAAAGTATTGGTATAATTGACTATCGAATTACTGTATTTAAATAACAACAAAACTTTTAATTAATATACAACATAATTATATAGTTCAAATGGCTTGCAAAAATGGGTACACATCATATTTTTTTATATAATTATTAAACTTGACATCTATTTTTTTAATCGAAACGAAATTGTATTTATCATGGTTGACTGGTAAATTTAATTCATAGTTATTTAATATCAAACTGATATAATGATGGAGGTGATTTACTTTTAAGAATATTTGGAAATAGTTCTATTTACATATATGATATGTATCTGTATGTAAATTAAGATAAAATTTAAGAAAACTATACATGAGGTTTATTCAAAATAAACGTTTAGTCAATAATAAGTGAAGTTTTGTAATTTAGTAGCTAGCGTATTTGTATAATTGCTGCTTCGTAATGTTAACGTATGTAAGAGTTTAATTTTGAAATAGTATTTTGAAAATGTGTTTTAAATTTTAAGTAATTTTTAATAATCATGTAGAATATGTGGAACGTGGTTCACATTTTGACTGAAAGTAAGTTTTATTTAATCTGTTAATAGTAAATAGTATTTAAGTTCTCTATATAATTTAATAATTGTTGACACATCATTTTTTCTGTTTTAAAATATTTAAATTTATGATGAAAAGAAATGTTTGTATGATTTAAGTATAAAATATCTTATATGTATATAATCTAATCTAGACTAGGTTAGAAAAAAAAATTATTTTATTTTTTTTAGTCCGCCAGAAAAACGAAATTAAAAAAAAAAAAAATTTTTTATTCTATATTATTTCCCCACTTGACCATATTTAGGACACTCAATTTTCGCTTCTTTGGACCTATTTTGGGGTCTGGACCCTAGCAGAATTATTTTTCATAGAGGTCCTCGAACAAAATTTGTAGAGCATGTAAACACCTTTTAACCAACAGTACCTACCCCACTTGCCTACATTTAGAAGTTTTGGTATGTTATTTAAGAATAACGCAGCTAAATTTTCAAAAATCTTATTATGGACACGAACCATTTGTGTGAATTAATTTGTGTTTGCAAAAATTAAATCCAATTTTTCACGATAAATATCATTATCACTTGAAGATTCTATACTTAGAATAAACCCCAATATATTCATATTTTAAAAATTAAATAATTAAAAGCTTTAGCTGTAGCTCTCAAAGTAAAATGATTAAAATTAGTCGGAAATTAAATTATTTATTTATTTTTTATATGTATATGAAATAATTTCATGGATAAATTTTCAAAAATTAAATTTTTGATTTTTTTTTTCATAATGTGAATTAAAATTACTGTTAGGAAACACATTCCACATAAATTTTCTATGAAAAGTAATGAAATTAAAAATGTTTTATTCTTAAATTTCAATATTTAATAAAAAATTGCATATATGTAGGATAACATTTTTGTGTAATGCAATATAAGAGTTCAGGCTGACATGAAATTTTTAGTTTTGCAACTGTTTGCTTGCTTATTTGTATTCTATAGGTTTATATTAAAGTTCACACACATATGATTGAATGATAGCAATTAATTTAGCAATCAAACAGTTTGCAACTTTTGACAAACTGATTGCAATATTTATGTGAACACAAGCGATTTGAATTGATGCAATAGTGTAGTAGCTTAAATGGGCGCGCAACGAATACATACGGTTACATTTTTTGTTCCATTTTATATAAGAAAAATATCCTATAAAGTAAAATAGTTGTACACAAAAATTTTTTAGTTAATTTTTTTTTAATTTTTCCAATTTTCCATTAGTTTATCTTCACCTAAATTATAATATACAAGTACACAATTTTATCCTAGTGATCTAAAGTATGTGCACTTTACAAAATATATAAAAAAGATAAATTACAATTTTAATCTACACTTAAAGATCTAAAATTTCCTTGCATATTTTCAAATTGTGATTTTCTACTATTTGCTGGCCTCTTACTTTCATCAACAAACCAATATTTTGAATTAAAAATATAATCTGCATTCTCTTTAAATACTTTTAAATTTTCTCTTTTGATATCATCTATTGAACCTTTTGTACCATTAATTTCGATTGGCAAAATATCCCTTGGTATATAATCAAATAATTCATCATTATTTGTTTCATGAATCACAAACTAAAATTAATAGAAAAAACTTTTAGTTTGATTATTATTAACTCTCTTTCAATTTACTAATCATACTTGTATAATTAAGAATCAAACTTTAAATCAAACATTAAGTTTACCTTCTTATATGTTTTTTCTGTTATAAATGTTCTTGCCATTGTTACTATTCTACTAATAAATGTTGGGCAATTGATTATATTTGATCGTGGTATTTTAATAGATATTACATCTTCCATATATTTTGTTAGTACTCTAGCAGCAGAAAAATCAACACGTGTTAAATGTTGTAAAGTAAATTCTTTTAAATCCAATATAAGATAAACTCCATCTGGTGTCTTATCCATTGGAAAAACTCTTAAATGTGCATCAAGAACAGCTATAATAAATCGAACTTGTTCAGTATAGTTGTACTGTAAATTAGAAATGTGTAATATATATAGGAAACATATTATAAATCTTACATAAGTGACATCAGGACTTCGGATTCTAAAAATTGTGACAAGATGATTGTCAGGTGTTAAATCTGGTAGTAAAATAAGATCCCTGGAAAATATATAATATTGTGATATTGTAAAATTCTATTCAAAAAATCAAAGTAAAATTTCAACTTATAAATTTGTAGTAGTAATTTATATTGCCGAAAAACTTTCACTAGTTAAAGCACGATGCTCGCTTTCTGAACAATTCATAATGTATATAGGATGCTTCGCATAGGGAGGCAAATAATTTGAGGAATGATTCTTTGATCAATTTCCAGCAAAAAATTATATGGGTTGGTGTATGAGATGTGATATGCAGGTAAGTATACTGGTTTTCGAGTTACAGCCTGTCGAAAAAAAACAGGTTGCAGATTTTTCCTATTTATAAATAAATGCTTATAACTTTGGAACTATACGGCGTAGAGTAACCATCGCGAACTTGTTTCACAGATATTGATTTGAAAAAAATGAATCAATATTCAATTACAAACTACCGACCAAAATAAATGAACGCAATATTTAATTTCTAAAATTCTGTCTTACTTAACTAAATCTCTATCTTATGAATATTTTATGGAAAAATAATTCTTCCTTTGTTTTCTTTTCTTAGAATCCCGTATAATACTTACAAAATTTCATTTAATTTTTCAAATGCTTTTGAATTAACATCACGATTTCCAAATATTTGTGGATTATTTGTTCTAAATGTGTAATGTTTATCAATTAAAATTTTTGCTTCTTCAACATCACCATCACAAAATACTATAAATGATCTTAATGGGCTGTCCTCTTTGAATTTAATAGAATTAAAAATTAAAAATAAAATTAAATTTTATCTTATAAGTTTATTAAATATAAAATTTATTAATTAAATTAAATTACCAATGATTGGTAAATGTGGTTGAGTTTTTAGCCAATGTTTTAAAACAGGAATAGCTTCATAGTGATTCTTATATTTGACCATATTTTTGTTTTATTTTAAATATTAAGCGAAAATATAAAGCGAATTTCGAGTGTTATTTACAACTTGGCAGTTTAAATAAGAGTGTTTCAATATTTTAGAATTTATTTTTAATAAAATATTAGAAAATTAAATTGTTATCGTTAAAATTACTGTATAAAAAATTAAATTCTTATAAAACCGGTTTTTATCTTGTTGTACTTGAATAATAAAGCTTTGTTTTTTTTTAAACGTCATTAATTTATTAGTATTCTTAATGAATTTTCTAAACATATGTTGTATAGTGTGTGAGTATGTCTACATTCATGTGTGCAATTCATAATATATGTGAAGAGACAAGTGTAAAGTACTGTATACTATTAAGAATGTTCTATATTTATAGCGGAAGCTCATATATACATATATATGTATATTTTATTTATATTATTAATATATTCTTATTATAATTATTATTTACTAATTGTTTCTATTAGCATATTAATTTCGTAATTATTATTGTGTACAGATTTCTAAATATTTTTGAAGGTTTATCCTTTGAATTTAAGTTGAAGTTTTGTACTCTCATTGCTACACTCTTATCTTGACTTAGAAGAGTGTAGCATAGTTGACATAATATGCCATAATTATGACATAATGTGGGAGATGCATAAAACAAAGTATTTTGAAGTATTATTGTTGATCACTCCTATAGAGATCTTTTTGACATCAATATAACGAAATATTATAAAATGGACCTTCGAATTAATCTATTAAAATTTTATATGAGTAGACAGAGCTGGTAGCAGTTGTTTGTTTATTTGTACTTCTATCCGTATCATTTTTGTTGGCTAAAAACTTATTTCATATTTTTTGAATTTCGAAAAATAAATGCGTAAATGGGGGCGATCAAACATTTTGTTTGATTCTTTAGTTTTAGTGTTATTATCAAAAAACAAATTTTTAGAATTAGCTCAAATAATTTTGTGGATTATGAAAATAAAAGCTAACGAATGTAATATAAAAATAAATTGGAATCATACTTAGGTGTTTGAATTTTATACCCTTCTATACATTCTTCATAATGTTCTAGTGGTTTATATTCTAAGGTTTGAAATATACAACATGAATTTAAATGAATGATTATGAAATTTATTCGGTAATGTCACGTATATTTTATTTGTGCATATGTCAAATTTTTCGAATTTAAAAAAAAAAAAAATTTAAACTAACAATATTATTTATTTTAAATCCTGTAAATAAATTAGTGTGTGAATAAAAATTTTTAAAGTAAAATAAACTAAGAGTTGAGGTTTTTATAAAAATTTTTAAAAAAGTCTTAAGATTTTTAATCTTTGTAGATACGAATGATAATTTCACAACTGGTTTGTGCATAAAATTAGTATGTTAATTGTATAGGATAGAGTCAAAAGTTCACTGTATACGTATTTTTCAATAAAATTAATTGTATTTCAAACAAGTTTTAATATAAATTTGTCATATATTTTCATTATACGTACATATAATTATAGAAAGTTGACAATTTTTTTGAGAGAATGAACAAGTCGTTTTTAGAGTTGCCTTATATTTTTTTAAGAGAATTTAATATAACACACTATCTATAGCAATCACACAAAATTTTCGAATTATGGCATGATCATACAAGAATTATGAAAGATCTTACGGAAAATTTAAATCACATCATACAAAATTTCAGTATGAGTGTGGTATGAAATATGTTCGGGATTCACACTACTGTTAGTTTTATCATAATTTATTTGGGAAACAAAATAAAATTTATAAATTTTTTAAGTTGATTTTCATTTAAAAATTTAATATACTTTCAAAATATTATAATACAATATATAACATTGAATTCATTTGTTTTGTTACACTAGTATTAAATTGTTAATTAAATTGTTGCATCCAACAAACTTCAAAACTCAACGTGTAAAGGTACAAATGACAAATCAATATTTGTTCGTATTGCAAAAAATTACTGACATAAACTGGTTATATAAGACTGACATTGTGCAGTCGACCAAAATAAATTTATTCTTAAAATATTAATTTTTAATTTTTGTTACACGAACAATGTTATTTTGATCATTTATGATTCAAACATGTATGCAAGTATAATTAAAAGTACTCGTATTTATTTGTAAGTCATCAGAAATAATAGTATGATATTGTAAAAAAAAATTTATATAGAATAAATTGATTTTGTGTCAAGAATGCAATATTATTAACAAATATGGAATTTAAATGATTTTATTTTTGCGTATACAAAATTGCTCTTAAATAAAATAAAATTAAAGCTTTTAAATTATTAATTTTATGATTTTATTAAACTATATACAAAAGTGATAATATCAAAAATTTATGATTTTTCAGGTGAATGAAAAATTGATCGATTTTTTTGAAACAGTTTTTGAAATATACATTCTATAAGAGGTAGTTAGTCTTACGCTATATTAGTGTTTCAATTTTAATTTTAAATTAAATTAAGAGCTTTTATGTTAGGGTATGTAGTTTGACATAATAATGACGCAGTTGTCCGAAGAAATGGTAACAAAATAGCCTATTTGTGTTAGACAGAGCGCTGTCCGGGACCGGCTAGCCTTCTTAACTATGATGACTAATAATGACTACGATGACTAATAATTTTTATTATTTACTCATTTTTTATTAGTACTACGGAAAAAAATTATGACACTACGAAACTTTTTATAGCAATTTATAGGATCTTTAGTTTTCTCTTCATCAAAATTTATTATTTTCATAATATCACTGTCGCTATGCATAACTTTCTTCATATAAAACAAAAATTTGAAAACATATATCATTTTTATTGGCATTCTGTACAATATCGTAAAAGTATTAGCAAAATCGTTTATGACAGCTGTCACTACAATATTATAAAAGTGATTTTATACTGTAAAATTTAATATTTATTGAGAAGATTAACATTTTATTGCAGAAAATTATTTTTAACTTTGATAATATTGAAAATCCCTGAAATTTTAATTAATTTCTTAAAAATTATAAAACTTGAACATACTCACTTTTTGCTTACAATGCTATTTTAATTATTTTTAAATAAATTGTACAATATTTTTTCGCAATAGCCATGACTGTATAAACTTTATACTTTTTTTCTTTTGTGACACAAATTAAACATTTATTTTGTTTAATCAAATAGAAATAATATTGTATAGTGTTCAATAAGCATTTTAAATTAAAATAGTATAACAATTTGAATTGACTTTGTAAATTAACAAAAAAAAATTCCATATAGATAAGACTTAGAATTAGTTAGATTAAGTGCAAAAATTGAAAACGGATTACAATTTTTTTAAGAAAATTTTGAAAATTCATATATAATTTTAGAAATTGTATTAAAAGAAAAATGGCAAATGATTTTCAATTTAAAGAAGAACTTGCAATATTATTTAATTGGTTACAAAATCAACCACATCTTCCGATAATTGGTAAATATTATTTTTTGTTCTTGTAAATATTAATTGCTTTGGTGATAAATTTGAAAATTTATTTTAGAAACATTACCAATGAAAAATTTCTTAATTGCATGTAATGGTAATTTAGATTCAGCTAAATCTTTAATTATAAAACAATATGAAATGAGAAATTATTATAAAGCATTATTTATTGAAAGAGATCCTTCAAGTGATGCTTCACGAGATTTTTGGAATATAGCGTAAGTGTATTGTGTATCTGAAAATTTACTACTTTAATTTTTTACTGAAATTTTCTAAATTTTTATTTATTTTTTACAGTGATACTATACTTTTTCCTGGTCTAACATCTAATTGTGGTAAAGTAATTTTCATGAGACTTAGAGATTTTGATGTTTCAAAGGTTTGTATAATAATTTTGAAATACGAGACTATGATATCAAGGACTTAGAAAAATTCCTCAGAAAAAAATCGGGTGACTTAATTGATGATGGCCCTGGTGGTCACTAGGGGGTAGTTGCAAAACAGCACATTTATGCTGATTGGGTTGCGGCTGAGCTGTCACCTCGGTGAAGTTGACCAACCAGCTTATAGTGAAAAATTTCATTGGGAAATTCTTTAAAATATTGGTATATAAAAATTCATTTGAAGCAAGTTATTACCAACCGTATTGCATAGAATGAGGAAGCTCATTTGACGGTCTGGGTTTTTTAAATTGTGGATAGGATGTTTTCGTCAATTTTTGAGATAAGTTGGGATCTCAGACACTTTACTACGGGAAGATCTCATGTTTTTGACTGAAAATTATGGCTTATAAATTGGATAATTATTAATAGATTTGAAGATTTAAACTAAAAAAAATATTTTTGATTTTATTTTTGATTTAAAAATTTTTATTTTCAGTATAATTTCAATGACAGTATTAAAATGATTATAATGTTCTATGATGCATTATTATCAGTTCCGGATCCATCTGGTATTATACCAAAAGAATATATATGTATATGTGATATGACTGGTTATTCATTATCACATATATTAAAAGTTAGTATATTAACATTAAGAGCATTTATAAAATTTTATCAAGAAGGAATTTCAATAAAAATAAAAAATATTCATATTATTAATTGTTCGGATTTAATAAATAGAATAATGACAATTTTAACACCATTATTAAATGAACGTGTTAAAAAAATGGTAAGCTACATTAGTATATATACAATTAATACAAATTTAATCACCACATTTAATGATAAATTTTTTTTGAATTTTTAAGATTATATGCCATTCACCAAATACTGAAACAATATTTGATTATGTACCAAAAGAAATGTTTCCATCTGATTATAATGGTAATAGTAAATCAATTCAAGAATTAAAAGATGAATCATGGAATCAATTTGAAACAACATGGCCATATCTTATTGATCGAAAATATTGGGAAATTGATGAAAGTAAACGTATAGAGCCGAAATCAGAAAGTTGGTTTGGTTCATTTGTTAAAGATTTTTGGTAGGGGGCAATATTACACTTATTATAATATATAACCATGTAATATAAATAAGATTAAGAGTATAATTGCAAGACTTTATATGTATATGATTCGTTTGTTTTATTTTAGAGATAACTATATTAATTTTTGGTGAATTTTTTAATAAAATGTTGAATAATTGTAATTTTATTATTATAATTATAATTAAGTAAAAATTTTTAGCTATAAAAACATAAATATTTTAATTGTTGAAATAAATGAAGAAAATTTTTTGAAAATTATTATTATGATAGACCGTGTTTTTACTCTTAAAAGTGTAGATCGAGTAGATTCACGTTTAATTTTGTTTATAGAGAAAATATCAAAGTTTAAACGAAAATTGGAATATTTAATTGTTGTGTCCGATCAAATTTGGGATTAGTTTATCTATACCTATACGAGTATATAATCTTATTATAATATTAAAGCCTAGGCTAGAATTATGTACAGCCAATAACAGTCTAGTTATTATTATTTAAACATTAGAATATTTCTTATTCCCCACAGATTAACTTTTGTTATATTGGATATTCTATGAAGGCTCTAGACTCTATATGAAATTTTTAAAATTTTTAATTTTTATAATTTTATTGAGTTAGATATAATAAAAATCAAAATATTAGCCCAGTTCAAAATAAGTATTCATGCAATAAAAATTTATTTTTAAAAATAATTGTTAAAAGAAACAAAATTCCATTTAAAAAATTATTTTACACTACATATTTAGATTTAAAAGTATTTTAAACTAAATTCTAATTAATCTAAATTTAAATTTTGAAAATCTTTTTCAATTTTTGGTACAATTTTATCTTTATGTTTCCAATAATTTAAATCTATTAAATAATCACGATGTTTTATTAAATTTTCCCTTTGTTTTATTCTTAATAATTCTAATGATTCTCCAGTACCACCGAATTCAATTGGTAATAAATCTTTTGAAATATATTTAAATAATGTTTGTGAATTTGGTTGATGAAAATTGATCTAAAATTATATATAAAATTAATTAATTTTTTTTATTTTTTTTAATTTTCAATATTTTTATTTAGTATAGTTACCATTTTATTAATATGATCAGCCATAAATGGTCTTAATACAGCCATAATTTTATTTATATATGATGGACAATTAATTACATGAATTTGTGCAATTTTATATGCTGTTCCTTTTTCATAAAATTTCATAAAACCACGTAATGCTGATATAGAAATTTTTGATACATGTCTTAATGAAATATTTGCTGAATCAAATATTGATATAACACTATCAATTATTTGTGTTTCTGGTATTGTACGAAAGAGCATATCATATACCATAGCAACAGTTTTAACTGTTTCTGGATGATTATACTAAAATATAAGAGTAATAGAGAAAAAGAATTAAAAATATGTATATTTAGTTATGGAATTATTCATGATTTTTTATAATTATAATTTTTAAATACAAAGTTCATTTAGAATTTCTTAAAATAATTAACAATTTTATATAATGTTAAAGAAATTTGCATAAGTTGCAATTTATAAAACTGGTTTTCTAATTTTATTATAGTTATTTATAACAATATGCTTTTATTATACAATAATTATTTTTCATATTATATCAAAGATCAAGTTATTACAGTATAACAATATGAATGTTGAAAAAAAAAAGGTATTATAAAAAGAAGTAAACTTTGATCCTACATTTGTACTTAAATATTATTCGTACTAAATCTTAGTATGTATAATAAAAATTAAAATTAAACTTTGGTGCTATAATTTTTGTTATGATTGCTATGTTTTTTATTATAGCTTGTTGTCATACACTTATAAGTCTATTATGTGTTATAAATTAAATGTATGTAATATGATAATTAACATAACGTTCGCATTATGTTATAATTCAATAATGTAATTATATTTTTTTACCATTAAAATTAAAATTTACTTGTAAATTATAGATTGTGAATTTACAATGAATATATTTACTATATATTAGATCTGTACAATGAATATACTTACTTTATCTGGATCAGGATCAGAAATTCTTGATATTTGTATAATACTATTATCTGATGTCAATTTTGGTAAATATATAACATCTCTATAAATATTGAAAAAATTAAATTGATTGTTAATTTCAATATATACTAAATATAAAATTTAAAATAAATTTTTTTTCTCTAAACAGAATTCCTAGTTGTAGAGTTATTCAAGGTTATTTTTATAATGTTATAGATGACGATAATTTTTTTTCTCTTATAGGCACAATTTTCAGAACGATCTTTGATAAAAAATTGTAAGACTTAACGGTAGTCCATGAGACCATACTTAGTAATAAATTGTAATGGCTGTTTGGGGGTGCGAAAACTATATATTAATGTCAATTAGCCTCCACTATAAAATTTATTTGAATTTAATTGGAAATATTATTATTAGCATGCATTTTATTGCATTGAAATTTCTAGAGGCAATGTCTTCCCTTGCGGTATTGCAATGTGATACAGCATTGTTTGTAAATGTGATAATGTAATTGTTTGTAAATTTTAAAGGATATTAAAATTATGTAAAACTAAAGAGTATACGATTAAGCTACATATATGTCAGGAATAAAGTGATGTGTTTGAATAACTCTCTCCGCTCTCTAATAGACATAATTTGAAAGCGATTTCAGTGTGGAGTAGCAGCTAAAATGTGCGGAAAACGGTCTCGGCATTTGACATTTTCGAATAAATTTTCGAAGGTAACGGAAAAGTGTGTCCGTATGGCTAATATTTACATAATGGTTTTTTTGAATATTAAAAATAATATTAGACCGTATTGTAACATATTTTTCGGAATTCGAAAAAAATAAATTAGCGGCAAATCATGTAAAAATTTCTCAATTATAAATGATCATTTAACAAAGTTAATCATGAATTCATACACTCACAAACGCACATTTATACTATCAATTTACTAATTTACTTTAAAATTAATTTTCGATAAACTTACGATGCTCTTAAACTATTTTGTGATTCCTTTGAAGTAGGATCCCTTTCAATAAACAAATTTGAATAACTGTTCCGTATCGAATAATGTAATTCAATTAATTTTTGTATTTCTTGTATATTACCATTACAAACATTTATAAAATGTTTTAGAACAAGAGTATCTAAAATTAAAAAACAAAAGAAAAAGAAAAATTAAATAATTTATAAATATTTTTATTTGTATGTTTGCTGTTTACCAATTTTTGGTAAAGTATCATGTTCCGAGACCCATTTTTGTATTGGAATCAAAGTCTCATCAATTTTATCGTATACCATAATTAATTTTTTTTTTTTGAATTCGACTTTTACGTTAAAAAAATAAAAATATCTTATCAAGAGCACGTTTAAAAAAGAACTGAATAAAAAGTTTATAATTAAACACGAAATGTGCTTTAATGTTAGAAAATGTTAGAAAATGTGATTATAAAATAAAGGAAGTTGAAACGATTCTCTTTGTGTAAAGAAAATGTATAATATATATTTACGTTTATTATTCTTTCTTCTTGATGTTATTAGCAACCTTGAATTAGTTTTCTCTTTTAATATAATTTTGTACCTATGAAGAAAAGATCTAATAAAATGGTAAATAAGTAGTAAGTAAAATAATTACTTTGATTCAAAATTACGTTATAATACGGTATTAATACACAATTAAGCTTTCAAACTGGAGATAATTAATAAATTTTATTCAGTAAAAAAGTATTTGACTTTGCAATTTTGAAGTTACGGTATCGAAATATGTAATATTATATTACGGTATTATAAAATATTTTACGATCATGAGTATTATTTATTAAATTTTTAAAAATTTGTAAAATTACCATATTTTCGTACGATATTTTTGTAGAATACGATCAAAGATGTGCAGCAACAGGGAGGTGACATTTATAACATAGATACTTTATTATGGCATACATGTGTATTCACAACTGCTGCTGAGTAGAATTGACCTCAGGAAGAGTCATTTTATTCATTATAAAATATGTTTCCGATGGTGATTAAAGTGGCTGCTGTTATGAATTTTATCCAGCAGTTCCTTTAAATTTTTAGGCGGCGCTATTTCAATTTATTTTAATTTTTAAAATTAAAATAATTTTATATATAATAAAAAAAAACTTGTACTCATATTATAAAATAGATAGTTTAAAAATGCATATCTATTTTCAGGGGTGCAATAAACATGTACATAAATTTTTATACGAATAGAAAATATTAAAACTTAATTAGAAAAGTGAATTAAAATTTACGATTAATCAAATGCAAGTAATTGCATTATTATAAATATTATTCTATATATATGTATATGTATGTATATGTATAAATAAGAAATAAGAAGTGAACTAGTATAAAAAGGGACAAGTTGATTTGCAATTAGAATTTTAAAAATGCACAATGTGTATGTATTAGTACCTGATTTAAACTGAAAAAGTGGGGTGAAAATGACGATTAAAAAATATAGTGCAGTTTATATGAAATTGTTTGTGAATTTTACTTATTATTTTATTACGAGTATGGTAAAAATTTAATGCAATATTATTAAAATTAAAACATTAATGAATGATTTATAGTGTTTGAAATAAAAAAATACATCTTTTTAATTTACGATCTCTTACGATATTACGATAAAATTTACGATAAAATTTACGATATGAGTACATTTCACTGGAATTCATAAATTATATTTCGGTTATTCTCATTTCATTAAAAATTTCAAATAAACGTTTAAATTTTCTCATAATATTTCCAAATATACTGTACTGTAAAATATACTGAATAAATTATGGTAAGAAATTGAACTTAATACAATTCCTAAAAATAAAATTTAAATTTAAGATTTTAGTAAATAAAAAACTATTCAAATTTTTTTTTATATTTTGTATAACACTTTTATTATAAAAATTATATAACATTTAGTATATATTAATAAAATAAAATTTTAAACCTTGAACTTTGTTTTAGGTATAATATTTCAAAAATTTCCAAAATCTCTTTTCCTTCTTAATTTATTTATGAAAATTAATATTTAAAATATTTTGTTATATTTTTTTTTATAATAGATTTATTAATCAACATTTAAAGTTTTAAAATTTCCTTCCAATTCTAATGGTTTTGGTTGATTTGCTGGCCGTTTTCTTTCATCTGTTACCCAATATTTTTTGTCCATTAAATAATCTCTATATACAAATGGTATGATTTAGAAATAATATTAAATTATGAATCAAAAGAAATTTATATAAATGAAAAATTAGAAAAACGGCAAAATTTTTAAAAGGATATTTTAACACTCTGGTGAGAAATTAATATTTTATTTAAGAAACCAGAAATGAAAAAAACAATGGGAATGTGAAATTCTTTTTGTATGAAAAACAGAAGTAAATTTGTTATACATGCTAGCTTATATACAAACTTTAATACTATACCTAATGAACACAATATTATGTGTATAAAAATAACCTTTTCACATAATATACAAACCTATTATCTAATAGAATTTTATGTATTTCTTTTTTAATTTCAGGAACGTCAGCATTTCCACCATATTGTTTTGGTAGCAAATGTTTCTCTTTCACAATATAATTGTTAAATGTATCACTGTCGGGTTGATGAAATTTTATCTTGGAAAAAAACAAAAATAAAGACTGAGTGATAAAATAAGATTGAGATTATTTAATAAAATGGACATGATATAGCAACGAGATTGCAGTGCAATAACAGCAAGAAAATCTTTAATAACATATAGAAATATTGTTGAAAATCTTGTCGCTTCTGGCGACACTACGGATTTTTTTTTAATAATATTTAGAATTTAATTTTTTGAAAGTGTTAACACTATTTGTACGTGTTTCGAAATGTACAAATTGCAATGAAACCAATTCAATAATAATGTCGATATACGAAAAATTTTCAGAAATTGAAATTTAATTTAATTTTAAATTGATTTAGAAATTTGATATATTTCATTTAATGTAGCGTGTAATTCCTCGTATAACAACACAATATTGAGATTGAGACTGAAAATTTCAGTCGTTGCATATGAATTGTCGCAATATGAGAAAAGTTTTCTGTGAAATTAAAAATGTACAAACTTTGTTTTAAAAGTATGTTCATTTATGAAAAATAAAAGTTAGAACATTTAAGAAAGAAGCAAAACCGACAAGAAATTCTAATCTGATTTGAGCTGAACTTGTTTCTAAGAAAATTCGGATGTATGTAACGAGAATCGTGTAATTCCCGATGTATATATAAGCAGGTATAATTGTAAATGTTATTAGAAATATGTTCTACTTCAAACAGAAAAAGAATTGCTGTCGTTGTGGGAAGAAAATGTCGCTTAAAAATTTAATATGATTAAAAATTAAATTATACTTACCAAATCAAATAATTCTTTTGATAAAAATGGTTTTATTAATGCAATTATTTTATCTAAAAATGTTGGTGTATTTAATACATGTATATCACGTATTTTAACTGATGCTGCATCTTGATTAAATTTAATAAAAACTCGTATATGATTTAATGTTAATTTTGTAATATGTTTCAATGTTAATCCTTTAGCATCAAATAATACAAATTCACCTTTTGCAATACCATCAGGATCTTTTGTATTCATTCTTGCATCAAATAACATAACAAAAAGTTTTAAAGCATCTTGTGCATTAAACTATATACATATATAAAATATTGTGTATATAATTAAAAAATAATTGTTATAATAAAAAAATTTTCATATATACCTTATCTGGATCACAATCATTTAAACGTAATAACGTAATTTTCCAACCTTCTGATGTTAATCCTGGTAACAAAATTATATCTCTAAAATGAAAAAGTATTACAGTTTATACTATCGAACATGTTCGATTATACTTTCGAACATTGTTTGATTCGATTAATGGGAATTCTTATTTCCAATTAATTAAAGTCACTTAAACTTTGTTTTTTAAAATAGCTACTTACAATATATTATACATATTTTGTATAGCTTTTGAATTTGGATCTCTTTGTAAATAAAATTCTGACCAATTATTTCTCATACAATATTGTAAATCAATAACATTTTTAACAATTTCCAAATCACCATCAGCTGAATTTATAAATTGTTCAAGAACACAATCCTCTATAATAATAAAATAATTTTTTTATTTTATAAATAAATTTTTATTATAAAAAAGTTTTTATTATAAAAAAATTTGATTTTACGTACTTATAATTGGCAAATGAGGTTGTGTGACTAACCAACTTTTAAGATTTTCTAATGCTACATTATAATCAGTGTATTTAACCATTATGCTCTTTTTTTTGAAAATGTTGGGGACTCTGTTGTTGATTATACAAAATCTAAATTAAAACTGATTAAAATAAAATTTGGTTTTTACTTACCTTACCAAAAATTCATTCATATTTTTTATGAGATTTTTAAAAGAGCATCCCAGTCAAAGGTTAATTACAGTCAAGATGTTAAATTAAGTATATTCAAAAATTTTTTAATTTTTTAATTCTATTAGGAATTACTCAAAAATATGACAAAATTTTTGAAATAAATCTTAAAATTTGTTTGAACTTGTTATTTTTTATATCTAAGCACACTTTCTAGTTAATTAAGTTTTACAAAATTAGTTGGACTATTGTTGTGTTATAAAGTTTGTTATACTATAATGTTATGTTGTGACTAAAAAAGGTATATGGACGTATTTCTGACGAATGAATTCAAGCAATTTATTAATTCACTTCACTTTTGTGTTAAAAGAAGTTTTTCGAGTAGTTGTTCGAGCAGTGTTTCGTGCAGATATTCGAACAGTTCTACGAGCAGTATTTCGAGCAGCCCTTCTTGCGCGTGCTATAGAAATGTTCATCAATAAGTTTTGTGTGATATATTTTTCTGGCTGCTTAGAAATTGTGCAGTGAACATAAATAATCTGAGAAAATTTTCGAGGGACAACACGAAATTGTGAATATAATTGGATTGGATATATACAATTTGAAAAAAAAAAGTTGGAATGATTAGCGCTTAGATGCTTTGGAGTACTAACTAACTAATATGCAAAATTTCAATTAAACTGTCGTTTAATTATTATTGTAAGTGGTCCAATGTAAGCTAAGCGAGCTTCTGCTACTTATATCAAAAATATTAAGAGTTCTTTTTTAGATTCAGAAAATTTTCTGCAAACATTTGCTTTCCTTGATTAATTTGATTTAAATGGAAGCGATTTAGGTATGCCTTATTTTATTTCTTCGAATTATTTTAAGTTTATTTTAATAAATTTAAATACAATTTACATAATTATAAATACAAAATATTTAGATTCTTTATAAAAAAAATTTTAAATTTTCATATTATTATTTAATCTATATTTAATTTTTTAAAATTTCCTTCCATTTGATCTGGTAATAGTTTATTGGCTGGTTTTTTATTAATATCAACTTCCCAATATTCTGGATCCATTATGTAATCTCTAAAAATTTAATTTTTATAGTAAATTAGTGAAGTTTTCATTTTAGTTTTTTTTTATATATGTAGCAATACAAGAGGAGAAGACGGACAGAAGAAGAAGAATAATGTTTGTATGCTTGTTTGTACGCATACAGTGAAATACGACTCTAGAGGTATTCTTATTTTAACTAAACCCAGATTAAAATAAGATCTAATTTTCATGCTAGTAGCAATTGATAATTCACAAAGAATTTGTGGTGTGACGCTGATCATTATAATATTTTGTGAAAATATTTGAATAGTACATGATAATGGAAGAATCTTTGTGGAATCTATAATGTGAATATTAATATTTCTATAAAATTACCTTTTTTCCTCTAAAATTTTATATAATTTTTCTTTTATTTCAATTGCTGGTCCAGCATTACCATCATATTCTGTTGGTAATAAATCTTTTGGAACAAATTCATAGAATTTATCCATTTCTGTTGGTAAATGAAATTTAAGCTAAAAATTACAAAAAAAAAACAAAAATTAGAATTAATAAAATAAAATGTTTTTAATATTTTTTAAATCATCCAGCTGTATTAAATATATGTAGTCATTTTAACAAAAACTTCATTGTAAATGTGTGAGGTATGAATTGCCACTATAAATTAATTTGTTCACATAGTTCATGTAGTTCACATAGCCTAGTGCAGTTAAATAGTATATGCGATATTCAAGTCTTAAACTAAATTAAAGAAAAGGATTGCATATTTATAGGAATATGCAATCGAAGAGGATTGCATATTTATAGGAGAGCAATTTTATAAACTAGTACAAAATTTTCGTAGCAATTTATATTTTTTTCTATTATGCCAAATAAATGCTAATTTGTAAATAAACGCTGATTGTACTTGTCTAATTCCTGAATCCTTAAAAAACTTTAAGAATTTTCATTGTTTTCAAAATTTATATGTATACTACTACTCGTATGTAATTAGAGTCACCAAGTTTTAAAATTTTTAGTAAAAACCATAAAATATTTAAAGTTGGTATAGAAATTTTTAATATCAAAATGTTATACAAAATTATTTACATAGATTCTTAAATTGATTTTATAAACTTCTTAATTGAATAACAAAAACTCATTATGAATGAAAATTAACGAGCAAGGGATTTCTTATGCAGTAATAAATTAAAAAATGCATTAAATTTTGTTTAAATTTGAGGAAGTATAAAAGAAAATCAACAAATGATTAATGACTTATAATGAAAACTATTGAGAAAATTGTGCTAATAATAACTAGTGTAATCTTACTTAAAAGCGAAAATAAATTTTAATTACACTTTACTTAAATTCGGAGCGCTTGAATGATTTCATCCCAAAGTTCTTAATTTTTTTTTGAAACTTGAATTTAGAAATTTTAAAGTTTAAACTATATAAGTTAAGAGACTACAAATGCATTGTATAAAGTAATAAAATAAATTATGTATAATAAACTCATGAAATAAAATAATTTCGAATAATTATGGCAAATAATTACAGGATACTAATTAAAAACCACTACCTATATGTATATGAATTTTAATTGAGCCATTTAAAATTTAGAAAGTTTCTTAACAGATTAATTTTCTAACTACATATATATCTAAGTTAGAATCAAAAATTATTTCAAAAAGTCTATAAATAAGAGCTTCTACTTATAATGATTTTATATTTCAACTGAATAGAGAAATTCATATGTGAGCTGAGTATGATTTAAAAGCCGTGTTAGTGTTGGAATTTTCTCATGTATGCACCCAATATATTAAAATTACATACAGTACAAAATATTATAATAAAATTTCAATATTATTTAAACTTACCCTTTCAAATAATTTCTTTCGGATTAAAGGTTTTATTAAAACCAACAATTTGTCTAATGACGGCTGACAATTAATAATTTGTATACTACGTATTTTAAATGTTATAACTTTTTCAAAGAAACTTATTGAATTTGCAAGTAATGCTATATTTAATTTTGTTAAATGTTTTAATGTTAATCCTGTCATATCAAATACCATTATTTCACCATTTGAAAAACCATTATCATCTAGGCATGAATTTTGTAAATCAAAAAATATAAAAATTGATTTAATCCATGCTTCGAAATTAAACTAAAATTTGAAAAAAAAAAAATATAAAATTAAATTTTAATAGACGCAATATCAAATAATTTTTACCTTATCCAAATCGTTATCAATAAATCTAACCATATAAACAACATATCCTTCTTCAGTCCGTTTTGGTAGCGGCAAAAATTCACTGAAAAAAAAAAAAATTTTTAAATTTTTAAACCAAATTCTTTTCAAAAGACGAATTTATTCAAGCCAGAATAAAGTATTTGAGCCGAGAAATATTTTTCTCCACAATTTTGGAACTAAATAAGGTACATAGACCCATTTTTGTAAGCATAAAACTCTAAGAAATTAAAAATTTGGATCAGTTTTTAGAAATTTTTAGAAAATTACCGAACTTAGCTTAAAAACAAATTATTATAGTATAGCAAATTAATGCTAAAATTTACTTTGTTAAGACAAAATAATTGTGATAAATAAATTAAATTTTCAGTGAATGCAGGTTAAACTATGGAGAATTTGTATTTTTTAATGGACTCAAAGAAAACGGACGCCCGCCAGTACATAATTTTTAGCCTAAAATTGTAAGCAATAATTTAATATTAATTCAGGAAGTTCAGGGACATTTAAATCTATGTGTATATTTCTAAAAGTGAAATTTCATAAGAACCATAACTCATAAAACACCTTGCCTCTGTAAAACAACTAAATATTATAAATTTTCATATTAAATCCTAGTTAAAAGGTGTTTGTGTAGTTTAATCATTAATCGATATGAAGGCGGTATATTGTTAATATCTAAAGTGTATAATTATTAAACAAAAAAAATTAACAACTAAATTAAATTGTGCGGAAGTTTTCAACAATTAACAAGTGTTATTCAATATTAATAATCTATAATCATTGTTTGCAAATTAATATTTTCAAAATGCCATTCAATAAATATCAAAAAAAAAAAAACTTTGATTTCTCATATAGATAGAAGGTTAACATCTTTTCTGAGTAAAATTTTTGCAAATAATATTAAAAAACCAATTTATACAAAATTGTAAAATTTTGAATAAAAATCATGTCAACATAGTTATGTAATGTGTGATTGACACTATGCTAATAATTTTGAAATGTAGTTGACATAATAATTGTGTTAAAAAATTTCGATCATTTACCAATCACATACTGCTTGTCTAACAAAATATGTACACAGAAATTATTTTTCTCAGTGTACAATTTATTTCATTCATTAACAAAACACCATACTAAAGCTATAATATTAATTCAAGTGTTTATAATTATAATTTAAAATATTTAATAATTTCCTTACATTGTTTCTTTGATTAACATTTGAGATTCATCCATTGGATCACGATATAAAAATATTTCTGGATTTGCAGCTCTCATTGTATAATGAAGATCAATTAATTTTTTTGCTCTTTCAGTATCACCATTACATTTTATAATGAAACGTTTCAAAACCAGTGTGTCTGTTATGGAGAGAAAAAAAAATACCAAAAATAAAACAAAATAAAATTCATTCAAATGTTCTAAAAATAATGAAAATTTAAATTTCGTTTTTACCAATTTTGGGTAAATGAGGTTGTGTTAAAATCCAATTTTCCAAAATATTTCTAGCAGCTTCATAATCTGAGTATTTAACCATTATTTTTGTTTTTTTAAATATATTTTTATTAAATTACAAAATTATTATTGCAAAATTTTTAATATGATAAAGAATTCCAAACAAAACTAAAAAAATTAATAATTATTAAAAAATATGCGACTAAACACAGGAAGGAAAACCATATAACTGAAAATTTAATTTTAATTGAAAATTCTTAATAGCAGCGCATAATATTTAACTCTGATGTAAAATACAAAAAAAAAAACAAAAGTTTCCCCCTTAATTACTGGTTTCAATTCAGTTTTTATGGACAATATTTATAAAAAAAAATAAATTGTAAAAAATAAAAAAAAAATTGTATTAGAAAAATGAGAAAAAGAATTGAAATAAAAATATTGGAAAATATCGTTATTCGGCATTACTGGGAGGGGTTTCGAATTATTTGACTAACTCTAAATATAGATTTTGGATAATTTGGCGGGAAAGGAGGTAAGAAAATAATTTATTTGGTCCTCCTACAGGAAAAAAGGGTAAGAAGGATAATTACGACCAGCAATAGTTTATCAAGATGTAATAATATCTAAGAACGAATACATAGTTCAGGAAATTTGGCATAGAAACCAATGTGAAAGTTATAAAAATATCACCGCGGCCAAACTGAACTTCCTCTTTTAAGATTCGTTTATTCAATAAACCGTACCCAATTAGAAAGTTTGTTATTAGACGGACTATTTTTCTCCTTATGTTTAGTAGCATTGAAGAAAGTTTCTTTGCATAGCGTTAAAAAAAATTGGCAGCATAGCAAACAAGCAACATCAGACGACTCTAGCAAATCTTTTACTAGCATTATTATAAATTCGACCAAATAGCCATCTCTTAATAGTGCGTGAGCGGCTTTGTTGGAATCACTTGACTGTGATATGGTCCTCCTAAAACAAATCGAACTATTCTTATGCTTATTCTAATAAGCGACAGAAAATTTAAATTAAAATTTTCTTATTCCCTTATGGATGTTAGTTCAGTTTTTAAATTCACTTGCTTTTATCAATATAAATTCGGGCAGGCATATTTATAAAAACAAGAAAAACAAAAACAAATTTTACATATTGTAAAAATCTTATTCTATACTAGATTATCAAGTAAGTATAAGTATAATTTTGTGATTTAAAGGTGAGCTTTCAAAATTTTCCTATGGTTAATTTCGAAAATTAAATCGAGATCATTTCGAAATTAAATGTTATATAGAAAATGTCTAATTCAACCGACGCTAATTTTTTTTTATTTTTTTTTTATTAAAACCACAAAAAAAATTTCTAGTGAATAATTAAAAAATTAGTGATTTGAAATAAATAAGCCGTGAACGTAAAAATTAAAAAACCAAAAATTTTTTCTTGTTTCATGAATTTTGTTAAATTTAAATTAAAATTTTTGATTTATTAAAGGTGCAATAAAATTGTTGGGTAATATGAAATAATTTTTTTTTGGTTCATAATCGTTGCTTTTAGTATGCAGTGCGCTCAATTTGAGATTGATTTTTAGTGCTAGTGTTACTTATAATGATTAGGGATTGTACATTTTAATAGCTGCAGTTAAGCCGAATAGATGTTGTTTGATTGATGGATGGATAACGAATATCTTTTGTGTATTGCAGCGAAATTTGAATATAGTCAGGATATTTAATTTGTGAGTCCGCTTTGCAATTAACCCTGGAATGCTATATTCACTGATGTTGTTTAATAAATCACCTGTTACTATTGCTTATGTAATATTGCTTATGTAATTTTAATTACCTTTTATGTTTTCTGTTATCTACCGTTATTAAAATTATATTGTATAACAAGAAACTTTCCTACAGACAAGTGGTGTTCTTATTGTTTTTGATTATTAGTTAAGTTCAATAGTACTTGTATTAGATTGCACTAAACTGTTCGGTAATTAAATGAATTTTTAAATAATATGCTTGGAAATTAAATAATTAATTTAGATATTTTTGTTTTTTTTTTTTCAATTCTCTGAGTATTACACTTATTCACTTACAACATTTTGAAATTTTTTCGATACGATTGAATTGATATCATTTTCTTTTATAATTTTTATTATAAACAAAGCAGTAAGAAGTGTTGCAAAATTAAAATATTAATATCACAATTAGCTTTTAGACTTATAAAATATTTTCAATCCGGTCGTCTAAGTATTTGTTCACGAAACTTATGTCGTGTAAGACAGAATGCTGCAATATTGTAGGTGGCTTTCTTTATAAAAATAAAAATTTTTTTCTGATTCCGCGTAAACTCGTTTTACGAAGGAAGCCTGCAATTTCCCGTCATAACACCGATTAAGATTCTTGTCTGATTCTTGCCCAAACGTTTAATCTTATCAATCGCCGTAGCTATACTGAGGTATGTAACCATAGGTTCGTACCCCAGTGCAGTTATATACTAATCACAAACAAAAAAAAATTGGTTTGTGATTTAAATACGGTTGCACTTGTCCCCATACAGATCTCTGACCAATTCGTGTAATAGACGATGGCGTGTGACTCAATTGCGAAAATCCAGTCCCTAAAAATGACTTTCGGTAAGTTATTTTGTTGTATCAACCAGACCATTGGTGCAGTGGTTATGGCACCGGTCCTTTAACCGAAGGGTCTCGGATTCAAACCCCGGTCAGGTCTTGAACAATTTACTCGAATTCGAAAACTTAAAGCAAAAAAGAAAGAACTAGCATAATTTACATTAAGTTCATTACATTAAGCAGTCGAATTTGATCTTTGCTTCGGACGAATAAACCTTAATACAGATCTACTGTGAAATGTGCTATTTTAATAACCGTTATAATTTCCACTTATTGTTTTTTCTTTGCTTGTAAACGCATTTAAATTGTTGAAAACTTTAATAGAGAAAACAACGAAAAATTCATCATAAAAAAGCTTACCATCGTAAAATAAAACTTGATCGTTAAGCATATGTTCTAATAAACCAACTACTGCGTATTTAATTAGTAACTAACTTTATTTTCTTTTATTAATATTAGTAAAAGCCACTAAAACCACATTCGACTAAAATTATTTTATTAATTTTTTTTTTTTCGAAAACAACTTTTGTTTTTTAACATCTTTTGAAAAAAAAAATGTGCATTTTTAGAACGTCGTCATGGTTAGCAGCATTTTAAATAAAAACAAAAACAATAAAATTAATCAAAAATATTTTTAAGTACTGCTGTTGATTCGCGCGCGCAAAAAAATTAAAATAGACGAAAAAATTGTAGTGATTTTAATTTTTTTTTTCATATTTTTTCTCACATTATTTTCTTGCAATACAAAGGTTATTGATCCATGCAAACCATATTTTATAATTTTTTAATATTAAAGTTTTCCCGATTAAATATTGGGGAAAAATTTTGATTTTCTTTGTTTGTTGTAGCAGGGTGATAAGAGAAGGGTGATAAAATGTAAAAGTAATTGAAGTTTACAAAAGAAGAAAAACTATTGAAGCGTTTCTAAAGAAATAATTTTGTGTTTTCGTGCTTGCTTTTTATGCTTTCGAATAAATTTGTGTAAAATTAATGACCTTTGTATCAAAGTAGTGAAATTAATTTATTTTTAACGTTACATTGCATTTTTTTTGTAATTTTATTATTATTTTAAAATAATTATAATTATATATTTTAATGACGTCATATCATACTGTAAAAAATTTTATTAAGTCGGTTGTCCCGACTACGGGTACTTGATACCCATTTATATTAAGTTAAGCAACGCCTATGGGAAACTTTTCCTTTTTCAAGTTATTTAATTTCAAAATTGGTCTTCCTGAAAAATTTGGTCTATACTTAAATTGTTCTTTATAATGCACGAAATATAACAGGTGCCGACCCTATTTAAACCTGGATTGACGCTTTTTTTTTAATTTATAAAGTATTTGAATTTTTGTTTACCCTGCTTCGGGAGGATTGTCAAGGTGTTTCCTGAATCGGGAACACCTTGTGTGTTGTCAATTTGTGTTAATTTCAAAAATACTATAATTAAATTTGATTTAATTTTTAATTAAAAAATCATTTTATTCAATTATTCAGTAGTGTAATAAAATTATTCCTGACTCCTAATTTGTATACATTGATGTATTTAAGTGTCTAATTCGTTTCTGTAATTCAATTGCTCTTTCATATTATTGAAATTATTAAGAAAGCTATTTTTATTCGTAACGCCAGAAGAATACTGCCGGATTTAAAAAAAATTATTGAAATTAATTTTTGCATTGAAATTTTTTAAAGGAGTTATAGATTTCTTGTTATCCTTAAATGAATGACTTTTGATAACAGCCAGGGGTAGTGGGCGGTGGACGATGAACGATTTAGAAAAAAAATTTATATGAGATAAAAAATTGAATTTGCTTTAAAAGTGTGAATTTAATGTTAAAAATATCTGATTACCGCCGCATTTCAAGTTTAAACAGTGTTGTTCCAGGGGTGTAAAAAATATTTATTTTAATGTAAGTATAAATACAAATCGCCATTTGTTATGGGAAATAGATCGTTAATTAAAAACCATTTTAAACTATGTTAATTTAATTATGGGTTAAAGGATAAAGTTATAAACAAATTAGTCCTATATGGCGCGATTATAATAAATATATTTATATAAATAATTATGTATATAGAGCTGTAGTAATTTTGGTATTTAGATGCTTCTTGGGGATGATTATTTAATTATATACATGAGAATAATCAATAATTGTTTAATTATACTGGCTTTCCAACACTTCATATGTACAATTATACTCAAATAAATTTTAATAAAAGTATGTGCTTGTACATAATATTCCAAAAATAATGACAAATCCCAAAAGGAACCTTTAGTGAACATATATTAAGTGCAGTAACGGGAAATATTGACGTTGCACTCTTTCAGATCAAAAACATTACTATTTTTCACAAGAATATATCTTGTTTATCTTGTTCTTTTTCTTCATTCAAGTGTTTTTGGTATGGTAAGTAAATTAAGGTAAGTAAATTAAGTATGGTAATTCATTTATATACTTCATCAGCAGTATATATTTTCAGCGAAGGCGGGAGGTCCCAAACATCATTCAAAATTGGATTCAGGCTTAGGGTCTTAGTATGAATGTAAGCAAGGCAGTTTTTGTGCCATTTACTAGATGATTCTGAACATTGCTGCATTTCGTGCGCACCAATGCAAATAGTCTATGGAGGGGGTATTACGAACCAAACAATATTTAATCAAGAATTCTGGACATAGCGTTGCCTTTTACTAAGGTTTACGGTTCAGTTCTGTAGCTATGTTCTTTAACGTAGATGGAACCAAAATTAATGAAGTATGAGACTAATAGGTTGTTCCTCGAACACTACCGAGCATCCGTTAATATTTCAGGGAAAGGCATATGCCATTGGATTGTGTATTCGGGATTGTATCAGAATAAACCTCAGAAAGAGCTGGGCCTATTTTATATATCTATAGCATTGCACAGAGAGGAGCGGTAATCCGTGTATTGGAGCGGCAATCCGTGTATCCGCAGACATGTTTCCTAGTAACAAGAGCTATGGTCCTGCGTATTTTGAACAACTGTGAGAAACAGAATGGGGTTGATTATTGGAACAATTGCGTGGGACTATGTTGCTCCAAAGTAATAAGACCTCGCCCGGCATCGGGGAGGGGCTGAGAATTGACTTAACGTTATTCGTAGATAAAAAGGAGAGAGAGAGACCTACGGTCTTTGTCTGGAAGATAGCGAGATAAATTGCTTCGGGCTGAAATTTTTGGATAGAGGCTTTGTGACTCCAGTGGAAGTCTCGCTCTTGCAGTTTGAAGTATCTCGGAAACGGAAATTTGTCAGGGGTTTATTATGTTGTTAATATAGAAAAGAATCACAAGAGATCCTGTGGCCTTTACGCGGAAAAAAAAATTTAGATAAATATGTACATTAGTGTCTAAGAAGAATTTGATTATTAAAGATTTTATTTAAAATTAATGTATTAAAATTTTATATAATTTTACATAATATTGCAATATTATATAATACAAAGTGAATATAAAATATGATAGCAAATAAAATTGCTAACATCACTTTTCTATAACAATCTCAAATTAAATAATAAAATATTATTTCTATAGATTTTAATAATAATATACATAATACACATATCCCATATATTTAATATAAATTTCCAATATAATTTTGTATAAAGCATAAAAAAAAGTTTTTAATCAATTTCTAAAGTCTTAAAACTATCCACAAATGTTGTATTTTTACTACTCTTCCTCAATTGTTCATTAACTTTCCAATTTTTTTCATTTGATAAATAATGTCTGATTGAAATTGAAAGAGAAGAATGAGATGCACATGTAAAATAAAAGAATTTTATTTTTATTTCATTTCTCTTGAAAATTTGACGGCTTATCACATTTATAAGGTAATATTTTTTATTACTTAATTACCTATAATCCTTTAATAATGCAATCCATTTTTCTTTTATTGATTTAATATCACCAGCAACACCACCATATTCATTTGGTAACATTTCTTTTGGGACATATTTATAAAACGTATCGGAATCGGGAATATGAAATTTCACCTGAAAATCAAAATTAAGAAAAGTGTATAAGATTTTTGGAGCTAATTTTATATATATGTGCGAATATATATGTATAAATCACGTAATATCAATTCAATATTAAAAATCTACAAGCTATACGTTGTACATAATCTGGTAAATACCACATGTCTAACATTTACAAAGAAAAAAAAAGATATTATCGAATTTATTTTATTTAATAGAATTGTTCTTTTTTAGATAGATTGCTTTAATCGCTCGTTCTTTATAATTTCAGTTGAAATATTTAGACTACTTGTTATTTATACTATTTGTTATTTAATTTTAGAATGTCGGCTAAACTATTCATTTATGTACGAGAAGGCATTGGGAGAGTACGTAAGAAAGTTAGGTTCCGACTGCCCTTAAATACGGCCTTTTGCAGCAGCTGTCGGGAAATGGAAGATTGTGAGGAATGGAATATTTGTGATTGTAAGGCTTGACAAGTTGTCGAAGATTTGTATCGAGACCTTAGCTTGATTTTACAAGAGAACCGGGTGTAATTGTATGTTCAATGACGACCTGGGAATGCGGTGGACCTGTTCCGTCGGCCACGTCAACCAATCTACCGAGTACGATATATCTATTAACAATGTCCTCCGACAATTAAACGATCATTTAGCCATACCGACACTATATTCATACCAAATTAAGTTGATTTTACTTGGTTGAAAGAATAAAATTATTCTAACATGGGGAGTTTAACGTATGGGCTTCTAAAGTAGCGAATATTTGATGATTTGCAATTATTATACTTCTGAACCCTCTTGATCTACGGACAATAATTAATCCCATTATATAAAAACAATTCGTTTTTACTTACCAATTTAAAAACTTCACTTTTTATAAATGGTTTAACAATCATTAAAACTTTATCCAAATATGATGGACAATTTATAACATGAATTTCTTTTAAACGTACTGGATGTGCTTCTTGTGTAAATTTCATATATACTCTTAATGATGACATAACAACACGTGTTAAATGTTTTAAACTGAAACCAGCCATATCAAATATAGGAACTTCACCAGATGATATACCATTTGGATCTGGTACTATAAAACGAAGATCCGCAAACATAAAGAACATTTTTATTGATTCGGTGAAAGCAAACTAAAAGTAAAACAAAAAAAAAAAAAAACAAAAATTAAAATACAATGAAAATAACCAGAAATCGAAAATCCTTTTCTTTCATTTGTAGTAAATCAATATAATAGTTTCGTTTGAATAAATGAAAACCATATAAAAGAAGTAAAAAAAAAAACAAGGAAAAAGGATATTAAAGACATAAGTACTTTTACAAATAGACTTTTTCACAATAGGATAATAAAATCTAATAACATTATTTTTTTTTTTTTTGGTAAAATGTGTAAACGATTACCTACAGAGCTTTTCCAGGAAGAATACAGGAATAAGAATATTTTGGGTTTGTATATTACGTAATCCTATAAATTAACAATGGAATTGGTTTCAATTCTTTCTAATTTCATTCGTTTACACAATATAAATTCAAATCAAAAGGACATTTTATGTTTTACAAGTAGCTATGTATTCCAAAATGAAAATTACTTAATTTTATATTGAATTCATTTTCCAATAAATTACAGAATTAGCAATTTTTTGAATTCGTTTTGATTTACAAATAATTTTGAGGTTTTTAATAATGGGGCTCTTGTTATTTATAATATATAAAATATAGGATAAATTAAATTGTATATAGCTATCAAATTATTATAGATTAAGTATATAACACTTTCATATGTGATCCAAACAATTCTGAATATATGTTAGGCTGAATATATGTTAGGAATATTTAAAAGTACACTCATTTACGACCTCAGTTGTAGGTTCAGAATTGGACACATACATTCAAATCGGATTTAAAGAACATATACATATACTTTGCAACATATGGATCAATAAACTTTTTAGTCCACTTCTTTACAAAGCCCAGATTCGAATTAGTCCTACCAAGAATCATATTCAAATGAGAACCGAAATCCAACCTGTGATCGAGCATAAAACCAATATCGACCCGTTAAGGCAATAATCATGTCGAACAACTCCCTCCTCCACGAAAAAAAAAAAATTCAACACTTACCAAAGTTATGTTCAAAGCCCTTAGCTCGGCACCAGCCCCCGAAACTGGCTAAGGTAATTTCTTAATACAATTGCCAAATGGGGTAGGCATTAGAACGAGTACGAAGATAGCAAAATTCAAAAATATTCCCTTGAAGAATTTGATTTGAATTAGTGAATACTTGAATATTAACTATAAGAGCCTAAGGAATTGAGTTTTACGATTGAAATTTTCAATATTTTAGCGTTGAAGACATGTTAAGTTGTTTTTAACATTTGTATTCCGGAAGTGAGTGGAAATAAAATTTAATTAAAGCAAAAATAAAAATTAGATTCGTTTTGCAATGGTAACAATAAATTTATAAGCAACATACAATATAACTACTTAGCCCAATGGTATGCAATTTTGTTTGATATTTAAAATGATTTTCTCAAAAAAAGAATTTTTATTTGGTTCCCCTGAAAGTATGCAAAATTATTTATTTCATTAAAAAATTACTTAATTTTTCCATAATAGCTAACTAAGCTAGTTGAATTAGTTGGAATACTATTAAATTTTTTCAGATTTCATAAAAGTGCTTGATAAAAAATATCAATAAATACAGACATATGGTTTAATTCATACTGATCACATTACGTGTTACAGGACAGCCGTATAACGTTGTACAGGACAGCCAGAGAGAGCTACGAAATGACTTGATGTATTTCGAAATTATACTATAGAAATTGTTATTAAAAAGTATAAGTATGAAAAGTAGAGAAGGGGTTAGATTTGCCTATAATTTTTTGATGAAAATATGCGGAAGAAATTTTATACAGAATCAAAATATCTAGCTCAGTATTAAATTTTAATTAACAAAATTCAAACTTAATCACGTAATTTTATTTACGTAAATTGTGATTAATTTTAATATTAAATAAATATTTTTTTAAAATTAAATTTTATTACAATAAATTTATACCCAATAATTATTTTTTACACTAGAAAAAAAAATGTGCACCTTAAGCATAGAATACAAATTAAAAAGCCGGCAATAATTTGATTTTTAATTTTTTTTTTTTGTTTAGTTTGTTTTGGTTACGTCAATGTCAATGTCAAATATAATACTATCCAAAAAATTTAAAATTAATAAAACAAAAAAAAAAAATGTAAAATAATTAACATTGTACTTACGTTTTCTGGATTTAAATCAACTAGTCTGTAAAAGAGAAGTTTATTTCCACTTGGTGTCACACCTGGTAATATGAGCATGTCTCTATATTAAAAATAAAATAAAATATAATAAAATTTTAATTATAATAAAATTTTAAAAAAATTACAACGCAACAAAATAATTTTGTGTTACAAAAATGTTAAAGTTCAGTGTAATTTGATTGACATATGAGTAAGGTTATGTTTTATATTAGTTTTTCATTTTCTGTAATGTATGTATACGTTATGACTGTAATTTTTATTAATGTAAATAATTTAAATTATTGTTTTATTTTTATTTTGAATTTAATTTATGACGAGGTAAACTGAAAGCTAGATGAAATTTGGAATGTATGACGCAATTTTAATGCAAACTTTTTTATTTAAGATGGAATTGTCATGTAATGGCATTTCGGTCGCTTTCATATTTAGAACTGGAAATCGTAATTTTTCTAATTCTAGTATTATTATATTTGCCGTAATCGAACACAAAGAGCGATAAAATTTGTATAGTTTAATGGAGAATAGCTTCTATACGAGAATAGGTAGAGTTTACCTTTTAGTACCCGTACGAATGAATAATTTGCCCCTCTGTTTCATACATACTCCTTGTTTTTTACATGTATAGTGCTTTTATAAATATATGGCAGTTAGTAACATTTCTGAGTGAGATTGAGTTGCTTCAAAATCATTATTTTGTGTATACTAGAGTTTGACAAAGCAAATTTTTTATAAAAATTTCGAAGTATATTTTTCAATATACCTCGTCTATTTCGCTAATCATAAATCTAAGTAATTGTCTTTTGTATTTTATTTATTTTTACTATTACTATTACTATTATAAAGTTATTTTGCATACAATTATTTAAAATTATTTTTATAATATTATATATTTAAAATTTAACTCACGTAGTTTGTAAAACTTTAACAGCTTCATCTGAACATGGATCACGTTGTAAAAATATATTTGAATAATTTGTCCGCATTGTATAATTTAAATCAATTAAAGCCTTTGTTTTTTCAACATCTCCTTGACAAGAATATATGAAACGTTTTAAAATTATGTGATCTATATAAAAGAAAAAAAATACAAAATTTAAATAGTGTTAGTAAATTTAGTATTAATTTAAGTGAGAATCTTAATTGCATAAAAAATTATTGTTAAATTACAATACAAGGTAATTCGTCACTAAAATTAATAATCTATAATATTTTTAAAACGTTTCCAACACAGAACTTTAATATTATTGAATGGAAAATATTATCTCACATTGCCAAAACTTGCTTTTGTATTTATAAATTAGAATTATCCAGAGTCGGACTTTATCCATAGCAGAAACTAAGAACTTTCTTATATATTTAAATATACTTATGAAAAACAAGAAAAATTTCCTGATATTAGAAGTCTTCTTGAGCATTCCACGAAAACACTCGTATGTCTAATACTATTTTTGACTTGCGACGCATTAGGGGGAGGAAAGGGTATGAATTTCAAGTATTTCACTTTTCCTGCTCGGAATAATAATGTAATTCTAACATTTTTGCTTTATTTATTAAATAATATTATGTGTTATTCACCTCCTTAATTGCTTGATCTTCAAAACTGCGAGTTTATTAACCGTATTCTCATTATATAAAAGACTAATACAGAATAATTTTTAATTAATTCTTACTGGTCTTTTCCCATGCATATTATTAAATTAATTAGAGCTATGGCGTTTGTTCTATATTCACAGCAATTATTTCTAATAAATTTTTAATGGAATTGAATAATACTTAATTAAAAGTTTAAAGCATATAGGTATATTATTAAAATAAAATTCGTGTAACTATTTGTTGCATAATGAAATATTGTAGGCTTTCTTCATAAATTAACTTTTTGCAATATTATTTAATTTTCTATATAACAATATTGCTTACATTTGTTTAAGCACGTATAACTAAATTGAAATTAAGTATAATAAAATTATAATTAATTTTACTTTTAATTATTTAATTTGCAAAAAAATAGCAATGTAAACATATTAAAAAATTCTTGATTTTTTGTAGATTTTTTACAGAAATTTCGAACTCGCAACAATAATTATAGCATACATTGACTCATAAGTAAAAAATTTTATTCAGTTTTCATAAATGTTTTAATAAAATGAGAACTGATAAACTGTTTACAGCAGTTGTGCCTTTCTGGATCCTAGAACATGAAATTCTATAACAACTTTACAGAAAAATATTTATATCAGTTTTCATATTGATTTTATTATACGTAAAGGATTAAATTCATGAGGGAAATTTTCATACATTCTTGTATAACATTTACTGTTTGCTGTTCACAACAAATTTATTAATAAAATCTAGGCTGAAATAATATTCTTTCCATATAAATAATTAGAAGTATTAAAAATTGTAATATCAATTAATGTTCCATAATGTCAGCAATATACTTAAAATAACTACATTATAATTATATGATTAATAGAATCAATTAATTCTAATGAATCGTCTTAATAATTTTTGAGAAATTAGTCTATATTTATTAATGGATATTCTAATAATTGTAAATAATTAAAAGAAATTTAAATAAAATTTATAATAGGGATATTTTGGTGATTTCCCAGAATTATATTCTAATTTTTCTCAAATACTGTTATATAGTTGTTGAAATGTTGAATATACTGTTATACGAATAGAATTAAATTTATAGTTTTTATAGTAAAATTATTATAAGTATTTAAATTAAGTTTTCATGACTTAATTCATATAATTGAATCTTCATGACTAATCTAATTTAATTTTATAGTATAACAATAACTTACTATTAAGGGTTATGTAAGTTATAATGCAACTATAAGGTGTATTGGTATTTTTAGTTAATTTTCTATTTAATTTTTTGCATATTTTAATTAAGTTGTTAGTGAATATTATTAAAATTAGTTTTAAAAATTGTGATAATACTTGTACAATGAATTAATATCGCTGTTTCTTCTTTAAGTATGCGTCAAGTTACATTAGTTTGTAGTGACTCTCCTAAGCATGCACTGAATAAATCCACTGTGGTATCAAAAATAATGGGTTGAATATTTTTATACTATTTTAAGAATATTCCTACTCTGCAATGCAATCGAAGATTCGACCTTCTTGAGACTAAATCTTTCAAAACCCATATTTTCTTATAATTAATATTAAATATTTAATTAATTACAAAATATTGTTCGATTATTATACGAATTCCCTAAATATAATTCCACTACTTTCACATAGATGCTGCACATGAAGATACGACTACAATATTACAGTATTACTTTTTCAACTTTCTAAATCCCAATCTATAGCATAAAATTACGACAAAAAAAAGGTGGCACAACAATATTAATTTATTTACTCTAAGTACCAATTAACATAAAAATATTAAATTTTGTAATTTTAAAACATAATTTTTTCAAAAATTATGATTTTTTTTTTTATTTTTTTCTGTTATACAAACTTAACTAACTTTTGCAATACAAACATATAACAACATTTTTATTACTTAACCTATATTTATTTTTTTTATGCTGTCTATAATTTCAATAAGTAGTTTTGAAAAAAAAAAAAGAAAAATATTTTCTAGAAAACATGTGAAAATTTTCCTTTTAAAAAATATTTTTCAGTTTCACTTTTTTCTTAATGCAATAATAAAATATTTTCTGTTTTTTTTTTGTTCTTCTTATTGTTTTTTGAACAATTTTCAATAGAAACATGTGAGAATTATCTGCAGTACAGTTTTTTTAATTAATTGTCCTTATAGATGAAGCTCTCTGGAGTAAAAACCACTGTTATTTTAATGCTATTAATTTAAATGCTATATTAACGATGAGTATAAAATTAGGCGAGTGTTATGTTAGTTTCATTAGATGATACCATTGATTTCCAAATAGAGAATATTAAGTGATTTTCAAATGAGTATTAAATGTGTTATAAGTGAATATTTTAAGTGAATTTCTTTAAAAGGTACCGTTAATTTTTTGAACAGTGAGCATTAAATGAGTTTCAGGTGAATATTGAATGATCATTAGAAGTAAGTCTCTTTGAATGACAACGCTAACTGTTAAATAGTGAATATTGAGTGAATTTCAAATGAGAATTACGTGAGTATTAGAACTGAGTCTCGCTAAATGAAACCGTTATAATTTAAATGGTGAGTATTAAGTTAGTTTAAAATGATTTCTATAAGTGCGTATTAAGTAAGTATTAGGAGTAAGTTTCTTTAGATGATACCATTGATCTGCAAATAGTGAATATTAAGTAAGTATTAGGTGAACATTAATTTAATATTAAAAGTGAGCCAACTTGAATGACACCGTTAATTTTTATATAGTGAATACGAAGTGAGCTTCAGGTGAGTATTAAATGACCTTTAGAAGTGAGTCCCTTTAAATGACACCGTTAACTTTTATATAGTTAATATTAAGTGAGGTTCAGGTGAGTATTAAGTGACCTTTAGAAATGAGTCTCTTTGAAGGACAACCTTAATTTTCAAATAGTTAATATTAAGTGAGTTGCAAATAAGTATTAAGTGAGTATTAGAAGCGAGTCTCTTTGAATGACACAGTTACTTATTAAATAGTGAATATTAAGTGAGTATCAAATAAGTATTAAGCGAACATTAAGTGAGTATAATAAATGAGTATTAAGTGAAACTTACCAATATTCTGTGGTAAATGTAATTGTGTTTTAAGCCAATTTTCAATTATTGGAATTGCAGAATCATATTCCGCATCGATCTTCATATTTTCAGATTGAAAATGTGTAGATTATCAAATAATTTAGATTAAAATCAAAAGTAGATTATCCAATATAACAGTTTAATTAAGGAAATTTTTGAAATTTTACTAGTAATTCCGAAATTTTTTTCGAATAGTACGAACTCAGGATTTTTAATAAAAAATATTAAATTTGTTCTTTTTTTTTTTTTAATTTAATAACCGTAAATAAAATATAAAGAACCCGTCTTCTTTCGACCACTTATACGAACAGACTGATTCATTTTAATTTTAAATGCTCTTTATTTTTTTTAACAAGTTTCTTGTTTTAGTATAGAAGTTGATTTTTTGTTTTTGTTTTTATTTTCTTTTACACTTCTAAAAGCTGAAACAGAAAAGAAAGATAAAAGTTAAGTGAAAAATTTATTTTGTTTAAGTAAAACTAAAATTAAAAACAAAAATAAAAAATAAATAAAAAAAGATTCAAGTAAACTTACCTGTATTATTTTAATCAGGTGTTTCAGTTACACTATATAAATACTTGTTCATCTATACATTTCGCGTTTAATGTATCGTACGTACTAGTTTATATGTGTACTACATACTTGTATATTCCAAAAATTATTGCATATAAATTCATTTTTGTCATATACCAGGTTTCTTTTGAATTCAAGTTAAATTAGTTATACATATATATTATATATGTATAACTACTTGTTTTTAAATTTTTATATTATTATTGTTATACTCATATTGTATATGCGCACAATATTGCATATGAAATCGGTAAAGTGATCAAAATTATGAAGAAAGTAAATTAATCTTGTTGATCTTTAACTTATATACTAAAGGAAATTTTATGTTGCAGTTGTTAAATCGAAATTCTGTATAGGTTATATAAGTGTAAAAACTATAGTATGAGATCAAATACTAGGTTTGTACATAAAGCGATTGATAGTTTATTTTCTAAAATTTCAGAGGATTTATGGTGTTTATATTTGGAGCAGATATTGGAGGTTCGTGAATGAGGTTAGTTGGTTTCGATAGGTGATAGTGGAGTAGTTCTTATTTTCTCCCGGAACGATTTGTTGACAGGCTTTTTGTCAAATATTTATCTTAAGGAATGTCAATGGGCGTTGTTATTGAACTATTGCTGGAAGTCACAAGGTTTGACAAACATTTTTAAGGTTATCGTTATTAAGGTAATACTCGTATAAAGTCTCAAGATCAAATCTCTAATATTAATGTTAGAAAACGAAACGAACGTTGGTTTTTGTCTTAGCCTTAATAGTGCTTGTTATATTAGTTTAAACATGCGACTGAATTTTATATTATGAATGGAGCATTAAAATTTAAATAAATATTTTCATTTTAATATAAAAAAAAAATTGCAATATTATGACATAATATTAAAGATAAATAATAAATTTTCTTATAAAATTATACAAAAATTACTCTTAGCGAATTACGGTCAAAAAATGCATTATACGAGTAATCAGGTTTGTATATTGCAAATATTATACACAATTTCTCATATAGGTATCTACTTAAATACATTGCATGTCCACATAATATTCGTATACCCACATATTTAATATAACTGTTTAAATAATCAATGGTGCGGTGTTGTATAACAATTTCTTGCAGAATTTTAACATTTTTTCATGCACATTTTTATTTTTCAATATTATGAGATTTTTGGTATATTTTTCTTAAATTATTTTTTTTTAAATTACTCTGGTTTAGCCTTGATTTCATTATTTTATTACTCAATATTTTAATTAATTTTTAATATTTCTTATTATTTTTTTTTTTGGAGGATTTTGAGAAAGCATGTTTGCTAGAACGAATATGTGATCACCATATGTTATTAAACTTTTAAATTGTATCAAGGTTAACAAGATTATTGTATAATAGTTAATATATTAATTATATAATGACAATATAAAAGAATTTTGAATTGACCGAAATTATGAAAAAATTTGTGAACTGAGTGCAGCATAAATTTATTAAAAGCATTTAGAGATGGAACATAAAAATTTTAAAATACTCATTTTTTGTATTGGTAGATTTCGCATTTCGTTGATAGTGGCGTTTATTCACCATATTATAAAGTATATAACAACTAATGAAATTAGAATTAATTTGACCTTACAAGGTCGGGTCCCGTACTATTGTAACAGTATATTCTAAAAATAATACAATTTATGATAGCCATCTTAATTTTATAATGAACTTTTCATGTGAATGAACCGGTTATTGGTCTCCGATAATAATTTCCAATGAATCATTTAAACGTGATTCTCTATATACACAGTTATCAATTTAGTGAATAATTAATTTAAAAAACATGGAATATATAGTTTACATTTACATTACAAATAGTGAATTAATAATTATTTTTAATAATTTTAATTATTTAATCAAAAATCTTTAGTCAATTAATTTGATTTCTTAAATAATATTGTATGTATTATGAATAATATACGGTGAAAAAAGTGATATAAATTTGTGTTTACTGGTTTTCGACGGCTTATTTTAATTTAGTCCAAGTTGGCAAAATTATGCTACATTATATTGGGTGCTGAGGCAATTTGTCGATAAAGCTAATGCGGTCGTTGGCGTGCTCCCGGACAAGAGAGCTAAAATATATTTCATGGGCTTAAAACACTACTGTGGGAACACTAGCAGGTGATAAAGCCTATATATAGAGGAAGAGAAATTGAGGTTGGCAGTGTATAAAGCAGGTCTAAGGCTAACGAGCTTTTACGGAACTATGATGAGAAGCGATTCGAGAAAATGATTGCAATGAATAAGCAGATAAGATTTTTTTCGACGCTGTATTGTCAGCTGCAAGCGCAACTGAATATTGTGGCGGAGACGGAAGAAGCTTTTACATTCTTGAAATAAGAGAGCTGCATTCGTTTGATCCTCACAGGATTCTTAAATTTGCCAGGAAGATAAGCTTCGAAGGAATGCTTCAAACAAATGGCTTGCAACGTTGATTGGGATACAATAGATCTACTTTGTCAGCCCTTCTTACATAACATAATGTGCTTTAATCCAGATACATAGTTATGAATTTGTGATAATATATTCCGAATTTAATTAATGTTATATAGTAATAGTTTATATATTACTTAAGGCATTCAAAAATATTAAAATCAATAGCTATTTTAATTAATATATGTAAGTACTAAAAGAAAACTCGTATTGTAGATGATAAAATTCACAAATACCAAAAATTATTTCCAAAAAATCACAATAATATTTTTAATGAGTGTGGGATAATCAATTTTACTCTAAAATAGTAAAAGTTAATAGTATTGTGTAGTATGTAAATATATAAGTGATAATAAAATAACAAATTCTTTACATTATTGTCTTAATAAACAAAAACACTCATATAAAATAATTAACTAAGTTTAAATGTAAATAAATAAGTAACAAAGTTCATTTTCGTTTAAGAATAACATATTTTTGTGTTAAGTAAAAATTTTTTTTTAAAAATAATTGCTTTTATGCTAATTAAATTACTTTGAAGTTCTTTACAGTCATTTTAGTATAGAGTGAACAAAGATTGTAATTGTCATCAAAATAATTTGCTTGTTCAATACTTAAATATTGTGAGATAATTGTTATGTAAATAATTCTTATGTAATGATAAAAAAATTAATCATTGGTTGCGTTAACACTGGTGAGATTCTAGATTTAAAATTTCCCATAATTGTTCGAACATTTTTCAATATAAAGCTTCCAATATCAGGAGGAACAAGGTCGCTTGTGGGCTCTAGTTGTTATTTTTTTTGAGAATTGGAGTCAGGCGAGGATTATTTGTAATTTAATTCTTAAATCATTAATTTGTCATTATATTCTTAAATCCACATCTGCATTAAATTGATTTGCATTAATTTCGCAAATAAAAATATTAGTAAATTATCAAGACCAATAACAAATCAATATCTGGAGTGTTACAATATAATGCAAGCTCTACTCAATCCCATCCACAACAGCAATAATAATAATATTTTAACACTTGAATGATTCGCCTAATTTTTGAAATTCATTAATTCACTTATTCTTAATTTTTTTTTTTGCTCTTACAAAATATTACAATGAATGCACAATTTATTGTAAACGGCATTTAAAAAATTAAAATATTTGCAATACAATAACTACTCATAAGTTTTCACGTTCTATATGATTAGTTTGTTACTTTTTGTACAGAATAATTACAATTATTTAATTGAATTTATTATCTACCTATTTATTATGTTTTCCTGTTAAGTGTATAACACTATGATACTCGTAACAGTATTATTAAAATTTTACTAACATGAAAGTTAAATGTGTTTTGTTTAATGCTATAAAACTCAAGAGTATTATTTATGTACTGTCATTAAAATTGTGTTAAAATATTACTGTTATTATTATTATTTTTTATTATTAAAGCTGTTGCATTTTATTTTTTAACAACACTGTCATTTTAACATTATTGTTGTTACTGTTGTTATAAATAGCAACTTTTATGTTACTTTTGTTAAAATAATTTTATGTAGTTATATTATGATAGGTAATTATTTTATTGTGGTTTACTCTATTATTATTAAAATTATAAAAATGAAAGTAAAATGAGAATAAAGTAAAATTAAAATATTATGTAGGTTATAAAATTATTACAATGTGAAAATATGGACTTCGTTGTAATGAAAATGAGAAAATAAAAGAAAAAAAAATATTTTACTTGTCATTAAATATTATTTACCACAAAGTTTATTATTGCCTTAAAAATTATAAATATGAAGTATAATAATAGGCGACATATGCCTTCTCTTCAGCAACATGCAGAATAAATTAAATCAACTCGAACAAATTGCCAAAAACTCGCTTAGAGTTGTATCCACAAGGATCAAGAAAGCCCAGTCGTCCCAGAAATACTTTACGCAGATCTGTAAAAGCCGAACTGAGAAATCAGCCTTATGTTTTTGATTTAATTGAGAGATTGAGAGTTCTAATTTCATATTTCTTTTCTCAATTATTAAAAAAGTGAGAGAAGTAATATTAAATAAGACTCAAAATTAATATTAAGTAAAAATTTCCATCTATTCTATAAATAAGAAAAATCTAATCTATACTCGTATGACATGCAATTCCTCCGTTTTTTCAATAATGTGACTATTACTTTCTCTCATATAAATAAATCTAACAACAAAATACTCAAATCCTTTCAGAATTCAAAGAATATTTATTTAGATTCTTCTAAGAAAAACCAAAAGTATAAATATACAAATATGAAGAAAATGTGGGCTAAAATGAATTTGTAATAATTTATGCGATCAGAATATTTTAAAATGATGTCAAAGAAACACGATTTTAAACTTCAAAATTTAAAAGAAAATTTTTAGTAAATAAAATAAAAAATTTGTTGTCCTTGTTTTTCACGTCGTTCATTTTGATTTTTACTTTTTTATTTTCAAAATAAATTGTTGAGCAAGAAAAGCAAGAAAGTATTATGCGAAAATCAAATAAACAAGATGAAATTGAAATAACAATGAAATTTTCTTGGTTTTTATTTTGAAAAAACAAAACAATCGTGTTGAGTGTTTTTAAATTTCAATTCAATTTAAAGAAATAATATTGAACAAGAAAAAAAGAAAACGTTCTTCAATCATAAAATAAATTGTGTACGACAAAAATTTAAAAGAATGAATTCAACAGAGAAATTAAAGAAGAAGAATGACATACAAATTGACGTAAATATTATTTTATTGTGTTATGCAAATTGATGTTAACAAAATCTTATATTATACATGAGTAAGACAATATTCTATACGCAACTTTTCAATTCAATATTGAAAATGTTTTTCTTATACTATGTACACTTATACATATCAAATACACAACAGTAACGTAGATTTACGGGGGCCACCATAAGAATATTAATTTAAATTAAAGACCAGATTACCCGGCCGAGGCCTTAACGACAATTCAGTTTAGGCAACGCAGTTAAGAATAAGATATATTGCAATGAGGAAAAAATTTAGCTTCAGATCAAAAATTGTGAATCAGAACTACAGGAACTCTGTGAATCTGATACGACATACGATGCTGAAACGATATTATCTTGGTCGGCATAGTGTCGGAGTATTGCCGAATCAGTGGTTAAGCCGCTATAATTGAGCTCACAGATAACGATCTCTGCGGGAATTGCAACACGACAGTTGAGAGAGAAAACATGGAGCAACTGTTACGCCATTGTTTGGAATTTTTTCAGGAGAATTAATTCATGGTTATTATACTCTTAAGACACTAAGGGGCACAACACTTTCCTTTGGTGTGAAACGAGAATTGTTTAATTAAACAAAGGAGACGTCATGCCTGCTTTGAATATATCACTGCATAATGCTAGCTCATTTTTTTTTCGGATTATTATGGGAAGTCGTATGGACCTAACAGTTTTGCTATAGTTTTGGTGAAATTTGAGCACATATTATGCCAGTTGTATTATAGTTATTAAAAAAAATAAATTTTTATATGTAGGAGTTATTGTTATCCGGTCTTTACTGTATTATACATATGATTTGAGTATGTTAAGATAATATTAATATTGTTTTTGTCATAGCATTAAAATTTTTATTTATTTAAAATTCTATATTATTTAAGTATACATTGACATTCTTACATTGTTTTTTACTGCAAAATTATTCTAGCTTATTTTTATTATTTAGTAAAATTCTGTTCAGTTAACAAAAAAAAAATATCAATTTTTGCAGTTACGATTATATACTCTTTAACTTATACAAATCAGGATAATTTTCTTAAATTAACTAAATTTATACTTTGTTGATTAAAATTTAAAATATTTGTTGCAATTCGAATACACTGTAACATTTTCTATTATCTGTGGTATATGCACAAAAATAAAATGTTGAATTCTTTAGAAACAAAAAAGTACTTAATCGTATTAAGTGTTCTAAGATTGCAATTTCAATCAGTTAGAGTGCGTAGGGGGTAATATTATTTGATTAAATAAACTAATTGAACACTTTAATTTTTGAATTCATCTGAATAGTGAACAAAAAATATATAAAAAATTTTTGCTTGTTGCAAAGGACTCAATAAATAATGTGTTCAAATGTTTTTTCATTGGATAATTTAATATTACTCACCACATCCGATTTCGAAAAATTCATAACTTCCGTTTTGAATCTTTTGTAACTCATTAAATTTGCAATAGACTACCATATGAATTATTAAGCTAATACCGATTTAAATAAGAAAAATTTCAATTACTTTAACATTCTTTATTAGACTGTGCTCAAAACTTTAAGAGAAATCTCTTAAAATTTATTACAAGCTTTTCATTTATAACTTAACGAAGCAAATTAAAATAAAAAACAAGTGAAGTTCTCTTAAATCGAGCATTTATTTATTTTCAAATTTAATTTATTATCTCTTTAAAAAAAGCTTTGTGAATAAATAAAATGAGAAATTACTAACAATTCCTTGAAATTTTTTAAAACTTTTATTTAGTACTGAATGAATGCTCGTTCTGGTTAAGTGTTATATTTGGAGTTGTTGAACAATTTTAAAATAATTCTGTATCTTGTATTAAGAAATTTACGATAGTTTATAAAAGCTCCGTAATATTTAACAGAACAATAACAAGTCGACTATTGTTCCTTTTCTCTATGTATTTTGTTTATTTTACCCTATATTATCATTTTTCAATACACATAACAATATTTAAAGTATTTTATCGACTATCGGATAAAATAATAAATTGTATAGAAGACAAATTTTTAACAATAATATAATAGTAATTTCTCAAAAGATTATAAAACTTGTCCCAAAAGATTGGAAAACTACACGAATGTATTTGTATAAAACCATTAAAATATTTTTAGAATACAAATAGAAATTAAAATGGTATTTAAATACGAAATTCTGCGATGGAAATGATTCTGTTTCTTGCACATATTAAAAGGTTTGTCTTTACATTGTTATTATTTGTATTACTTTAAGGTTTAAAATATTTTAGGCTTTATTTCATATACATACATAATGTCGTTGGACTGTCTCGAAGAAATTGTACTTTAACGGGGTCACGCAACTTAAAAGAGACCAATGAACTCGAGAGCTATGCAGTTTCAACAAGGGTAGTGTCTAGCAGGTTCAACCAAGTGGAGGTGAGTAGGGCGAACGGCTAAGAGAATCACAACCAGCATATAATAACGGGTGGATAATAATCTATCTTCAAATAGTTCTAACCCCTCCCAATCCAGTGGTGTTATACGACATGTGCCAGTGAATAATAAACAGCCGATGGTTATACTGACTGTTACTTAATAATTGAAGTGTTTCTGTTACCAGAACCATGTAACCTTAGAGAATATTTTGACCTTACTATACGTTAAGCAGAACTCTGGCGTAGCGGACTATAATTTCCCTAGCTAATAGTGCAATCATAACAATAGCAATCGTAAGATTTTAGGTTAATTAAAAAAAAATAATTTTTTTTTGGTGTTCGTCATTTCTGGGTTTTATTAAAATTCATTCAAATAAACATCCCACGTATAGAAATTTCAATTACCGAATTTTTAACCTCACTAGATCTTTATTGTAATATAATTGACGTTATCATCAGCAGTCTTAACAATAACCGTCTATGATCAGAACTTTTCCCCTTTTTTAATAATTTATTTTTGACGTCAGTGGAAGTAATCATATAATTTTCATTCTAGAAATAAAATGCGAAATTTCTTATACTATTTAGCAAACACATTCCTATAAAGAAAATTAAAATTTTAATTATTAAAGAATTATTGCGAAGGACGAAAAAATTAAGTTAAACATAAAAATATTTTAAAAGAAATTTTTCTTAAAATGTGCAAAATAAATGCGGATAAAGACGGGAGAGAATAATTTTCAGTCTTTATACGTCTAAAACGACATTTTTTTTTTGTTTTTGTGCGTCAAACACATTTAGGAAAGAGCCATTATCCTTTTTGAAAAAAATTATTTGCTTTGCTGTTGTTTTTCTTTCTTTTGTTTTAAAGAGTTTTTTAAATATTTTCAAAGTTTTCTTTTAAATTGGAATGGACATGAATAAAAATTTGAAATTTTTGGAATTAAATTGCTTGAAAATTTAAATGTCTTTTGTATAACAGAATCCTTTAAATTTTTTTAGTTTATTCCTTAAAATTTAAATGTAAATTTCACTTTCTCACTTATTAATTCCAGTAGATCAGAGATGAAAATATTATAGCCCTTATATAGGCATTAAATTTGAATTCAAAAAAATTTTTCTATTCAAAATAAGAATTTTTATGCAAATTTAAATAGCTCAAATACTCTTAAATAATAGAAAAGGATGTACATATCTGCTTTCAAAGTATTAACGGCAGTTAAATAGTCTTAGGGCTACCTAGACAACAGCTAACAAACATGGAGGTGTATTTTTATGCTCTGAATATTTTCTAAAAGAATGAGAAATTTTTATCACTTTATTTTAACTGTTCAATAAAATAATTGAGAAAACGAAATTTTAAGCCAAAGTTTTATATGTCAATTACTTGTCAAAGTCAGTTTATTTTCTCATACAAAAATTTAACAAAGCATTTCTAAAAGCAAAAATATCATCTCTTCTATATTAAAAGAATAATGTACAAGATTTTTATGTTTGGCATTGCAAAAAATAGTCAATTTATTTCCTCAGAATATTGTCATGATTGACAAGAACAAGTAAGTTTGTGTATGTTAGAATGAAAACTTCCGTCAAAGGAGATTGACTTTTTATTTATAACCTTGTGCTGTTAATTGACCTAGTTTTTTTAATAAAACAAAATTTACTTATTACCTATCTGTTTGATGATTATCTGTATCCGTAAATGGAAGTTTCAAATAGAATTTCCGAGAAAAATTATTGAAATCAAAAAGTTTCTGAATTCGCCGTAAAATTGTTTTTGCTCCAAATCTAATTTTTGTTTCCATTTATAAAAGTACACACACCATAATCATTAAACTGCAATATAGATGTTAAAAACGTATTGGTACACATTTTTTCAGTTTTTATATTGGGGGGACAAGGAATGTATTCAATATTGTTATGACTAAATGCTCTTAATAGATAGACATCAAGTTGAACATTAGAAATTTCTGATATAATGTTACGAAATACGAACTTCTTCCAAGCAATTTATTTTAGGGAATGTCTTTTATTGTTCAATATTCTATGTGTTAGATATTCTTCATTATATAATTATGGAAGCATTTTGTATTAGTTACCCGTATTGATTATAGACCTTTGTTTTGTTATATTTTTTGTTATAAAAAACCAAATCTTAAAATATGCCATATGTACTTTTAATTTTGTGATAAGGTTGCACAGATATCTTTAAGGATGTTTTTTGAAGTTGATTTTTTCGTTTAATTTTTGTTGAGGAGGCATAAAGCTGCTCGTTCTTGAGAATTTTACCCTGATGCTTTAAATCGGTCAACGATAGACATCCCCAATTAAAGTGGAACAGTATACGCTGAAGATTACGTCGTTAAGGGCGAATTTGGACGTTATTATGCGGCTTTCGGATACCATTCGATATTCAATTTTAATCTCTTCGGTTAGGGATTAGAGACAATCCTAGTGAAATTCGCAAAAAAGAAAAAACAATGAATGACTATTATCAATAACTAGTGTGATCTCGGTTAGTCAACTGTAGTGTAATGAACGTGGCTTTTGTATCATCAGAATCACCTTTAGTTTACAGCGGAATGGAATAAAATTTTAACCATCTATAATCAAGTAGCACACCAACAGGAATTTATAAATTGAAGATATATTTTTTTGTGAATTAAAGTAGTCGTGAATTTGTATGTCGTATATACAGAATACATGCACATATTAGTAAATAACATATTGTGACGTAAATCGGTGACGTAAATTAAAGAAATATTCCACCCCTAAAATAATACTGTCACATTTCATTAATTTCTGTTTCTTTTAATAATAGAAATTCGTTTAGAAAAGTTTTCATACTTTAAGATATGACTTAGAAAATTTCAGATCTACTCCAACACAGCACAAGTTTTGCATACTGCAAAAACTAGCTTCTTATCTAGGAATCAAATTGTAAACTTTATTATCGATGTTTTCATTATCTTTTATTTTAATATTGCATTTTTTTGAGGGTTCCAAATATTTAAGATAATAAAATTTTAGTATTTGATCTTATAATTTTAGTTATACTTTCTTATTTTTTAATATTAGAAAAATATATCCATCTTGAATTTAGTAGAGAAAGACCTTTACCATCTTGAATAAAAAACATATGATGTGATAAGAGTATACATATTTTATATAAGATATAACTGTACCTATATATGTGTGCAGTTGTAAGTAAAGTGTATTTGTTTACAAAAACAGGATAAGATTTAAAGGATAAGTTAAAGTTTCTTTTGTCTTTCCTTAATAAATTTGGTTATAAATAATTGTTTTACAAGGGTAATTTTTCTAATATTCTATTGAAGACATCCTTTGCAAGTTGGTTTAGTCTGTTGACAGACTTATACAATATGAGCATGTATATGTAAGAGTATTCCACTGAATGATTATCAGGAATTTCTCATTTGTGGGTGGGTCTTTTTATCTATGAAGAAAGTTGTTAAATTTTATTTGTGTAATTTGAAGAAAACTTGGGATTTTTTTAAAGTTAATTTCATTACTATTTTAAAGACCTTTTAACTACTTTTTAGGAATTTATAATAAAATTTTATAAACTGAAGAAGTTCTTGTATAACAATAGTTTTTCTTTCAGTTACATACAAGAGTTTTTGTATTTTGAATTTAGGAATTCTGCTTGAATTTTATTTCAATTTAAAATTTTAAGACTATTTGTTAAATAACTTTAAACTTTGTAAAAGAAGAGGAAATCACATTTAAATGGTAAAGGCTACTAAATTTTTTAAGAGTTTAATGATAATGTAAGGCAATATAATGCTTATTTGTGTTTAAGAATTTTAAATTTTATTTAAATGCTGAGAGCAGAATATATTTAATAAGATTTGAATGTTAAAGAGCCCTAGTCGCTGGGTTCTGAACTCTTACCAATCACAAGTAACTAAAGCTGCAATAAAAGATAAGAAAAAGGTACGAATTTTTTCATTCCACTGGCCGCTTAGAACTTTGACAAACGCTTTCCAGAGTGCTTTGTTTGTTGACTTTGTTTGTTGACTATTGTCTGCCATGCTGCCACCTCTTTGTTTATTGTCTTCTAATGCTGCTTTCAGCATTTTATTCATATTCATTTATAAGCCTGCTTCGAATGATTTTTCTGTATGGAGTAGTGATTTATTAACGTGTCATTTATAACATTTACGTATTAGGTGTTGACATGTAATTCTTAAGGAAAAAGAATTTGTGAATGTTCGAAATATACATGATATTATAGTATTCGTCAGTAAGGAATGTAAGAAAATTGATGCAAATTGGAAAGAATTAAATGAAACAGAGGAATCACATATATGTTCATACATATGCTATTTATTAACTAATTGAGAATGTTACATAATATGTTACATTAGATAAAATCCTGTCCCCATACAACTATTTTAAATTGGTTGAAATAAAAAATACAGATCCTTTTTGTTTATTTTTGATATGAGCGCGTGATTTTCATTTTAATTTTGTTTAATTCTGCAATTAAGTTCATTATTTAATTATTGTTCATTATTATTTTGTTTTCATAAAATTTTCATATTTTTTATATTACTCAAATTGATTTACATTCTGTATATAATTTGTACATTATAATTATTGAAATATTCATTAAGAATTAAAGAAAAAATTAATGATAATTCACAATAATAATGATATTGTAACATATTGTATTAAAAATATTATATGAACTCGTAAGTATGCTCTCATCGCAATTCAATTAACTTTAAAATTAATTATTTAATGAGTAAATATGTATACATATACGTAATAATATATTTAAATAAATACAAAAGTATGTGCGTTACATTTATATGGACTATTGGGTTTAATAATTATTATTTTAATTCATTAAGTTTGTATTGTAAAATTTTAAAAGCGGATTAATTGGGAGGAATTGTTGTGAAATGTTAAAAACATTAATGGATAATTTTAATAATAGTTATAAAATTATTCATGAAGTATTGCTAATATAATTCCGGATACCTGAAAACTCATAAAAGACCTTTAACAAGTAATTGAGGAGAAAGAGAGAGACGATTGTTCTATAGAATAATGTTGTATATGTTTTTGTGCATAAGTATAAAATTAGGGCACATGCATCCCATTAAGTAAGTATTAAAGTGCTTAGGACAGTCAAATTTGAGTCATTCCATTGAAAGACGATCTGAAGCAAACACAAATCACACAAAAAACTCTGAACATATTTTTAGATATTTTGGAAGGGGGAACAATCCCAAACCGTATGCATCTATTTTAATTTAACAACAATAAGCTCTTGGTAATCTTTTATTTTATTAGATATTGCGATAAACCTAAAAATATGCATTCCGTGCAAGGTGAGTTTTGAGTTTCGTTTGAAATCTGTTTTAGTTATTACCCTATATAAGTTATTTATGAATCTTTTTATCAATGTATACTTGAATCGGGCTATTGGAAGAAGGCGACAAACTTAGTAGAGAATGAAAAGAGAATTCACAATCCCGGGCTCCCCCCTGTGCAGATTTTGTGGGAGCGGTGACGAGACTGCTGTTCCCATCTTTTGCGACTGTCCGGCATTGGCGGTTCGGCGTTGAAATTGTCTTAGACACGGGTTCCTAAGCGTTCAGGAACTGGACTCTCTTTGGCTACAATAGGTCAGGAGTGGCTGCGGTGGCTTGGAGAGTCACTTCTGCCCCACTCGGTTTCCTTGAAATCTACAATTTATAATCTAAAGGAAGGCGACAACTTATGGAAATTCGATATTATTTTTTTGCAGATTTTAAATTCTTATTCACACTATGCAGACATACTAAGTAAATTAAGTATTTCTTTTATATTGTTTTTAAATAATAAAAATCTCCATTAAATGATTGCAGTTATTAAATGAAAAATATAATAAAAATAATAATATTTTTGTTCTATTTATAAAATTATATTAATTTTTACTTCAATAAAATATCAAATATTAAAAATTATGCTATTAAAAAGAAAAAACTAAAATATTTTTGAACTATAAAAATTGCAAATAAAATATGAAATTTATAATTTTCTTTTAATCTATACATGGGTACTATGCACGAGTTAGATTTTAGTCTGCACTCAACTATCGTATATTATGATAGTTACAAGAATTATGTATATAATTTTTGTTATATACTTTAGCTTTGTGTTGTACTCGTAATTTTTCTTAAAAATATTATTATAGAAGATGTTATACTGTTACAGCATTGTATACTTTCTAACACTGTATACAAGAGAATGAAATGAACACTTCAAATAAATCTTATAGATAGATTACTTAAAGTTATGAGGCTTAGGGAATTAACCTTTTAAGTGCACATAATTTTTTTACAGAAATTCTATCGGTTTTAAGGCGTATATCACTCTCTAGTTCTCAGTCATCTCAAATTAATAATTCTGGATTCTAAAGTATGTTCGGAACCGTTATTTAGTTTTTACTCGCCTAAAATGTGATTTCGAATAATGCTATAATAAAGGGTGCTGTACTTTAAGTCTCTATCAAAACTGCCCAATATTGTATTTTATTAGAGCCTTTACCTTTACGAATATCTTATAATATTTTTTAGAAAAGCTACTACAACTTTTAATACCATAATAATGTAAAAAGGATAATAATTTTTATAAGGCAATTTCTCTTAATATTATAACAAAAAAAATCTATTTTAGATTTTCAATTTAATTTTCATAAAAATTTTCCATATTACTACGATAATAGTATTAAATAATTGCCATGGAAAATTGAAAATCTTTTCTGATTACATTTTAATTTTTTTCTTCTTTTCTGATTTCCCTTTTAATATTTCAAATTTATATTCCTATTGTCTTATTATTGAAATTTTATTAAGATTCTTATATGATTTGAAAAATTATACTTTTTGATCTCTTTATAAAAAGTTTCTTAATATTCGGTTTCCTTTTATAAAACTTGAAGAATGTTATACTTATGTATAATATGGAAGAATATTGTTAAAAGAGTTTTGAAATTTAATTATAATTCCGGAATATAAAATAATATTGCGATTTGTAAAATAAAATTTAAATAAGTATAGAATAAAGATATTTAAAAAAATAAAAATTAAATTTTGCTTTTTTTGTTATTTGAATAATTTGGAAAATAAATCGAATATTTGCAAAGGAATTTATTGATGTAAGAGATGAAGGTTCTTTATTCTCACTTAGGTTAAATATATTTTTCTCGCTGTATACAATTTGTATATTAAAAATTTAATTTAAATGCATAATACTCGTATGTAAATAAAATTGTAAATATAAAATTTTTAAATTGTTATGTGAATTTTATTTTAACAGCGGGATGGTTGGGTGTAAAAGAAAAGCATTTAATTCTACGCAATGAAAATCTGTTATACACGATATAAAAATATATAAATCAATATAATATAAAACTTATCGTTTACAATAGATGTCACTATTAGCACAGTTTATTGTTAAATTTTTAAACACATGTTGTAGCTTATTTGTAATTAATAAATTCACAAGCACAAAGAAGTGAAAGACGAAAGGGCAAATAAAAATAAAAAGGGCAATGTTGCAGTCTAACCCCTATTATGTATATATGAAATGCATGTACTTGACAAGAATGGTATATTCAATTCATATTGTTTTGACCTTATTCACTTGAGATTCTTTGGCTCACAAATGGTTTTTTGTTTTATCTTGGTCAGAAATATTTTGATACAATCGGCATTGCGCTGAATTAGTTGTATAACGGTTTCAGATTGCTTGTGGGAATGAAGATATCAACGTCAAACTAGTTGAGGCAATATTGGGAATCATTGCAGAACACTTATCAGATACCCCAGAATTATAGCTCATTTGTATGTTTCGTTTATTGATGATCGTTGAAAACTCATAGAAAATCAAAGGAACAAAATTTGTTTTATTATCACTGATTGGTACAACTGCACATCTAGAAACACACATCCAAAAAGCAAGAAAAATTAAACCATTTAAAAAAGTTCAAAATGAAAAAGACCTTCAATATAAAAAATGAATTATTAAAAAAATAATTTAAAAGTAATAAAATTTTTTTTTTATTAAATAATTCACACAGTACTAAAAATTTTTCCGAATGCTTCTTTGACAAAGAAATTTTTTATTTTTATTAAATTTTCAAAGAGTTTGCAAGTATTACTCATTTTTTCTCTTATTTTTGTTTTTATTTTGTAATGTTTAAACTGATTTTTGAGTAATATAATATAGAAAGACAGAGAGAGAGAGAGAGTGTTAGGTGATAAGAAAATCGAGCAAATTTACTTTAATCTTTTTGTTGTTGCTTTTGATATGAAATGACGTGCATAATAACAAAATTAAAAAGAAATATATTTTAATTTTAACGGAGCAGTTTTATAATTTCTCATTCTCTCTATTTAATAATTTTGTTATGTACAAATATCCTTTGAAATAGCTGCTTTTTAATATGCTAAAAGTAATTTATTAAAGGAATAAACAGCATCCTTAATTAAATTATAAATTAGCAATAACATATTGATGTACGTGTGTTCTTAATGTTAGAAGTTCAAAGAAAAACTTCAATTAAAGGGTATGTACCCTAACAAGGTTTATTTTCTTTAAATATTAATACGAGTGAATTTTAAATTGGTGATTTTTATTTAAAAAGAATGGAATACACAAATTTGATCTGTGAAACACTAAATGTTTTAAAATATAACAACATGTTACACTTTTGTTTTTCCAAATTTTGTTCCCACAAATATCGACGGCCGAATAAGCAATTAGAAGCATATAAATACAGTAGTATTGATAAAAACAAACTAAGTTCTGATTTACATTTTGAAGTGACTACATCAAACGTCTGACACTCTAAGGCTTGATGTGGTCACTTGACGCGAAAGTAATCAAAGCCGTTAAGAGGATTTAAGCGCACTTAAATTTAAGATTAGTAAATTATAAAAATTATAGAGCAATAAAATTTAATACTAAAAATTATTTAATATTAAATGAAATGTGTGAACCGTTAAATCTAAAAATTAAAACAGCCTAAATATATTGACATCATGTTATGTATTAAACGTTTGGGAGAATATTGACTTGTTAGAAAGCAGAATCAATGTCTAATAAACTTTGGTAATAGTTTAGGATTCAATTTCAGCCAACAAGATACGATTCTTTCAATGATCACAATGACTTGTAATAAAGCATTATCAACGTTCAGGAACCTCTGGTAATACTTTAGGGTTAATTTTCAGTAAACATAAATATTTTAAGTGGAAAAAATAGATTTTGAGAGTTGTGTCGCTGTTCTTCTAAATTGTCATATTATGTACATATATTACATATATAAAATACATAATTTAATAGCGTTTCAAATAGCCTTTTCTGTGTGCTTTTTTGGGTTTGTTTTCTTAACAATCAGAAATCATTTTTTTTTAAACATCTTTGTCACTTTCAGAGTTTTTTTTTTATAAAAATCTGAAAATAATGGCATAGCATTTGTAATGATGATTACAATAATGATACTAATGATGTTGATGATTCTCATGATGATGTTGATGATGATGAAGTTGATGATAATGTTAACGGTGATGGTATAATGTTAACAATACAAAATGGTAACGATAAAACTGACGATAATGAAATGAAAAAGGAATTTTCGCATGAATGGTGGAAATTTTAAAGAATGGTGAAAAAAAAATTTTTATTTTTTTAATATTATCCTTATATTTTAATAATTTAAGTAAAAAAATAAGGGACAAAAACAAAAATAAATTTTTTTATAAATACGCTAACATGGTCTTTTTATTTTTTTAATAATAATATAAGCGACTAAAAATAACTAAGGACTGTGTTTAATATTTAAAATTAAACTGAAGTGCCTTATAAAATTTTTGTTTTGTTTTTTTTTGGGTATATTCTCCTAACACATTATATTTTTAACTAAAAAGGCTATATTATAAGGATAATAAAATGCAATCATATAATTTTTTTCAAAATGCTTTTAACTACCCTTAATATTTAAGTATATACGATTCTCTTATATGAATGCTATAAGTACGTAGTGTCCTTTTTATTTTCTCAGTAGGTATAACGCCGTATACCGCCATATACCTACTGATTATTTGGGTATACTCTTATGTTTTTATAAATACCTTTTATATTTAAAAAAATTCGTAGTAATACCGTTATTCATTTTTAATGATACTTTAATGAAAGGAAAATAAATCTGGAAAATAAGAGAAAAATATTTATCAAAAATAAGTTATTTAGGATCCTTGTATACTAATAATAATTATCGCTGTCTTAAATTAAGAATTTTAGCCTGAAAATGTTATGGTCAACTAATCAAAAAAAAAATTAATTTTTTAACTGTGTTTACTTTTTGTTTATTAATGGAATTTTATTTTTTTTTTTAAATAAATGACGGATTTTAATGTTTCTTTCCTGTTTAATAAGGCGATTATGAAGAATAAAGCATTTTTAGATTTCCGAGTCCTTTTTTGAATAATTATTTTAAAATATTTTATATAAAATTAAAGTTTTTCTTAAAAGGATTTGTGGGATATTATTAAAGTGACAATATTACATAATTCAGCAACTACAACTCACCAGCTGAATTATGTATTTTTCAGCATATTTATGTTTATAATTCAGTAACTACAACTTACAAGCTTAATTATGTATACAAACTGGAATTTTGAAATTAGGGATTCTTTCCTTCCATTATTGTAGTAAAATATTGCTTTCGAGTCTAATTTGGCTTGGGCATTAAATTGCGTGAATAATTACATTTGCTGAATATGCTGAATATAATTAAATTGCTTATTATAACTATCATGTAAGCTTCTAAACTGAATTAAGAACCGTATCTACTGCTTTGGAAAACTCAAATTACTTACCGGATAATAAATTTCTTTCGCTGAATTTTCTTCATTAGTTATCCGCTTTAATTTTAGAATTAGCAATATAATTTTTATTGAGCTATTTACGCGACTATCAATTGATCTTACAATTTTTGATAACTTAAAATATAATGAAACTAAATATGAAATATGCTTTCTAATTTTGTTCTGGTAAGAACTTATAATATAAATTGAATGATACTAAAGAATATTTTGAAGTAAAATAAACCGTATCTAATCGAAAAAAAAAGAAACGAAGAAATTGAACCGTAAAATTACAGAATTTTTCAAAAATTTTGATATATTATTTTATCAGGATATTTTTTTCTTTTTCTTTAATAAAATAAAAATGAAAATCTTAAATCCTTTTACAAATTTTTCAATATCTTTAGAAGCTCATATAATTTTGCATGATATAAGCAGTCTATGAAAGCGTTTATAATGCTATCAGCTGGATACGCTTCGTCCAATGACCACTTTGGGAAATCACAGATTCTGTAGCGAGGAGTATGTGGCAGAATTTCACATATCACGCACTAGGTAGGAATCGTGGTTGTGATTTTCTGAACCTCCTGGATGTTGTATTCAACTATGCTATTTCCGTTTAACGAATTAAATGAAATTCGAAGGAAAGGTGCGAAGTTTTTGTAATTTGAACAATTTATTTTGCAGTAAGCGATTTTATCGTTTGGCAGTTTCAATGTATTCGAACCCTGTGGTCACTTACATGAGGCTATTCGGTGCCCTTATGACTCTTTGGTTACTGATGATATCTTATAGTATTCTTAAGTATAACATTTTTGTTTATTTATAATTCAAAAACTATCAAGTAATTCCCATTTATTCGATTGAAACATTAACTACTCTGTCAGGCTCACTCACACTCTGGATTACCAACATTTTTATTTAAAAAATACCACAATACTTATACTTGTATTGTGATGTTGAACTCATGATATTGATATTTATTTTGATAATATAGTAATGATGATGTTGATGATGTTATTGATTATTATTACGAATATCCTTTTATTATATAAGATTTGAATTGAATGTACAGTATATAAACGAAAGAATAAAGTTGTAAAAATAAGAGGCTTTAGAGGTATAATATTCTTTTTTTTTTTTGATTTGTACAAAATTTGAAAATTTTTTATAGTTCACGATATTTTTATCGTTATATTTTTAGAAAGTAATGGTGTTTGTTATTGAAAAATTCACGTGCGAAAATGAAATACGAAAAATAAAAAAGAAAAACAGGATGCAAGTAAGAAAATTGTCGCGAAAAAGTAATTTAGTCGTTATTTTTATGGCAAATGTCATATTGAATTATTATACTTGATATTGTTATTTGCGCGCCTCACACAGTTTATATGTGTAACATATGTTTAGTTATAAAAACCCCAGAATAACAAGAAAAAGTAATATCAAAAGGTATTAAATAGGATGGCACTTTATTGAAACTTATTGAATTTATCGTATTCCATTTTGTATGCATATATAGTTTGTGTATATGCTAAGATGATAAGAATGTGTGATACGGGATGTTGTTCTCATTGTATCCTATATTTTATCATGATTTCTAATACTGAACAGTATTGGTATAGAGACAATATTGTGTAATTTGTTGAAACATTCCCAATAATTTTACGATATACAATGCATATGCTCGCCACTGAATAGAATTTATGAATCTCTCTACGGCTTCACAGTATATATTTTCGGAAACTAAATATTACTAGGATGGAATGAAAGATTTGACCAGAAAACTCCAAAACCTCTTCTGTAATGTTTTCTTTTTTAAATATAGTGGCAATCAACTTTCTATTAGCTGCCTCTTACACAAATTGATTAATTGCAATTATGAAAAATTTCAAATTGCAATTTTAAATCTTGAAAAATATCCATCTCAAGACTTACTTACAACGACTTATAAAGATGTAATTATAACGGATACAGTACTAAATTTTTAATTATGTATAACTTGTTAAGCTGGGCTAATCACAAATATTATTGTGGAACAAATAAAAACAGAAAAATATTTGTAGAAGAACTTGTGTTGTTGTAAGAATATTCAATGTCTTTGGTGAATATTGGAATGAAAAATACGGTAACTCATAGTTACCATGACAGAAGGAATCCCGAGATGAATGCTAACTTAAATAGTCAATTTGTTGACTTAATTGTATATTTAATATATTTCGGTCCATTAAAACTCACTTAACGTATTTATTTGTTGATTTAAAATGTTGCTGTACACTTTAATATTGACGAGACTACTGTCTCAAATTCACTTTAAAAACTAAAATTTCTTTTTTAATGTAAAATGCTCGTTCATTTTATGATTATACAGTTATCCCATAAGTAATTTATGCGGCGACAGAATGAAAAAAAAAACATGTAAAGTGGGTTCCAAAAATTTCATATCTCATTATTACAGCATTGAACCTAAAAGACAAAATAATGGAATTTTTTTTTTGAAGTAAATTTTTGTAACGATACTACGTTGTAGTAATTTTCATAAATATTTTGGTTTGTTTCTATTTCTGTTTTTTTTTCTCATTATATTTTTTGTCCTTTTCATTTCTATTTATTCAAAAATATTTCTTTTGTATATATTTTGTAACTTTCTCTTTATTAAACTTGACCTTAACATTCGTATAAAATGTTCAAATGTAAAATATTAGATGGCGACATGAAACTTAGATAAAAAAAAAACCACATGTCACCCGATGAGGCTGTTCTACATTTTTTTTTTCGGGTAGAAATTTTTTTTTAACTAAGGTTTTTTAGGCATAAAAAGTAAAAACAAAACGAAAAAATAATGTAAAGAATTTTATACTTAAAGCCTTTCGTTATATTCGTTAACTGTAGGGGTGGATTTGGATGACAAAAATTAATCAATCAAAATTTTAGGTTAAGTAGATCAAAGTGTATTATAGTTGAAGAAAGGAGGCAGAGGGCATAGGTAAGAGCTTAAATCAGAATTTACTTATTCAGCAATTTTTCCATATAATCTTTTGTAATTCTCAGCCTTACCAGCTTATCTCCAGAAGTACTATACCTTGACTAGCGATAAACCGTTGTTCACGTATTACAGTCACATAAAGGTGCAAGACCTCCGGCTCTTTTTGAACATACTTTTCAGATTTTTTCTTAAATTATTCCATTGACTTTATCGAGGGTACTCACTTTCTCATATCAATCCCATATAAATAATAATAGGTACGATGTGTGGCTTCTAATATATTGTTGTGACTTATTTAAATTTAATCAGCATAGTGCAATATTAAACGCACAGTGACGAGGTTTGTCACTATCCTAGTATAAGGAAAACGATAATTTTTTGATAATTTGAGCGTTAATCTCATCCCTTTAAGAATATCAAGAAACGTACTTATCCTGTCATGATAACCGATCGTCACCACAGATTTTATCTCCATTCAACATTACAAACGATTTTTGAAATTCACATAACTTTGCAAGTTTAGTACTACACCAAAACTTTTTTTCCATTCGATGAGGTAGGAGTGAGTAGGAAAGAAAAAATTTTTTAATAAAATAAGAAATGAAAAATATTTTATTTTCATTTTTAGATCTCTGTTGACAGTTATTGCGAAAATTTTTACTCGAAAATGTAAAAAGGAAAATATTTGGTAGGAAGCTCATTTATGGAAAATACTTATGTAACCTCTTTTTGTCTCCCCCACCCCATTAATAAAACCAGAAATTTTTAATAATATTGTGTAGACTTTATAAAAAAATATGTAAGAAAGAGTTTTGTTTATTTTTCTTTTCTCTTTTCATTCTGTTCTCTTTATTTTATTTCACATTTATTAAAGTATTATACAAACAAATTATGGGATTATTGAGACAGAAAATAAATATTAAAAATATTTTTGAGACTTTCGAGTGTATTTTTAAAGTTTTCGGTAGAAAATTTTGTTATTAAGAAAAATATTTTACAAAATTTAAGAAGCTTATGCAAAACTTTACTGTGAAATTATTATGAGTTATGAAAGTTTATGAAAATAAGATTTAAGAAAAGTTGTAAGATTTCATGTAAGTGTTGGAAGGAAAAAATTTTTAATAGTTTTTATTAACATTTTTAATAATAATTTTAATTATTTTAAGTTCTTAAGTCACAATAAGGAAAATCTATTATGATGTTCATATAATCTTTTATTTTGGACACAAACCACTCTTATAATAAATGCCGCCTTAAATTCCGTTGCCATGTAGAATTTTTTTTTAAATTTTTCATATAGGTTTGATTTTGAAATTGTAGTAGCCAATATAAAAAAATTCATTATGTTATTTCGAATCTTAAATTTACAAAAAACAAATTCTTTTAAATGTTTAAAATAAAAAATTTAGATTTTTTTTCGGAATCTGGAATATTAATTAAATTTATATTTGCCTATGCTACATTTACCGTTCTAACATTAACAATTTTTTTGTTTATTTAATTGAAATTTTGCAATACAAAATAATTGGATAAAATTTTTGAACGAACATAAAATTTCGATGGACATGGAATCAGGAATTTCACGAGGAAAAACATTTCAATTGAATAAAAATGAAATTTCGCCTTCATACGTATCTTCATCAACCTCATCATTCCATGGAATTGCTCAGTCTGATTCCATAACATCTATTTTTCCACCACCGCTTTCAATTCAATCGATTGATTTACCAAGTTATTATGAAAGCAAATCTACAAGCAATTTTCGTGCCAATGGATCATCAAGTTTAGAATCTCAAGAATCTAATAACATTCTTTTACGAGATATTTCTAAAATGAGTATAAAAGCTATTAGTGACAATAATTCCACAATATCAGAAAATCTCTTTGAATCATCTTGTAGTTGCACAGAACAAAAATACGAAAGTGAGCCATCTTTATCTAGTTCAAGTTCAAAGAACGCAATATTTGATTACCTTAGACCAAAAGAATCTAAAATAAAGTTTGAATTTGATGATGATAAAACACAAGAAGTCGAATTTTTACAATCATTGGAAACTCTTATTCGTTTACCAATAACAAATAAGAAACTAAATCGAATATGTTTTTCAGAGAATTTAATGATTAGTTACAATCGGGATCTACATAATTCAGAGAATTCTAGAAATAAGGAACATAAACATGTTAAACTTGATGAAGATCAAATTAATTATTCAAAAATTCATGATTTAATGCCAACCGAAAGCGATTTAGTTGGATCATATTGTATTAAGGTTACAAGCTACGATGATTCGCATATAATGATATTTTGTTCAAGTCAACAAAGTTTAAATGGCAGTGGAGGATGTAGAAAAATTATGTCAACTGTTGATTTGAATTTCAAATTATATGAAGAAAAAATTACTGAATGTCAAATGTTTCCGGATAGGAAAATTGTAAGTATTGAAAATATTATTAAGTAAGAAGGCTCTCATTTGAATTCGGATTTCATTTTAGGAGAAAATTTTACATATTGTTAAAGAGAATGAAAAATTTATTGTATTCCGGACAGAATTCAATGAGAAAAATGAAGGTATTCAATATAGAAATGAAGTGAAATTGCCATCAAGTGATATGTTATTGGATGGTGCATCATATATCTTAATGCGTTTTCTTATTATAAAACAATTTAGTGGCAAATTGAAATTCTGGACAGTTGATATTGAAGGTAATTTTAAAGTTGCATTATGAGCGTGCAACCTTTAGCAATTTATAATTAATTTGGAACGATTTATGGTCTTATTTTGTGTTAAGATAGTAACCAATTGACGGTATTCCAAACCTCAAAAAGGCGTTTAGTTTCTCTTCGTGAAAAATGCCAACTTAATCTTCGCTTAAAGCTTTCTCCACTACGCTTTTCTATACACAATATTTAAATTGGATTTTAATTGTGATTTTTGTAGGCAACATATGCAAATGTATATATGATATTGGTGAAATTCATGTTATTAACATTAATAATATACCATATAAAACTTATCGGGTTAAGAAGATTCTAATGAGAGATGATAGTACAAATCAAATATCAAAATCATATTATTTACCAAATGGATTTTTAGTGAAACATGAATGGAATAACAATCCATATTTCATTCATATAAATCCATTATCAAAGATACCACCAAAAATTAATCCGAATTTAGAAGAGAATTGGATGAATGATATTATATTAGTTTCAAAATATTTAGATGAAAAGGATAAACAAATTTCTGAAAATAAAACCTATATGAGTGATCATCCTGAAATTAAAAATATGTTAAAGGATTATTTGCTATGCATTTTGTATATTCAACCAGATAATATTTTAGACTATACAATTGAATATTTTCTAAATTTATTTCAAGAATCTTAAAATAATTGTTTGAAATTAAATTCGTTTTCAATGTTCATGGGATACTTTACATCTTTATTCGACTTAGTAGTAAACAAATCTGATGAATGGATGACCATATTAATACAGTTACGATCTTTATAAAGGCTGTTGATTCTCATGTCCAGTATTGTCGAACTCTATGCAGTAGATTTTTTGGATCTGGCCTTTTTCACAGGGCTACGCATTTTGTAAATGTATCATCTAGGTACTCGTATCTTGATGGATTTTTGAGAAGTTAAAATTATTTTAAATGAAGAAGTAAATGGAGTGACCGGATGACTGTCCTTGGTGGTTTGAATTTCTTTTCTCGTTTTTGGGTTAGCTTAATCTAGGTTTTGCTGAATAGAAATCGAAAATGAGAGCGAAACACGAAAAATTTCTACTATAATATTTTGATCGCCTAAAACCACCACATTTCTCTGCTTCGGCACAGAGTTCGTTAAATAACAACGAATTCATTTTTCCCTATTTTTATAGCAAAAAGTTCGCTCTAAAAGTAATTTGTTTGAATTCCTAGAAGACAATAAGAAGTCATTAGTTAATAAAAACGACTGTGTGAATTTCGGGGCGAAACATTTTCTGTTTGATCCACGTTAGTTGTTGGGTGATTCTACCTTTTTAACTTCTATTTAATTAGAAACACATCAACGACTCTCTAAAAATTTACTTTTTTGTTTCATTCTCGGTTTAAAAACGCAATAACTCATAGATAAAAGTTAAATTTAGAATAAATAGAAAAAAATTATTCTTTTAAGTCAGCGGAGCAAATAAATTATGCAAATAACTTTGTAGGCTCGTTCTTTAATTAAAAATGGTAGAATAAAATAATTTTAAATCTCTTCAAATCCTTTCTTTTCTCAATTTAGAACTTTATAATCTTATTCAATATAGAAAAGGCGAATAAAAGTTTACAAGGCATGACCGAACAAAAGGAAAAAAGAAAATTTTATAATTTTAGGGAAATGAAAATTCTAATTTTAATTGTGCTATTTTGCTTCAAAAACACACAGAGCTGAAAAATGCGTCCTAATTAACTATTATTTTGCTTTTTATATTTTTCTGTTGTTCTTTGTTGAAAGACCAAAAATTTTTTTTTAAAAAATAAAAAGTATTTAAAAGAGATTTCTAACACTAAAGTTTTTAAAAAATTTCATGTTATGACATCAAAAAAAAGATGGAGGAGGAAAATTTTAAAGAAAAATAAAGAAAATTTTTTTTTACGGAAATTAAAATTTGTTTTAATTTCCCAAACATTTTCATGTCCTTTTTGAATATTTTGTTGTTTTCGTTTTTTTCTATTGAGCCTTAATATTTTTTTTTTGTATGTTTCTAAAGTTCACTTTGAATTTAATAGGACACATGCACATCCTTTTACATAATTTTGTTTTTGATTTAAATATGGCCAGTTCAGTGGATGAAAAGTGTTTATTATAAAAGAAATGTGAAGTTGTGGGGGTTTGTGCTCAAGGTTTGCAAATGCAGGATATTTTTTTCTCTTAAAATTTGAATATTTAAACAGTTAATTTTCCCATTAAAAAAAAAAATTGCATAATTTTAGGAGGAATTTCAAATGAAGAATTTTTCTATGCTGAAAAGAAAATTAGTCACGAAAGAGACATTTAGTAAGTTAACAGAAATTCTGTTTGAGGTACTCAAGACAATTTTAAGGGACAAGTCCGCGAGCTGCAATATATTCTTAATATCAGAAGCCTTCAGTATTAGAATAAGAGTTCAAGATAACTCAATTCAATTCAATTAACAAAATTTCCGGTTTCTAGTCTACAGGGTAGAGCAAATTGTTAACAGATGGACAAACATAGTCAAAATTTTTTCTAAAAATAAGCGAAAAAAAGAATATTAAGGATTCAGAATTTTCCGAAATAAATAAGATTATTATGACGTCATAGATTTGATGGAAAATCAAGGTCTTTTAAAGTTAATATAGAAATCTTTTTGCTTCATAAATTTTAATATTTTATTCTAATTTCAGAAAATATTTAATAAACTTATTTAATGAAAGAATGGATAAACATTGAAACGCATTAGGAAAACTCCTTAAGCCTCTAATTGAAAAAGAAGGTTTTCTGAAAACCTATTACTTGTCAAGAATAAAACAAAATTGATGAGAAGATAGGAACGACAATAAGGAACCAATTGTGATAATTAAAATATTTTGCAGGTCATTATCCAATTACTAATTTCAAAATACCAAATAAATAATTTTAATTATTATTACTTAGACGCACCTTGACATGAAGAATAAAGAAGAACAGGTCACAGCCCAAAATAATATTAGTATATATGTTAAGAAAGCCGACTGTAGTTTAGGAGCAAGGAGTAGAATCTTGAATTAATTTAAGAAATTAACAACATCATCATAATAGGTAAATATTTTTCAGTCATAATATTGTGTTTTGTAAAAGATTCCATAATCAACAAGTTATATATAGTTCATCTTACAACATTATAATAGATACCCAGAAAATATTTTTAATTTAATTCATAATAGAATTTCCAAATTAACCTTTTTTCTTGTCATATCTTTAAGAAGTTATAAAAAAAAATATATATGTATATTTTAGCCTATTTAGCCTAATCTTATCTTTATCTTTATATTGATAATAAGCTTAAGAAAGGATATAGCTTATAATGAAGAGAGAGAAAATAGAAAAGATAAAGATAATGTCATAAAGTTTTGGTATAATAAGGGTAGATATAAAAAACAATAAAAATGGGAAATTAACATTAAGTGAAATTAATTTTATTTCACTTGATGATGACAAGTTGAATAACTAAAATAGAATGGTAATTCCGCCCCCCCCCCCCCCCCCTGCCTCCCCACTCCCACAAACCCCTTTAACAATATTAAGATTTTATATTTTATGTATAATATTGAGGTTAATGAGAACAATTTTCTTTTTGTTTCTCAAAAGGATATTGAAAAAGGAAATAATTAGGAAGTTTGGATTTGAAATGGATAATGAACCGAATTATTAGGAAATTATTGTTGTCATTTTAATAAAACTTTTTTTATGTAAGTGCGAAGAATAAAAGTTTAGAAAGATTTTTAATAGAAATTCTTGCAAGAATTTTTAAATTAGCTATAGGAAGAGATAGAAAATTTAATGAAATCTTTTTAGAAAAAAAATAAATGAAATTATAGCAAAAAAAATTTTTATGCGGGCATTATTATAAAATAATGAGGAAATTCCTTTTTGCATTCAAGGAGATTTTCACGTAATAAGCGTGTGAGCCCAAATAGAAATGAAATTGAAATTGAAGAAGGATAAGCGTTTTATTAAATGCTACCAGTTGATTTGTTAAAAGAGGTTCTACTATATAATATAAGCGTGTAGGTAGTCTAAGACAACATAGCCTTGGTGTATATTTTCGAGGTTATTAAATTAAGTTAGAATTAGACAGCCGCCGTTCTCGAAAGGTACAATTAAATCAGTTAAGACAATTTTTTGTATCTCTAGATCTTAGCAGTTGATCTCCGAATTTAGTTAACATTTGAGCGTACGAATACAGGACCCTTATCTGAGCCATCCGGTTTTCTTGAGGAATTTATATAAATTCCTGATGCGAATTTTCGATAATATTCTCATCAAGCCACATATGCTCTAACAGACCATTTTTTTACTCGTAGAGACTGTAAAAAATGATCTCTTTCTTGTCCATTTTCCGGTAGCTGCGACACTTTGTGTTGAAGAACGATCCTAGTCTAGCTGCATGCTCTCTCAACTACCAGTGCTCAATAATTACCAATTTCTTTTACAATTTTTGTTTAATTTAAATTTACAAAAGAACAAAAAAAAAGCTGATTACATAATTGAAATTTTAATTAAAAAAAATGAATTTTAATTTTTAAATGTTAAAAATTTTGAGTTTTCCTTGTTTTGCAAATTCTTAAAAAATCGATTTCCAATTGAACTTGAATAGCAATTAATTTTCTTTACAAAAAAATTCTTTCGTCCTTAAATAGTTTTCATTTTCTTTTTCTATCTTAAACGTTTTACCTTAGAATAATTTTATTTTGCTCATAGTGTAAGTTGAATTTTAAAAGCATTAATTACGTAAACCAGGTATATTGAAAATTATTGTAAATTGTACAGGTGTATATGCATTGGCTAGGTGCATAAATACAGATTAAAAATTTTTAGAAAAGTTATTTTTATATTTGAAAATGAACAAAAAAAAAAAATTAAAAATAAAATTTGATAAAGATAATAATTAGAGCATTTAATTTCAAAAGGGAATATTTTTAACAGATTTGCATACATTTAGGAGGAAACTATTTTTTTTCATTTCTCTTTATTTTTATGCTTGAATATTATGTGTTATATCCTTGATATTTGTTATGCACTTAATGATGATAAGCACATGTTCTACTTTTAGTATTATATAAAAAATTATTTCGAATGATGTTATTAGGAAGAAAAATTTAAATCTTGATAATTTTAGATTGCATTTAGCACATGCAATTGGGAGGTTGTATGTATGTTATATATGTATGGTGTATCTGCTTTATCTAGATTAATATTTAAAGGTCTCAGCAATTAGAATAATATTTTATGATATAAATAGAGAGTTCTGTTCAGTAGGCATAAAAATGCCCATTTCTTTAAAAATATCGAAGCTCGGGTTAAGATAAAATCGATCTTGATTCACTAGATGTGCTATGTTTTAGATTTTTGAAAGAATTTTTCTGGTTTTCATAGTTCCAGTTTTCATATTTGTAGTGAGCGAATAAAATTAGGATACAGTTTGTGTTATAAATCGGTATATGTCCGAAAGCAAAAATGTTGTAGATGTGTTGTAAATATTACTGTTTACCAAAGTTATAGGTTCTTGTACAATTCTTTATTTCCGATGGATTCCAAAGTTCTTGAATAATTCACGTAAATCATTAAACTTTAATATTGTTGTCACATAAATTGAAACAAGATTTTTGTGATATTGGCATTATTTACATATTTAATTTGAGAACGAACTAAAATAATATTTTCTCTGCTAACTTCCGGAAAATATGAACTTTATCTGAATTATATAAACACTTTTAGTTTGAAATGAAATGATATGAAAAAAAGTCGTCAATATTCTCATATAACATAAAAGTTTCCTGTTGAATGAATGCACAACAAGATAACGAGGATTTCAAAAAATCTTCTTATCTATTATAACTTTCGATTTTATTACTGATTATATGTACATATAACACTGTAATATAACACATATATATAACGTATAACACATAATATGTAACGTATAACAAAATACTCTAATATATTGTAGAATTTATAGAATTAATTTATACCCGGCAAGTCTTACGAGTATGTATGTCACTGGTTGCTGTTGCTTGTTGTATACAAATTCATACAATATTATTTTGTTCGATACACTTTTATACACTTGTATATAATATAAGAAAATTTCTGATACAGCGATGCATAGAAGTAGAATTCCTGTTGGGAATTAACAAACAAAACAAAAAAACTTAATAAAAAAATATACTTATATCTGTTTGTATGAATATTGTTAACATTTTGTTATATTGTGTTTCGAAATTTTTAAATCGAAAATTTTTAAAGTATATAACAATATTGCAGGGGTAATGAAATGAAAATTACTTGTATAAAATCAGATAACATGATTTTCTCTTTTGCAAAAAAAAATATTTAAAGAGGAATAAATATTTTTCTTAAAAATAAAATATTTTTGTAGATAGTTCAATACTATAGCCTTTATTTGCCCAATACAACAGTAAGCACCTAGTTTTGAATAAGTTATAGCAGGACAGTATTGTAAGAAATACGAGATGATATAGGTATAGTTAAATATTGCTTTATAACAATGTATATTGATTTTCGTTGTCAATGCTATGAAGATTTAGAAATTTTTTCTTACTAAAAAGATGAATTCCCGTAAGTACTATTCTCGTAATCGAACTTGAATATAACTGAACGGTAATTTGAATATAACTAATTTTGACAAAATTTATTATATTAGTCGGGCTTGATATTTTAAAATTACTCCTATTTTTGAACTAAGGGAAAATGGTATTTTCACTTTCACCCGTAAAATATTTTGTGATTCTTGGCTCAGTTACATGAGTATAAAAATTCTTTACGCCCTGAAAAATCGCAGTATCAAATCAGAAGACTTCCGAAGAGATCATAAAGCCATGCTGAAAGCACTTTAGAATTAAATAGTCATAAAATCACACACGCACTGCAATTACTCTATTCTTTTGTAAGCAGAGACTAAACAGTTCCACCTTACCCATGCTTTTCGGGTGTTATATAGAGAGACAATGTCTAGTGATGCAAACACTACCCTCAAGTTTGGTTAACTTACCGAGATCAGTTCCTTTTTCCATTTCTTTGGAGAGCTTCACAAACTTCTGGCAGTACGCCATTCCTGGGAACTGACTCTAACAGTCACTGTTGGAACAATAAAGTTATTTTTAATTTAGTAGAATAGCTGTACATTGTTTGATTTACATGTCTACAAAATTCGTTCAATTGCCTAGAAACAATAATAACATAAAAATGCCACAAACAGCTTCTTATCGTGGTACAATTATTATAATTACTATCAATACTATTAATCGCCGTAATGTATGCAATATAATTTTAATCTTAAAATATTTTATTTAGCTTAATGTTGAATATAAAAGTTTTATTACGCTAAACTTAAGAGAGGACACCACACTTTATTGTAATTTCATTTAATTACTACTGATACCTACGGCCATAAAATAGTAAACAGAATAATAAAAATTTAAGAGAGTAATTTGGAAAAAAAAATACTTTTTTCTCTTAAATTTTAAAGCATTAAAGCTCTTTTACCACGTACTTCTCACATTCTATTATAATTTTTTAATGTACAAGTAAAAGCTTTTTTCTTTTAATCTCTCATATACTCAACATTAATGTACTGTTATTTCTAACAATATATCATGTTTAATAGTATATTGACGTCATATACTTAGAAAAGTATTTTAAAACCATAACATTTAACAGGTTCTTTAAGAGATGCTTAAAATTTAATGGAGAAATTTTAATTTTTTTATAAAAAATAAAAATTGCTTGAAAGAGAGGCCGTTAAAATTGTACACTTATGTTATAATGCAATTGTAGTGTTATAGTGACATTGTATTTTACTGAAAAGTGTTACTAAATTAAGAAAATTATGGTTTTGTACGGATATATTTTATGTTCTATTATATTTTGTCACAATATAATGGACTTTTAAGATAAAAGCGAAAAATTTTTTGAATATTTCGATGTTTGTCCACTTTAAATAGTAGATTTATATGGAAAGTGTTGCAATATGAATAGAGGAAGTTGTAAGAAGAGAATTCAAAATGATACATGGTCGATTTTGTTCGTCTCATGCAATTTGCCTAGCATTGTGATGAGCAGAAGCGGAGAAAAGGGGCATTCTTCTCTAATTAATGCCTCTGTTACGAAAAGATTACTGAAACCGCGATTATGCACAAGTGTAGTTGCAGTTTAATATTGAGATTTTATGATGTTGATTGTTTTCGCCAGGAATTTGTTGTTGATATTTTATTGTTGATAATTTTTATTGGACGTAGTCCAAATGATGCTACACTTAAAGACTCTTTAAAGTTTATGAATATTGCATATAATTGACTGTTTTACTTCAATCGTCTGTCATATTATCTTATATCGTCTGTCATATTGTGTAAATGTGTTCCCTCGTTATTAATTCTTTAAACTAGAATTTCATCTATTTCCTCCTAAATCTTGTATTCAAACACTCGAATGAATCCAACTGAATTTCAACAAAACAAAATGCACTCCCAATGTATTTATCTCTACGATTTTTATAGAGACCCGAATTACCCTTACAACACGTAGTTATCATATTAAAATTATATTTTCATAATGAATAACGCAACCCCATGTTTTCTGATGATAAAAATTTTAAAAGTTCCCTTAACACTTTATATAATGTGTCTACACGTCTTTTGTTTTTTTTGGAAAAAGAAAACAATTTTCAAAAAAATAAAGTAAAAAACAAATATTTTACTGTGTACCTACATTATCTTGTCAAATTTTTACTTCATTCAGTTTTCATTTTACAGACGTCTTTTCTTGTATTAAAGCTTCATAAAAAAGGATAATGAACAAAGTGATTTTGAATTACTGAATAAAGTATTTCTCTTTGGTGCTTTTCATTTTTTGATGATTGATTTCATAATTTCCTTTACAAATCTACTATGTTTGTAAATTTATCTAAAAAGCACTTGATTAAGGTAGAATGAAAGGCATTAGGGTAAGGAAAGGTGAACTTTGTAAGATTGTAAAAAACAGAATTTTTGCTTCTTATGATTTTCAAATCAAATATATATGCTCTTGTAGGGTTAGTAATTCAAGATCACATAGAGTAACATTATAGATATAGTATACAATAAAGCTCATAGATCTATCGTTGAAGAGCGTTATTAAAATTTTTAGTAATGTGCAAACACAAGCCACAGCAATTAATTCCGCTATAATTTACCTCGGGTTCCTTTTGTAATCGACTTGTGAGTACCGTTTCGGACTATAAAAGCTTATAGATTTCAAACACATAAATAATATAAAATTTGATTAAAAATTTTAATCTTAATAAGACTTGAAACACAAATTATATTTTAGGCTTAAAATTCAAAATGCATTTTAAATACAAATTTTATCTAGAGTATATTAAAAAAAATAGAACGTGATTTTTTCTTAAATTCTAATCAAAATTTTTTAAAAACAAAATTTTTGTTATAACATAAAAAGTGCTAAACCACAAGAGTATTATTTAATTTCACATGAACAAACCGAAATGCACATGCGGGCATACAAACATACGTACGTATATACTTCTCTATTCAGGCGATAAAAACAAAATGTATTGCCCGCAGAAAAAATTTTTTTTTGTGTAAAAGTAAAAAATAGAAAATTTTTGTAACGGAAAATTTTCCTGTTTTTTTTTACAGTATGGCGGAATTGTCACGGATCTGTCATGTTTGTTATTTTGTGTGTTTTTTTTTTCTATATAAATTATGAAGGGTGGTGAATATTTTTCCATATTTAAAATAGAATTTTTTTTAATAAAATTTTATAATAAATTTAAGATTTTTATTATGTAAAACTGTTCTTCAAGTACAATTGGAAACCAAGCTTCTAATACCCACTTTAACAATTTGTATGAGAATGTTAGACACGGTTGATTTCATACCAAAATATTTTTGTTAACATTTATGAAGGTTGTATGGGCTTAGATAACATGAAAATTGTAAAGTTTAGTGAAATAAAATTATTTTTTTAAAACTCGAATAGAATTAGAGTTTTGTTAAGTGGCGCCCAACATGGGGAAATTTTGATATTTGTATTACTTCTAAAAAAGTGCTGTTGTAAACACTGTTTCAATATTTTCAGTACGAGTAAATTAGGTATTAAAACGATTACGTAATTCGACATGTTAATAACTTTCTTTATAGGCTAGAGTTCAGGTATCAGACATTCTTTAAGGATGCAAATTGGAAGGTGTTCCATTAACAATCCGTGAACAATACTCGCCAAGTTTTTCACACACGAAGCTCTCATCATATCTCATATAAAATCAAACAAAATCCATAAACAATTTGTCGACCCGGATTTACATCTTAAATCAAACTCAAACTTAGTCTTGGGAAATGTTTTTGCAATTTTTGCCAACATTCTTAACCGAATGGAAAATCATAAAGTTTTTATGCCTTTTTATACGAAAATGTTTATAAACATATTTGTAGTGAATGCTTTCTTAATAATTTCTTAATATTAAGTTAGTGAGCACTTGAAATCTATTATAAATTCCTACATATATGTGTACATGCACTTTAATTTCAAAAAGAAAATATAAGATCAGGATAAATTGGTATAAAAAGTATGAGTAGAGGAATAGATTTTGATTCTTTAACCCAAAAATAATGTATAAACAATATGAAGTAAAAAATATCCTTTTCATTTTTCGATATACCGTTATTTCCATTTAAGGGTTGTTTAAAGCTAAAATACTGTTTGTTATCTTTACGTCATTCATAGAAAAAATATTTTACAATGAAATTTTTTTCTTTTTAAAATTATAATAAACAAAAATTCATATTACTTTTTAGGTATTATTTAATAAATTTTTAGTTTATGAGGATCAAAAAGGATTTTTTTGAATAATTAGTGAAAATGAAGCTTCTAGTTGTATCAGTTTCGTCCTTCTCTGATTAGGTCCTGATAAGCAAGCAGCTTAGAATGTGAAAGCGGTTTTCTTTTTGATAATTTTTAATTTTCTAACACAAATTCTTCTAGGAGTTGATTGCCTACTATATTGGATGTATAATTACATCATTTTAAGCTTTGGAATAAATTTGCTTTAAGCCACCCAACTACCCTGTTTCTCACGCCTTCCAACTATTCTGTATTTGCATGTTATTCTCATATGCTATTCTCATAAATATGTGTAAGCACTTTATACAGTATTGCCGCCATAAATTATAATATAATGTAATTATTGTGCTATTCCTATAATTGACAAGCATAAAAATATTATTTATTCGGCTTCTTGTTTCTAACTTGTTTATTTTGTAATAAAGTTTCTGGATGGATTAAAAAGTCTGCTTGATAAAATTTCGGTTCTTATTTTTGTTTTTTCTTTTTCTTTCTTGATGATGGAAAATATTTCCTGTTATTCTTTTCCTTTATACTCGTAACTGACTTTTGTAATACAATATAGTAGAATTTTATGTAAATATATTTTTTTTCTTAATATGTTTGTATGTTCATGAAATTTGCATATAAACTAATTGAAATGTACTTGTATAAATATATATATATGTAGACGAAGCATAACGTAACATACCACTCACTTGTAATGGAAAAATACAAGTGAGTTTTAATATCTTGCTTGCTTACTTGGTAGGTAATGGAAAAGTTGTAAAAGTTAAAATGTTTAATATTATGGTATAAGCACACTGAAGACTATAAAGGTTAGGAAAAGATTTTTAAATTGTTCAGGTTTATGAAATTTCGAAAAAAATTTAGGGGTCTGGTCGTGTATTTAGGGAAATAATTTTAAAATAAGAATATTTTTACAATTTTGCTTTAAAAAGAATTTTAAATTTTCGTGATCAATAATGAATTTTTAATGGAATACTTAAGTTATTTTGGAATTAAAGGCTCTGTAACCATAAATAGGCAGATGGTTTAATGTTAAAAAAATTAAATAATTGGTCAATTATAAGACGTATGCAAGGAACTCCAATGTATTGGGTCGAATCTCGCGATGGTGTTGTTCCATTATAGGCCATATCTGTTACAAAAATAAAGAAATTCGATTATATTTTGATACTCAATTCTTTAGAATAACCTTAGAGAAATTTAATGTATAAATTATATTATAAATAATATCTTTTGCATTTTACAAGTAATCTTTATAAGTATTACAATTCATTCAAGAATATTATTAACAATTTTTGATATTGTGCCTAACAATTCTAAAATTATGCATATTCATGAATAAAAATAATCCTTCTTACGTTTGTGTTTATCCTTAAATATTTCAAAAATATTATAATATTTATAATATTATAATACTTTTCTTTTCAAAACATAAACATTTGAATATTAATCATTATGATTTTAGGCTTATAGTGTTTTCATACTTTTAAATTTTTTTTTTGAATATCATTCTTTAAAACCTTCATGATTATTTTTATAACACATAACTAGAATTAGAAATAATAAACAGATTTTATGAATATGCAAATATATTTACTTTTGTAGTAGTCAATATAGTGTGTAACGTACTTATTAAGAAGGGCGACGTTTGTAAGAAATTCTAAAATAAACTTCTCTTTAAATGTTTCACATGAAACAATGTAATACAATATAGTTTGCAATCAGTTTTGTTTAAATTGCATAAGTATATTGAATTGTAAATTGCGAATTGTGAATTATGAATTGCGAATTGTGAATTTTGAATTGTGAATTGTGAATTTTGAATTGTGAATTGTGATTTGTAAATTGTGATTTGTAAATTGTAAATTTTGAATTGTAAATTGCGAATTGTGGTTTGTGAATTATGAATTGTGAATTATGAAGTGCGAATAGTCAATTGTGAATTATGAATTGCGAATCGTGAATTGCAAATTGTGAATCGTGATTTGTGATTTGTAAATTGTTAATTGTGAATTGCGAATTGTGAATTTTGAATTGTGAATTTTGAATTGTGAATTTTGAATTGTGAATTGTGAATTGTGAATTATGAATTGTGAGTTTGAAATTGTGATTATTGAATAGTGAACACTCAAGCATATAGCTAAACATTATCAAGTTTTCCGGCTTTAATCGATTAGATTGGTAACCGGCTTTTACCTCGGAGCGTTCAGAACTAGTAGAATCGTGCTCTTTTTTACGATCAGAACACACTGAGAATGCTACTAGTTTATAATATTTTGACACATCTAATTAAAAAAACTCTCAGATTACAAAATTTGTTTCATCTGATCAGAGCGGGCTTTGACGACTCTGTATTATGATCAGATACAGATTTCAACCACTGGTTTAAAAACCTAAAGCGACTTGAGAAAAAAATTAAAAATTGTGACATTTTTGTTTTTCTTTACATCACTCGAAAATAATTATTTCAAATTGAATAAAAATTATGTCAACACAATAATTCATTACATTCTCCCACTTTAAGGTTATGTAAATTAATTTTCATATGATAATTTTGTTTTTTTGTATAACTGTCAATTTGTTTCAATATTTTTTCATTATTTTATCATATTTTATCATCCTTTTTGTTTTTGTAAAAAAAAAAATAGAAGCTCATTTATTTTCCTTTTATATTTTAAGAGTATGAAAATTCATAACTTTACGCTTATATCAATGTCATCAATCAAAATTTGTATAACTAAATTAAATTCTGTTTCAGTAGATCTTTTGCGTTTAGGATTTTTTGTTACAAAATCGATATGTCAAAAATTTTTGAGTAATATTATTTTTATGTCAATATTTTGCCTAAAATATGCAAAAAAAGGACAAATATATCATATATGAATAATATATTGTATATCATGTAAGCATGTATTGCGTACACATAATTTATTTGGTGTTGTAAACGGGCATAATATTATTAAAACTGTTATATAAGACGTGTTGATTGATTGTTATTTAAGAATATTGTCATTTCCGAAGTTTAAGTTCTTAACCAAAGTATTTAGTTAATTATTTTTCTGTTCAAATTATTTAAAATATTCTAAGATAATGTCTGTGAGAGAAATTTAGCGAATATAGCATATTTATAGGCTTTCATGTCATGTTTAAATGATTTTTATATGAAATTATAAAACAACTCGCAGAGATCTCGAAATTATTAAATGTAATTCGATTTTTATTTTTAGACCAATCAATCATTAAAAACTATTACAATATGCTGTCTTTGTTTTTATACTTAAAATTTTCTAATTTCAAACTTTTTTTTTCAAGACAATCAAAGAATTTTAAATGAATTTCAAAAAAATTAAAATAATCTTTATAAATTTCCACTCAATAATTCTTAGGAAACTTAATATTATGTTGTGGTGAATTTAAAAAAATATTTAAAATGTAAATGATTTTAGACAAAGTATTGGAGATTGAAACTGCAAATCGAGTATCTTCAAAATAAATAATTTTGAATATAAGAAGATATTTTTCTTGCAAAAATTTTAATTGCTGCTTCGCGACCCCTTCGCTTCAACTTCTCCAAATATTTTCGATATGATAAAGTTCTACTTTTGCAATTTGGATGGAAAGTTGGGCTTCGTAATCATTACTTTACATATGGAATAGGTTTCCGATTTTAAGAGTCATTACTTATTTTGAATGAAAATTATGAAGTATAACGCCTTACAGTATGCAATTTTTTATGTATAATATTTATACATTCCAAAACACAATTATGCCTCGTTTCATTAAAATAATTTTAAAATTCTCAAAAAATACCTTCTTAATGAGTTCTCAAATTTCTTTTTGTTCAAACCAAATTTTTTCCATGTTAACGTTAGGGCACTAAAGAATTTTATCCTTTATTTTCCGAAATCATATAAATAGTTAAATTTTAGTTTTTATTTTCTAAATTTCTTATTACAAATTCTTGAAATTCCTTATATTATGTAAATGGTCAGTTTTCTTTATGAGACGTCAACTTTATGTACGTTTGTTGTGTTGTTTGTATTTTAATAATAATAAAGGAATACCACATGTTTATGTATGTATGCATAACAGCATGTAAAACAAAACTTTTTTTGCTTTTTTCTATTTCATATCGAAGTTATTTTCAAATCTATTGCTTTTCATTGTCAGAATACAAATCTATGTATGTATGTAAATAAATGAAACTGTAATGGAAATTTATTAATAGTTGGTTTCTATAAGAATAAATCCACTGTAAGATATCTGAAGGAATTGTTGGAGAGATTGTAAAATTTTTTTTCCATTTTCCCAATTTTCTCTAAGATTCAACTACAATTCGCACAACATACATGTGCAATAATTTTAAGATATTCTACCGAAATATTGAAATTTTAGTCATTGAATTCAAAAATCTGTAAATTTTTTAAATTAATTTCTAATCTGTAAATTTCTGAAATCAATTTATAAAGGCAATCACTCTATAATATTCGAGGACGTGTTGTAACCATTTTACATGAATTTGAATAGGATTAAGCTATACCAAGAAGCACGTCTGCCCTAAAATCATTTCTAGTATGCCAAAATACTTAATTACAAGCAGTTGATACGTTCAGTTATCTAGTCTGTGGGCAGTCCCTTTTACTACACATGATTCCTATTTCTTGGAAGGCAATGTGTTAAATTTTCTAATTTTTTCTTCAAAAATTTCAACTTTAAATATTTTACTTTTATGATACATTCTACATAGTCCCTACATTTACCTTCATACTAAATAATATAAGGTAGTTTGGTTTACCTCTCCAACATTACAATCGTAATACGAAACTGCCAACCAATTTTGTTGTTATCTTCATTTCAAGACTTCTTTTTTTCTAAAGTTGTTTATTTTGCTTTTTTTTTCAAAAATATTTTTCTATAATAAAATCAAGAGTAGTTTTTACAATAATAATGTACAAGAAATTCCGAAAATAAAAAAAAAAAACAAGAATAAATTCCAATAAAATGTTACTTCCTGCTGAGCTATTTATAGTTTTTAAGGATACCACAAAGGATAAAGAAAACACAAAATTTATTGTTGTAGTTACAAAATTTATTGTTGTAGGTGCTGTTTTTTTTTAAATATTTTGTTGTTTTTGATTTCATTACTCCATTCATATTTTTATTCCTATTTTTAGATATGTACAAGTATGTTGAATATGTTGAAAAATCAATAAGTTACGGAAGAGGAGCCAAGGAAAAAAAGGAAGAAGTTTGTTTTGTATGTGTTAACATAATTCTTTCGTCATACATGATTTCATGCTTACAATACTTAAGGTTATGTAAATCTTAATCGTGTTAGAAGAAAAAAAAACTACTATGATCAATTGTCTCCAAAATGGTCTCCAAAATGGTCTCCAATGGTCTCCAAAGAAACCAAATTTTTAGGAATTCATGATATTTGAATTTGAGATGTCACACAAAGTATTCTTTTAAATTTTTTTCTGTTATTTTAGTACAATTTGATTTTGTTGCATATATTTAGGAGGTAAAAGGTATAAGAGTTGTTATTATTTTCTTATATTAATACAATTTTGTTTAGTTGTCTTCATTTTTGGAGTTTAAACAAACAAATTGAACGAAAAGGTTCTATTGAGCCGAACAAAACATGCTCACATATTATTTACGATAATTTTTTGACTGTCTTATTTGTTTAATAGAGAACTGTGGTTAATTGGACGAAAGCGTTAGCATCAAAACAAATTTATTTTGTAAAATGTGCTAAAAAGTATAAGATCTAATAAGAAAGAATGCTTTTATCCTTGTTAAGAGCATTAAGGAAGTTTTTTTGTACCAGTGTTGTTTTTTTATGAGATTGTTTTGTTCTTAAAAGTTTCTATTTTTCTTTTCAAAAAGAAATTAGTTTTTGGCTTTAATCTTGTTAAACAAAATTTGTAGTTCTACTCTAAACTTTTTTAGTAAAGCAACGTGTTACGATATTGTCGCAGTCATTGTTGAGTCATTGTCATTTTTGAGGGATAATGCAGAGAAAAATAGAAATGCATTATTATAGTTGGCGAATAAAGGTCATAAAGGTATAGATGGTGTAAGGTATGATGCAAGAGTTTTGTTAGATATTCGTCTCGACTAGAGTATCTGACCTTAAAACTACTTGTATTCTCTGATTAGTTGCGAAGCTAATATGAGCTTATTTATTAAAAAATTTTATAACATCTTATATACTATAAGTTCCAACATGAGTACGAAATATGCTCGACGAAAATCTGGTACACAAAAATATGGTACAGAAAAATACAAAATCGAAATTTGATTAGATTTTATAGTACTCTAGTGAATATAAAAATTAATATAAAATAAGAAATTTATACAAAAAAAACATGATAGCATCCGGATTATAATTCGAACTTATATACCCATTCATTAAATCTAAAACTTATTTTATAATCAAATATAAATCAGAAATATTTGAGATTCTTTTAAGCACTTGGGATTTACCAAATAATTATATGGTTGGCATTGGTATCACGATTCTTTTAAAATAAATTTAATATAATTTTATTCTCGTATTTTTAAAATTACAAGGATACTAGTCTAATAAAACTTATTATTTTATTATTGTAATGGGATTTTGTGTATTGTATTGCATTCAATGTCAAACAGTGCAATAATAAAAATAATTTTATAATTGTTATTTAGAGCTTTAAAATTTAAAAAAATTGGATAAAATTTCTCTTGAATCGACTGAATATAGTAACTCGAACATAATAGAGCTCTGGTTTAAATTCAATACAAATTAATTAGAGTTAACAAAGCCATAAGTTGAATTGAAGGCCTAGTGGATCTTTATTCATTATTAAAAATCTTTTTATATGCATTTTAGGTAACTCAATATGATAAACTTTACGAAAATGCCAGCTTATATACAATTGACTATGTACAAGTGTGAGAATTTTTAGCAATTGATGGCAACGGCGCTCAGTTCAGAGAAATTTTGATTCTAAAACACTTTTAACTACAATATAGCAATTATATGGCTTGTTTGGTGTTCCTAATTTTATTTTATTAGAATTTTTTAAATAAATAAATTTTGTTTCAGTCAACGTTACCATAAATTACTAGGAAATGCCAGTGGAAAGGACGGGAGAGAATACACTCAACAATAATATATGATTTGGCTCAATTATACAAGGATCAGCCTGATAAATATATTCAAGTGATAAATGTGATAATAATGTTAATAAACCAATTCAGTAAGCTGTATAGCCGAGCAATCAACGCTTTATCATTTGAATTATTAGTAGAATGCTTAATGAAAACAAGAGAAATTAGGTAAACTATTTTATGATGTACATAAAAATCAATCAAAGATTTTGTTTTTTCAATTATCTTGTTTATATGAACTAAGTAATATCAACGGGTTTTCCTTAAAAACTTATATGATAAAAGAGAAACCATAGATAACCACGAATTCAAATATTTAATTTTTTCATCAAGAATAGTGTGGCTTCAAGAAATTCAATATACAATATCTTATATCCAATATTAGAATCAAGACGAATTCTATAACAACATTTATTCAAGTATTTTATATGTTACGCAGAGGAATTCAAATATCGTAGTAGGAAACCGAGGATTTAATAAAAATTCTCGAAATATTTTTTTTTTTATATACACACATAGAGAAAACATAATAAAATCCACGCTAAAGTGAATATGAAATAATTTTAAAAAATTTAATATTTTGTACCTATCAGGCAACTACTTACAATGCATGTCTAAAGAACAATGCTTTAAATACGTCTTATTCAAAATTCATTAAAAAGCAAAATGATAAATGATGCATAAGAAATGTTAAGAATTGCTATTTCACCATATCTGAATTACAATATTGTGGTGATAAAAGTGAAGTTATGTTCGCCTATTTGAATAATACTGAAAGTTTTCCAAATTATCATAAAACTCCAATAAAGGGAGTCAATATATACACATACAGATATAGGAACACTTGAAAGTAAAATTATGAAATTCCTTAATATTATGCTCTTATTTGAATTTTTAAATTATTTTTATTGTTAGGTACTTGGACTACTACATTTTATTTGTTATTGTACTTGTATTTATAATATTCTTTTCGCTTTATGGTTTCTTTAGTAGAATGGCCATTATAATTGCCCATTATCATTTATTTTCTAAAATATATGCACAATGTATATGTGAATGTGTACGGGACATACATAATGTTCTATTATTAAAATAAATACTAAAATTGTTATCTGGAACGAAGCTCTTGTAATAGACGTAAAATTTTGTTTAGGAAATATTAGAAATTGTTTAAATTATTTAAAGTTCTGACAAGGTAAAATTTTATATGGTTTTAAGAAAATAAAATAATTCATGTTGTGAGTGTGAAAAAATTTATTTTTTTTTAAAATAAATATTGAACAGTAGTGAAGACAGAGAATGCTGGCAAAACTTATAATAAACATATGGCAATTTTGGGATAAGTTATTGTTATGTTAATATTACTTGTAAAACCTCAGTAACAAGGCTTTAACAATTGTATGAAAGTCAAATTTTATGGTTATCATTATGTCAAAATTTTTTGTAGCTGCACACAAATAAGGGAGATTAAATTGTGGTCATACCAAATTTCTAATATCGAATATTCAAAGGCGAGACTCTACAGAATGATTAAACCATTTTCCATTTTTTTCCGTATCTAACCTAATAATTCGTTGATTTGCTTCTTTATTGGTTGACGTTATTTACGGAGAGTGGAAGAAAGATTCAGGGAACTTAATGAGGATTTTATAATTTCGAGCAAAAATTTGATTTGTTTATTAAAATTCCATCTGAATGTAGATAAATGCAATCATTATAGTGGAAGTGTGCTATTTATAATAGATTTTTTTAACATTACGTTCATCTTTGAGATTTCTTTTTATCGTAATTTCCATTTTACATAATGTTATCAAAAAATAACACTTTGGATTTGGAATTGCAGAATGTTTGATATAGTGGAAATATTGATGAGGGGTATACATTGTATGTAGCATTCATATCTGTGTCACTTTTTTTATGTTTATGCATTTTAATTTGGTTTGTAAACGCGATGTTCTTTGAAGCGTTTTCTCTTTCATATTCATTGATAAATTTAACATTTAAAATTTTTTTTCTTGTAGATATTTTAAAAATTTATTCATCGCAGGATTTGTTTGCAAAACACAAAAAAAAAAATTAACAGAAAAATTAAATAAATAAATAAAATTTCCTTTGAGCCTAAATTTAAATTTTAAATTTTTTTTTACAATTTAATTTTAAATTTTTTTGTTTGAATTCGCGCAATATAAGAATAAAAAATTTATTTTTTAAATTTATTTATTGCAAATAAAAAAGTCCTAAAATTGTTTTCTCTTTTTAGCACTAGCAACATTTTCGCAAACCAATGTTTTCATATTCAATTAATATTTGACAATATTATCAAATTATAAGATAAGAAAATGAAATTTAAATTCAAAATTGAAGATTTCTTACAAAAGTTGTAAGGGAAAAGTTTTTTGTCGCGCAAATTAAATGAAGGTCATCGGCGTTTTGTTGGTGTTGAACAAACTAAACACAAGATTTCCTTCAAAGGTAAAATTTACTTGCAGTACTTTCACATAAATATTACGTAAGAATTTTAGGGGAAAACATCTAAAAAAAATCTATGTACAAACGTCAAGTTTGCCAAGTTTGTTGCCAAGTTTGTTTCACAAATTGCGCCAAGTAATGACAAGTTGACAGTAAATCTGAATTAAGGTAGAATAATTTATTACTTTTACTAGTTAAATTAGTAAAACTTTTAATTTTACCTTTAATATATCTCCTGAATGTATGCAATAACAGAATTCATAATTTCATCAAAATCTCGCTTTCATACTCCATCTATACAATAATTATTATTCTTCTAATTATTCTAATAATTTTTGTAGATTAGATAGAATGAAATTTGCTATTTTACTTATCACATTGTTCGACATCCTTGCTTGATGTCGTCTATATTATCTAAATGTGAATAAAAGTGCTTATAAACATATATATATATATATATATATATATAAAGAATTGGATACGCGCTACGGAAATTTTTAATCCTTAACTTATAAAATTATATTTTTCTTAGGAGTTTTAGAATATTCTCCTTCTACTTCGAATAATTTTATTTTCATTAAATAATTTATTGTAAATGTCCTTTTTAAATATTTATAAATTAAATTTAAAGTAATTTTTTAACACTTAATTTGCTAAACAGAAAGAACTTCTAAAATATTAAAATACTATCCAAATTAAATGAAAATAAAGTGGAAAATTAACAAGAACAAAAAAAAATAAAGTTGGGTCAAACCAATGGTTTGTATTGTAGCACTTTTCCGTTCAACAAGTGAATACATTGCTTTTAAATACAGTCTATGTACACCTACCGCACTGTTAAAATTATTTTCATGCATAAACGAAACCATTTCTAGGATTGCATATATTTAGGATAATCGATTTATACAGTCTGAAATAAAGCAAAAATTAATTTAAAGAGGGGTTAACATAATGCCCGATTTTAAAGGTTAATTGCGTGAGTTAAGAAAAATAATTATATTTTTCAATGTAATGGAATTTACCGTTAGCTTTTTGCGTTTATAAAAATTTAGAAAACCTTGTGTTTCCAGAAATATAAGGGCGTCAAAAATTCAAATTTTACAAACTTCAAGAGGCGTTAACTTCAAGAGGCGGTGGAGATGAAAAAAATTTTCTTCTAACGAAATAAACTATTTATTAGTGTCTAAAAGCTTCTAAAATTTCAGGTTTCTACAACTGACATCAAACATTTGGAAAAAGTGGATTTTAGATAACGGTAAATTTAAACGGCCATTTTGTTTTTTTAAAGTTTAACTATAGTATGCTGCGATAGAAAAAGCAAGACACTGGCTTTTTGGGTTTACAAAATTTGAAAAATGCTTGTGGTTTCACTGCAATAAATAGTTAAAAAATGGCATTTTTAGGATTTTGGAAGATCTATGAAAGATCTATGTACGTATTAAATTTCAGCTTCAAGAGTTTAGAAGTTTTGTAAACATGTCCACGGACGGACGGACAGAGTGAAACTAATAAGCATTTTTTTTCAAAAAAATTTTGGAAAAGTGCTAAAAAACACGGAAGAAATTATTTTTAATTTTCCATGGAAATTTATTTATAAATTTTCTTTTACAAAATTTTGTATCATTAAAATTCTTAAATAACTATTTCGCAAGTAATTAAAATTTTCACTCAATTAAAATTATTAGAAATGTAAAATTACTATTATACTTTTATTTCATGTGAATCAGGAATTTTATTCAATTCGCTTTTATTCAGGGGATTTGGGTAGATTTACGTTCCTATTAATTTATTTCCTTATTCATTAAACAAGTCATACGAAATGTGATGAAAATTTTGATATTGGATAAAAATTTTTTATGGGTTTACTTCTTTTTAAGCACTTATCCAAAAAATTTTTGAAAAAGTTCTTATCTGTCCGCCCGTCCGGCCGTGGACATGTTTACCCTTGAAAATACATAGCTGAAATTTTATATGTACATGGATGTAAATATTTCTAAAATTTTGAAAATGCAGAAATATAGTGGTTGCCTTCTTCTACTAGGCCATACTATATTTGAACTTTAAAAAAACAAAATGGACGTCAAAATTTACCGTTATCTGAAATCCGTTTTTTTCAAAATTTTTGAAGTCGTTTTCCTTCTAGACCACATTTTGCAAAAGTCTGAACAGCTTTTAGACACTAATAAATAGTTCATTTCGTTAGAAGAAAATTTTTTCTTATATCCAACCCCCTCTCAAATTACCACCTCTAGAAATTTGTAAAATTTCAACTTTGGGCACCTAATATTTGCGAAACCTCATGGTTTTTAAAATTTCTATAAATGCAGAATGCTAACGGTAACTTCCATGCCATTAAAAAATTAATTATTTTTCTTCACTCACGCAATTAACCATTAAAATCGAGCATTGTGTTAACATCTCTTTTAATTTATTTTTGCTTTTATTACAACGACTGTATAAATTTTTCATCCTACGAACATCCTCATCATTCATTTCGTATATGAATAAAAATACTATAAATAGTAAAATAGGTATACATATATTGTTTTTAGAAGCAGTATTTATACTCGTTGAATTTAAATTATGGATTCAAGTTATCGAGTTTAAAGTTTTTATCAAACATTTTTTTTTAATGATTATAAAAAACAATTAGAATCGCTCTATCTCTTCTAGTTTAGCCGCAAATCGAGTTTAAAGTTTTTATAAAAAAAAAAAAAAAAAAAAAAAAAAAAAAAAAAAAAAAATTTTTTTTTAATGATTATAAAAAACAATTAGAATCGCTCTATCTCTTCTAGTTTAGCCGCAAATCGAGTTTAAAGTTTTTATAAAAAAAAAAAAAAAAAAAAAAAAAAATTTTTTTTTAATGATTATAAAAAACAATTAGAATCGCTCTATCTCTTCTAGTTTAGCCGCAAATCGAGTTTAAAGTTTTTATAAAAAAAAAAAAAAAAAAAAAAAAAAAAAAAAATTTTTTTTTAATGATTATAAAAAACAATTAGAATCGCTCTATCTCTTCTAGTTTAGCCGCAAATCGAGTTTAAAGTTTTTATAAAAAAAAAAAAAAAAAAAAAAAAAAATTTTTTTTTAATGATTATAAAAAACAATTAGAATCGCTCTATCTCTTCTAGTTTAGCCGCAAATCGAGTTTAAAGTTTTTATAAAAAAAAAAAAAAAAAAAAAAAAATTTTTTTTAATAATTATAAAAAACAATTAGAATCGCTCTATCTCTTCTAGTTTAGCCGCAAATCGAGTTTAAAGTTTTTATAAAAAAAAAAAAAAAAAAAAAAAAAAAATTTTTTTTTAATGATTATAAAAAACAATTAGAATCGCTCTATCTCTTCTAGTTTAGCCGCAAATCGAGTTTAAAGTTTTTATAAAAAAAAAAAAAAAAAAAAAAAAAAATTTTTTTTTAATGATTATAAAAAAGAATTAGAATCGCTCTATCTCTTCTAGTTTAGCCGCAAATCGAGTTTAAAGTTTTTATAAAAAAAAAAAAAAAAAAAAAAAAAAAAAAAAAAATTTTTTTTTAATGATTATAAAAAACAATTAGAATCGCTCTATCTCTTCTAGTTTAGCCGCAAATCGAGTTTAAAGTTTTTATAAAAAAAAAAAAAAAAAAAAAAAAAATTTTTTTTAATAATTATAAAAAACAATTAGAATCGCTCTATCTCTTCTAGTTTAGCCGCAAATCGAGTTTAAAGTTTTTATAAAAAAAAAAAAAAAAAAAAAAAAATTTTTTTTTAATGATTATAAAAAACAATTAGAATCGCTCTATCTCTTCTAGTTTAGCCGCAAATCGAGTTTAAAGTCTTTATAAAAAAAAAAAAAAAAAAAAAAAAAAATTTTTTTTTAATGATTATAAAAAAGAATTAGAATCGCTCTATCTCTTCTAGTTTAGCCGCAAATCGAGTTTAAAGTTTTTATAAAAAAAAAAAAAAAAAAAAAAAAAAATTTTTTTTAATAATTATAAAAAACAATTAGAATCGCTCTATCTCTTCTAGTTTAGCCGCAAATCGAGTTTAAAGTTTTTATAAAAAAAAAAAAAAAAAAAAAAAAAAATTTTTTTTTAATGATTATAAAAAAGAATTAGAATCGCTCTATCTCTTCTAGTTTAGCCGCAAATCGAGTTTAAAGTTTTTATAAAAAAAAAAAAAAAAAAAAAAAAAATTTTTTTTTAATGATTATAAAAAAGAATTAGAATCGCTCTATCTCTTCTAGTTTAGCCGCAAATCGAGTTTAAAGTTTTTATAAAAAAAAAAAAAAAAAAAAAAAAATTTTTTTTAATAATTATAAAAAACAATTAGAATCGCTCTATCTCTTCTAGTTTAGCCGCAAATCGAGTTTAAAGTTTTTATAAAAAAAAAAAAAAAAAAAAAAAAAAAAATTTTTTTTTAATGATTATAAAAAACAATTAGAATCGCTCTATCTCTTCTAGTTTAGCCGCAAATCGAGTTTAAAGTTTTTATAAAAAAAAAAAAAAAAAAAAATTTTTTTTTAATGATTATAAAAAAGAATTAGAATCGCTCTATCTCTTCTAGTTTAGCCGCAAATCGAGTTTAAAGTTTTTATAAAAAAAAAAAAAAAAAAAAAAAAAAATTTTTTTTAATAATTATAAAAAACAATTAGAATCGCTCTATCTCTTCTAGTTTAGCCGCAAATCGAGTTTAAAGTTTTTATAAAAAAAAAAAAAAAAATTTTTTTTTAATGATTATAAAAAACAATTAGAATCGCTCTATCTCTTCTAGTTTAGCCGCAAATCGAGTTTAAAGTTTTTATAAAAAAAAAAAAAAAAACAAAAAAAAAATTTTTTTTTAATGATTATAAAAAACAATTAGAATCGCTCTATCTCTTCTAGTTTAGCCGCAAATCGAGTTTAAAGTTTTTATAAAAAAAAAAAAAAAAAAAAAAAAAAAAAAAAATTTTTTTTAATGATTATAAAAAACAATTAGAATCGCTCTATCTCTTCTAGTTTAGCCGCAAATCGAGTTTAAAGTTTTTATAAAAAAAAAAAAAAAAAAAAATTTTTTTTTAATGATTATAAAAAACAATTAGAATCGCTCTATCTCTTCTAGTTTAGCCGCAAATCGAGTTTAAAGTTTTTATAAAAAAAAAAAAAAAAAAAAAAAAAAAAAATTTTTTTTTAATGATTATAAAAAACAATTAGAATCGCTCTATCTCTTCTAGTTTAGCCGCAAATCGAGTTTAAAGTTTTTATAAAAAAAAAAAAAAAAAAAAAAAAAAAAAAAAAAAAATTTTTTTTTAATGATTATAAAAAACAATTAGAATCGCTCTATCTCTTCTAGTTTAGCCGCAAATCGAGTTTAAAGTTTTTATAAAAAAAAAAAAAAAAAAAAAATTTTTTTTTAATGATTATAAAAAACAATTAGAATCGCTCTATCTCTTCTAGTTTAGCCGCAAATCGAGTTTAAAGTTTTTATAAAAAAAAAAAAAAAAAAAAAAATTTTTTTTTAATGATTATAAAAAACAATTAGAATCGCTCTATCTCTTCTAGTTTAGCCGCAAATCGAGTTTAAAGTTTTTATAAAAAAAAAAAAAAAAAAAAAAAAAAAAAATTTTTTTTTAATGATTATAAAAAACAATTAGAATCGCTCTATCTCTTCTAGTTTAGCCGCAAATCGAGTTTAAAGTTTTTATAAAAAAAAAAAAAAAAAAAAAAAAAATTTTTTTTTAATGATTATAAAAAAGAATTAGAATCGCTCTATCTCTTCTAGTTTAGCCGCAAATCGAGTTTAAAGTTTTTATAAAAAAAAAAAAAAAAAAAAAAAAAAATTTTTTTTAATAATTATAAAAAACAATTAGAATCGCTCTATCTCTTCTAGTTTAGCCGCAAATCGAGTTTAAAGTTTTTATAAACAAAAAAAAAAAAAAAAAAAAAAATTTTTTTTTAATGATTATAAAAAACAATTAGAATCGCTCTATCTCTTCTAGTTTAGCCGCAAATCGAGTTTAAAGTTTTTATAAAAAAAAAAAAAAAAAAAAAAAAATTTTTTTTTTAATGATTATAAAAAACAATTAGAATCGCTCTATCTCTTCTAGTTTAGCCGCAAATCGAGTTTAAAGTTTTTATAAAAAAAAAAAAAAAAAAAAAAAAAAAAAAAAAAATTTTTTTTTAATGATTATAAAAAACAATTAGAATCGCTCTATCTCTTCTAGTTTAGCCGCAAATCGAGTTTAAAGTTTTTATAAAAAAAAAAAAAAAAAAAAAAAAAATTTTTTTTTAATGATTATAAAAAACAATTAGAATCGCTCTATCTCTTCTAGTTTAGCCGCAAATCGAGTTTAAAGTTTTTATAAAAAAAAAAAAAAAAAAAAAAAAAATTTTTTTTTAATGATTATAAAAAACAATTAGAATCGCTCTATCTCTTCTAGTTTAGCCGCAAATCGAGTTTAAAGTTTTTATAAAAAAAAAAAAAAAAAAAAAAAAAAAAAAATTTTTTTTTAATGATTATAAAAAACAATTAGAATCGCTCTATCTCTTCTAGTTTAGCCGCAAATCGAGTTTAAAGTTTTTATAAAAAAAAAAAAAAAAAAAAAAAATTTTTTTTTAATGATTATAAAAAACAATTAGAATCGCTCTATCTCTTCTAGTTTAGCCGCAAATCGAGTTTAAAGTTTTTATAAACAAAAAAAAAAAAAAAAAAAAAAAATTTTTTTTTAATGATTATAAAAAACAATTAGAATCGCTCTATCTCTTCTAGTTTAGCCGCAAATCGAGTTTAAAGTTTTTATAAAAAAAAAAAAAAAAAAAAAAAAAAAAAAAAATTTTTTTTTAATGATTATAAAAAACAATTAGAATCGCTCTATCTCTTCTAGTTTAGCCGCAAATCGAGTTTAAAGTTTTTATAAAAAAAAAAAAAAAAAAAAAAAAATTTTTTTTTAATGATTATAAAAAACAATTAGAATCGCTCTATCTCTTCTAGTTTAGCCGCAAATCGAGTTTAAAGTTTTTATAAAAAAAAAAAAAGAAAAAAAAAAATTTTTTTTTAATGATTATAAAAAACAATTAGAATCGCTCTATCTCTTCTAGTTTAGCCGCAAATCGAGTTTAAAGTTTTTATAAAAAAAAAAAAAAAAAAAAAAAAAAAAAAAATTTTTTTTTAATGATTATAAAAAACAATTAGAATCGCTCTATCTCTTCTAGTTTAGCCGCAAATCGAGTTTAAAGTTTTTATAAAAAAAAAAAAAAAAAAAAAAAAATTTTTTTTTAATGATTATAAAAAACAATTAGAATCGCTCTATCTCTTCTAGTTTAGCCGCAAATCGAGTTTAAAGTTTTTATAAAAAAAAAAAAAAAAAAAAAAAAAATTTTTTTTTAATGATTATAAAAAACAATTAGAATCGCTCTATCTCTTCTAGTTTAGCCGCAAATCGAGTTTAAAGTTTTTATAAAAAACAAAAAAAAAAAAAAAAAAAAAAAAAAAAAAATTTTTTTTTAATGATTATAAAAAACAATTAGAATCGCTCTATCTCTTCTAGTTTAGCCGCAAATCGAGTTTAAAGTTTTTATAAAAAAAAAAAAAAAAAAAAAAAAAATTTTTTTTTAATGATTATAAAAAACAATTAGAATCGCTCTATCTCTTCTAGTTTAGCCGCAAATCGAGTTTAAAGTTTTTATAAAAAAAAAAAAAAAAAAAAAAAAATTTTTTTTTAATGATTATAAAAAACAATTAGAATCGCTCTATCTCTTCTAGTTTAGCCGCAAATCGAGTTTAAAGTTTTTATAAAAAAAAAAAAAAAAAAAAAAAAAATTTTTTTTTAATGATTATAAAAACGAATTAGAATCGCTCTATCTCTTCTAGTTTAGCCGCAAATCGAGTTTAAAGTTTTTATAAAAAAAAAAAAAAAAAAAAAAAAAATTTTTTTTTAATGATTATAAAAAAGAATTAGAATCGCTCTATCTCTTCTAGTTTAGCCGCAAATCGAGTTTAAAGTTTTTATAAAAAAAAAAAAAAAAAAAAAAAAAATTTTTTTTAATAATTATAAAAAACAATTAGAATCGCTCTATCTCTTCTAGTTTAGCCGCAAATCGAGTTTAAAGTTTTTATAAAAAAAAAAAAAAAAAAAAAAAAAAAAAAATTTTTTTTTAATGATTATAAAAAACAATTAGAATCGCTCTATCTCTTCTAGTTTAGCCGCAAATCGAGTTTAAAGTTTTTATAAAAAAAAAAAAAAAAAAAAAAAAAAAAATTTTTTTTTAATGATTATAAAAAACAATTAGAATCGCTCTATCTCTTCTAGTTTAGCCGCAAATCGAGTTTAAAGTTTTTATAAAAAAAAAAAAAAAAAAAAAATTTTTTTTTAATGATTATAAAAAAGAATTAGAATCGCTCTATCTCTTCTAGTTTAGCCGCAAATCGAGTTTAAAGTTTTTATAAAAAAAAAAAAAAAAAAAAAAAAAAATTTTTTTTAATAATTATAAAAAACAATTAGAATCGCTCTATCTCTTCTAGTTTAGCCGCAAATCGAGTTTAAAGTTTTTATAAAAAAAAAAAAAAAAAATTTTTTTTTAATGATTATAAAAAACAATTAGAATCGCTCTATCTCTTCTAGTTTAGCCGCAAATCGAGTTTAAAGTTTTTATAAAAAAAAAAAAAAAAACAAAAAAAAAATTTTTTTTTAATGATTATAAAAAACAATTAGAATCGCTCTATCTCTTCTAGTTTAGCCGCAAATCGAGTTTAAAGTTTTTATAAAAAAAAAAAAAAAAAAAAAAAAAAAAAAATTTTTTTTTAATGATTATAAAAAACAATTAGAATCGCTCTATCTCTTCTAGTTTAGCCGCAAATCGAGTTTAAAGTTTTTATAAAAAAAAAAAAAAAAAAAAAATTTTTTTTTAATGATTATAAAAAACAATTAGAATCGCTCTATCTCTTCTAGTTTAGCCGCAAATCGAGTTTAAAGTTTTTATAAAAAAAAAAAAAAAAAAAAAAAAAAAAAATTTTTTTTTAATGATTATAAAAAACAATTAGAATCGCTCTATCTCTTCTAGTTTAGCCGCAAATCGAGTTTAAAGTTTTTATAAAAAAAAAAAAAAAAAAAAAAAAAAAAAAAAAAAATTTTTTTTTAATGATTATAAAAAACAATTAGAATCGCTCTATCTCTTCTAGTTTAGCCGCAAATCGAGTTTAAAGTTTTTATAAAAAAAAAAAAAAAAAAAAAATTTTTTTTTAATGATTATAAAAAACAATTAGAATCGCTCTATCTCTTCTAGTTTAGCCGCAAATCGAGTTTAAAGTTTTTATAAAAAAAAAAAAAAAAAAAAAAAATTTTTTTTTAATGATTATAAAAAACAATTAGAATCGCTCTATCTCTTCTAGTTTAGCCGCAAATCGAGTTTAAAGTTTTTATAAAAAAAAAAAAAAAAAAAAAAAAAAAAATTTTTTTTAATAATTATAAAAAACAATTAGAATCGCTCTATCTCTTCTAGTTTAGCCGCAAATCGAGTTTAAAGTTTTTATAAACAAAAAAAAAAAAAAAAAAAAAAAATTTTTTTTTAATGATTATAAAAAACAATTAGAATCGCTCTATCTCTTCTAGTTTAGCCGCAAATCGAGTTTAAAGTTTTTATAAAAAAAAAAAAAAAAAAAAAAAAAATTTTTTTTTTAATGATTATAAAAAACAATTAGAATCGCTCTATCTCTTCTAGTTTAGCCGCAAATCGAGTTTAAAGTTTTTATAAAAAAAAAAAAAAAAAAAAAAAAAATTTTTTTTTTGATGATTATAAAAAACAATTAGAATCGCTCTATCTCTTCTAGTTTAGCCGCAAATCGAGTTTAAAGTTTTTATAAAAAAAAAAAAAAAAAAAAAAAAAAAAAAAATTTTTTTTTAATGATTATAAAAAACAATTAGAATCGCTCTATCTCTTCTAGTTTAGCCGCAAATCGAGTTTAAAGTTTTTATAAAAAAAAAAAAAAAAAAAAAAAAAATTTTTTTTTAATGATTATAAAAAACAATTAGAATCGCTCTATCTCTTCTAGTTTAGCCGCAAATCGAGTTTAAAGTTTTTATAAAAAAAAAAAAAAAAAAAAAAAAAATTTTTTTTTAATGATTATAAAAAACAATTAGAATCGCTCTATCTCTTCTAGTTTAGCCGCAAATCGAGTTTAAAGTTTTTATAAAAAAAAAAAAAAAAAAAAAAAAAAAAAATTTTTTTTTAATGATTATAAAAAACAATTAGAATCGCTCTATCTCTTCTAGTTTAGCCGCAAATCGAGTTTAAAGTTTTTATAAAAAAAAAAAAAAAAAAAAAAAAAATTTTTTTTTAATGATTATAAAAAACAATTAGAATCGCTCTATCTCTTCTAGTTTAGCCGCAAATCGAGTTTAAAGTTTTTATAAACAAAAAAAAAAAAAAAAAAAAAAATTTTTTTTTAATGATTATAAAAAACAATTAGAATCGCTCTATCTCTTCTAGTTTAGCCGCAAATCGAGTTTAAAGTTTTTATAAAAAAAAAAAAAAAAAAAAAAAAAATTTTTTTTTAATGATTATAAAAAACAATTAGAATCGCTCTATCTCTTCTAGTTTAGCCGCAAATCGAGTTTAAAGTTTTTATAAAAAAAAAAAAAAAAAAAAAAAAATTTTTTTTTAATGATTATAAAAAACAATTAGAATCGCTCTATCTCTTCTAGTTTAGCCGCAAATCGAGTTTAAAGTTTTTATAAAAAAAAAAAAAAAAAAAAAAAAATTTTTTTTTAATGATTATAAAAAACAATTAGAATCGCTCTATCTCTTCTAGTTTAGCCGCAAATCGAGTTTAAAGTTTTTATAAAAAAAAAAAAAAAAAAAAAAAAAAAAATTTTTTTTTAATGATTATAAAAAACAATTAGAATCGCTCTATCTCTTCTAGTTTAGCCGCAAATCGAGTTTAAAGTTTTTATAAAAAAAAAAAAAAAAAAAAAAAAAATTTTTTTTTAATGATTATAAAAAACAATTAGAATCGCTCTATCTCTTCTAGTTTAGCCGCAAATCGAGTTTAAAGTTTTTATAAAAAAAAAAAAAAAAAAAAAAAAATTTTTTTTTAATGATTATAAAAAACAATTAGAATCGCTCTATCTCTTCTAGTTTAGCCGCAAATCGAGTTTAAAGTTTTTATAAAAAACAAAAAAAAAAAAAAAAAAAAAAAAAAAAATTTTTTTTTAATGATTATAAAAAACAATTAGAATCGCTCTATCTCTTCTAGTTTAGCCGCAAATCGAGTTTAAAGTTTTTATAAAAAAAAAAAAAAAAAAAAAAAAAATTTTTTTTTAATGATTATAAAAAACAATTAGAATCGCTCTATCTCTTCTAGTTTAGCCGCAAATCGAGTTTAAAGTTTTTATAAAAAACAAAAAAAAAAAAAAAAAAAAAAAAAAAAATTTTTTTTTAATGATTATAAAAAACAATTAGAATCGCTCTATCTCTTCTAGTTTAGCCGCAAATCGAGTTTAAAGTTTTTATAAAAACAAAAAAAAAAAAAAAAAAAAAAAAAAAATTTTTTTTTAATGATTATAAAAAACAATTAGAATCGCTCTATCTCTTCTAGTTTAGCCGCAAATCGAGTTTAAAGTTTTTATAAAAAAAAAAAAAAAAAAAAAAAAAATTTTTTTTTAATGATTATAAAAAACAATTAGAATCGCTCTATCTCTTCTAGTTTAGCCGCAAATCGAGTTTAAAGTTTTTATAAAAAAAAAAAAAAAAAAAAAAAAAATTTTTTTTTAATGATTATAAAAAACAATTAGAATCGCTCTATCTCTTCTAGTTTAGCCGCAAATCGAGTTTAAAGTTTTTATAAAAAACAAAAAAAAAAAAAAAAAAAAAAAAAAAATTTTTTTTTAATGATTATAAAAAACAATTAGAATCGCTCTATCTCTTCTAGTTTAGCCGCAAATCGAGTTTAAAGTTTTTATAAAAAAAAAAAAAAAAAAAAAAAAAATTTTTTTTTAATGATTATAAAAAACAATTAGAATCGCTCTATCTCTTCTAGTTTAGCCGCAAATCGAGTTTAAAGTTTTTATAAAAAAAAAAAAAAAAAAAAAAAAAAATTTTTTTTTAATGATTATAAAAAACAATTAGAATCGCTCTATCTCTTCTAGTTTAGCCGCAAATCGAGTTTAAAGTTTTTATAAAAAAAAAAAAAAAAAAAAAAAAAAAAATTTTTTTTTAATGATTATAAAAAACAATTAGAATCGCTCTATCTCTTCTAGTTTAGCCGCAAATCGAGTTTAAAGTTTTTATAAAAAAAAAAAAAAAAAAAAAAAAATTTTTTTTTAATGATTATAAAAAACAATTAGAATCGCTCTATCTCTTCTAGTTTAGCCGCAAATCGAGTTTAAAGTTTTTATAAAAAAAAAAAAAAAAAAAAAAAAAAAATTTTTTTTTAATGATTATAAAAAACAATTAGAATCGCTCTATCTCTTCTAGTTTAGCCGCAAATCGAGTTTAAAGTTTTTATAAAAAAAAAAAAAAAAAAAAAAAAATTTTTTTTTAATGATTATAAAAAACAATTAGAATCGCTCTATCTCTTCTAGTTTAGCCGCAAATCGAGTTTAAAGTTTTTATAAAAAAAAAAAAAAAAAAAAAAAAATTTTTTTTTAATGATTATAAAAAACAATTAGAATCGCTCTATCTCTTCTAGTTTAGCCGCAAATCGAGTTTAAAGTTTTTATAAAAAAAAAAAAAAAAAAAAAAAAAATTTTTTTTTAATGATTATAAAAAACAATTAGAATCGCTCTATCTCTTCTAGTTTAGCCGCAAATCGAGTTTAAAGTTTTTATAAAAAAAAAAAAAAAAAAAAAAAAAAAAATTTTTTTTTAATGATTATAAAAAACAATTAGAATCGCTCTATCTCTTCTAGTTTAGCCGCAAATCGAGTTTAAAGTTTTTATAAAAAAAAAAAAAAAAAAAAAAAAAATTTTTTTTTAATGATTATAAAAAACAATTAGAATCGCTCTATCTCTTCTAGTTTAGCCGCAAATCGAGTTTAAAGTTTTTATAAAAAAAAAAAAAAAAAAAAAAAAATTTTTTTTTAATGATTATAAAAAACAATTAGAATCGCTCTATCTCTTCTAGTTTAGCCGCAAATCGAGTTTAAAGTTTTTATAAAAAACAAAAAAAAAAAAAAAAAAAAAAAAATTTTTTTTTAATGATTATAAAAAACAATTAGAATCGCTCTATCTCTTCTAGTTTAGCCGCAAATCGAGTTTAAAGTTTTTATAAAAAAAAAAAAAAAAAAAAAAAAAAATTTTTTTTTAATGATTATAAAAAACAATTAGAATCGCTCTATCTCTTCTAGTTTAGCCGCAAATCGAGTTTAAAGTTTTTATAAAAAAAAAAAAAAAAAAAAAAAAAAATTTTTTTTTAATGATTATAAAAAACAATTAGAATCGCTCTATCTCTTCTAGTTTAGCCGCAAATCGAGTTTAAAGTTTTTATAAAAAAAAAAAAAAAAAAAAAAAAAAAAAATTTTTTTTTAATGATTATAAAAAACAATTAGAATCGCTCTATCTCTTCTAGTTTAGCCGCAAATCGAGTTTAAAGTTTTTATAAAAAACAAAAAAAAAAAAAAAAAAAAAAAAAAAATTTTTTTTTAATGATTATAAAAAACAATTAGAATCGCTCTATCTCTTCTAGTTTAGCCGCAAATCGAGTTTAAAGTTTTTATAAAAAAAAAAAAAAAAAAAAAAAAAATTTTTTTTTAATGATTATAAAAAACAATTAGAATCGCTCTATCTCTTCTAGTTTAGCCGCAAATCGAGTTTAAAGTTTTTATAAAAAAAAAAAAAAAAAAAAAAAAAATTTTTTTTTAATGATTATAAAAAACAATTAGAATCGCTCTATCTCTTCTAGTTTAGCCGCAAATCGAGTTTAAAGTTTTTATAAAAAACAAAAAAAAAAAAAAAAAAAAAAAAAAAAATTTTTTTTTAATGATTATAAAAAACAATTAGAATCGCTCTATCTCTTCTAGTTTAGCCGCAAATCGAGTTTAAAGTTTTTATAAAAAAAAAAAAAAAAAAAAAAAAAAATTTTTTTT